>NC_058080.1:262930892-263245573 GCF_014858855.1 Bufo gargarizans
TCAAGGTCACACTAAAGATTATGTCGGAAGTTATTCTTTGTAAAACTTAGAAACTCCATTGCAAAGAAGTAAAAAAACTGTCTAGAAGATATTCTAGGGCTTGTTCACATCAGTGTTGTGTTTTTGGTATTTCTGTTCCATCAGCGGAACAGAAAAACGGAAAAATAACATCCATTAAATTGATTGAATAATGGTACAAAAGGAGCAACTTCCACTTCTATCTATCATTCACTGACTTTAGTTTTCATGGTTTTATGTTTTTGCAGAAAATGCAGCAGAGGGGGGTGGGCTGGAAAACAGGAGAACTAGACATTTCTCAATGAGAAAATATATTACAAAGCTTCTTGTGGTCAATTGTACGATTGATTTATGTTAAGGTGTGTTAAAATTTATGACCAAATATAAGCCACTTTTTTGGAGTATATTTGATGCAGATTTTGTCGTAAAGGAGACTTGCAGCTAAATCTGTAACTTTTTCCCCTTCTACATTGCGTATGGTAGTTCTACAAAAGAGGGCATGACACGCCCAGGAAAGGGGCCAGGCTTGCAGGCCCGTATCACTTATCATTTTCTACACCAGTTTTTGGCATAGAAAATGGTCTAAAGCTATATGAGCTTGCATAGATTTAAGACTATTAGGCATCGGTGGTGGATGTGCCTAAGTTATGTAGAGAACGGCGCTTCTAAATAACTTAGGAGCATCAAGCGCCATCGCAGTTTTATTAAGACCAGCTCTAAAATGCTGGTCTTAATAAATTACCCCATTAGTTACCATATAAATGATGACTTTAGTAGTACAATCTCAAGTTCATATCAGTAGTTTGAATCACAAACTATCCCACGATGCATATCTGATATCAAATAATCTAGAACCAAATCAGAAAATGCCTATATCTTTCGTATCAATCTTACTGAAATAATGAATTGGCATATTCACCATTTGCAGAAATAACAGATGGCTAAGAATGCTACTTTTCCTGAACAGATGTGAGTGAACCTCTATTTTTTATCCCTTCAGCCTGGGACAGCTCATAGAGTCAAACAGCTTTCAATACCACCTCTATGATGATGAATTTTACCCCTCTGGCCCAGATATCACTTCCCTGCTGTTCAGAATGCCAGTGTGTCTATCCGCTATATCTTCCTTCTTTCCCTCCAACTTTCTAAAACCATCTTTTCCTCCCCCCTTCCCCAACCATCACCACAACACCTATCAATTATAGTTAACAGTACTTTCTCTGTTCTCACAAGCCCACTGCCTTCTGATAACATTTTATTCTGCCCTGTCCTTCAAGCCCCACATCCAAGCCCTTGCCACCTCCAACCCAAGAACATGTCTCATACTATCTCCCTCCTCAACCCTCATCATCTCCCATCTGTACTACTGCAACACCCTCCTCTGTGGCCTTCCATCTAACACTCCTGCTCCCATGTAATCCATCCTCAACTCTGTTCGGGTAATCCACCTCTGCCCTTTTCCAATCCCTTCAAGACATTTTGTTAACAATAACATACAAAGCTATCCACAGTCTTACATTTCAGACCTACTTTCCCGGTACATCCTAGCACTTAATTTTTGATCCTCACAGCATCTCCTTGTTTGTTCTCCTCTTGTCTGCTCCTTAAACAATCATTTACAATATTTGTCATGTGCAACTCCCATACTCTGGAATTCACTACCTCCGCACAACAGACTCTCCTAAAAACATCCAAACTTTCAAAAGTTACCTGAAAATTCACCTCTTCAGGAAATCCTTCCACCTTCAATAACCCTACTGCCGTGACACAAATGAGCACCCTGTACCCTCACCTCCTGTTTAATTCCCCTTCCCTTGTCGATTGAAGTTCACACTTCAGTTATTTGGTCAGTTATTTTGATTAGTTATTGTGAACCAAAAGCAGATATGGGTCAAAAACACAGAACAGGTGCAGATCTTTCCTTTATACCTGATCTCTGAGTAGGCTTCACTATTGGTTTTGGTTCACAGTAACTGATGGAAATAGCTGCCGAATAGCTGAAGTGTGAACTGAGCCTTAGGGCACTTTCACACTTGCCTTAAAATTTTCAGGTATTGAGTTCCGTCCTAGGGCTCAATACCGGAAAAAAATTATCAGTTTTATCCTAATGCATTCTGAATGGAGAGCAATCCATTCAGTATGCATCAGGAGGTCTTCAGTTCAGTCACTGTAAGTTTTTGGACTGAGAAAATACCGCAGCATGCTGCGGTATTTTCTCCATCCAAAATTACGGAACACATGCCAGATCCGGCATTATTATGCATTATGCATTTCCAAGTGTTCCAGAAAAACAACCTGAGAGTCTACAAATGGTATCTGTTTGCATACAGACTGCCTGCCGGAATCCAGCAACGCAAGTGTGAAAGTACTCTTACACCTCACAGGCAGGGTCCTCTTTTCTTTGCATTATTCAGTTAGTAAGTTCATGCTTATTGTACTTATTTTGTTTTACTTTATGTTAGCCCCTTTTTAGGTGTACAGCACCCTGAAACTAATAGTGCTTAAAAATCAACAATAATTTTCCACAATGCAATTAATTCTTGTTTACAGTGAATCCTTTATCTGGTAATTCGGTTCTACCATCTCTACTCCTGAACCTCAAAATTTCAATCAAGACACCAATAACGCACTCTTAGAACATCTGTACTATATGTTATATTTTTTTTTTATATATATATATATTTTAAAAGTTTTAAAGTGTGGATGTCTTGACCAGAGGCCAACAGAAGGTCTGTCCCTGCCACTTCTGGTCCCCTTTGGACCACAAAAGTGATGTGCCATGAACATATATCATACATGTTCTTACACTGTGTATAGTATGACATGAACATTCCAATTTGTATGATGAGCCATGTAACTGCAATTGTCCTATCATCTACTGATTACAGTATTATTAATTATACCAACTAGATATTAAGCCGTTACAATAGCGAGCGCTAGAACGTAGTGCATGAACATTAGTAGGAACAGTGTCTATTAAATGGCAAGGGAACGGCTGGCACTGACTGGTGGTGCTGAGACTGCTGGCAGCGACTGGTGGCTGAGACTGCTGGCACTGTGACTGGTGGCTGTGGCACTGATGGCTGAGACAGCTGACACTGACTAGTGGCTGAGGCTGCTGGCAGCGACTGGTGGCTGAGACTGCTGGCACTGTGACTGGTGGCTGTGGCACTGATGGCTGAGACAGCTGACACTGACTAGTGGCTGGGGCTGCTGGCAGCGACTGGTGGCTAAGACTGCTGACAGCGACTAGTTGCTGAGACTGCTGGCAGCGGCTGCTGTCTGTGGCTGAGAGTGCTGGGACTAGGCATCTCTGAGGGCGAGAGAGGATGAATGCACCACACCCTGAATCCACATAAATGGGTGAGTGGCGACTGTCGGTGGGGTTTACCTCAGCACCAGGGTGAGGGAGATGGAGGATGCAGGGCATATGTGGTTTCATTATGGGTGCAGATACATACTGCGTACTGCAAGTACAGCTATATATACTGCGCAATGACTGCATACCCACACTATATATACAGAGCATAGTGCAAGTACGTGTAACATATATACATATGGTATGGTGCATTCATCCTCCCTCGTCCTCACCCTGGTGCTGAGGTAAAGTTTCCTGCCGGAGGTGTGCTGTATGTCCACCAAAAGAATAGGGTTGCCCTGGGTAAGGAGCCTCATAGAGCTTAGCCAGCACTGGGCAGAGGAGACACCAGTGTGGTCCAGTGGGCACGTCGCTATTGTCAGCTCCAGAGCCTGTGTGCATAGCGGACTGGCAGTGATAATCACAGCACTTCCCCTTCCTTCTTCCTGGCACTTCCTTCCTCCTGCAGCCGCTACTGTAATGTGTGCCGCCTCACTGATGCCCTCTCCTCCGCCACAGTGCCGGGGACAAAGCATGGATCCCTCGTCCGTCCCGCTTCTCCTCTGCCACCCGTGTGTGTGGTGGGGCACCTGCAGAGGCCTGACCATACGGGGACAATGGAATAGACAGCTTTGGCCATTGGTACAGGTATCATCATGCGCGCATATACAATTGGATGGGGAAATTATTGGCACCTGGATATCTTAGAACGCTGCGGCAGGCGGAGGTTACAGGGCCAGGATCTTGGGGTGTGAGGTGGCTGCAGAGGGGGAGGAGGAGGCACGGTGGAGCTAGGCACAGCAGCGGTGCAGCCGCGTGTGGAGAGCTGTGTCCCGATTTGTTGCCCAGCCGCGCATGCCCAGTGTGCACTGGTGACACACTCACGGACACAGCGCTTTTATTATATAGAGCTGAAATAGCTGGAATACTTATATCCCAAAACGTGTGTGTGCTGACATACTTTTTATCTGACATAATTAATATGTACATTATTTTTTCTTATTAAATTAAATTAAAGTACCTAAATACAGTAATGATGGAAATAGAACATGTAGAATTTCTCTTGAGAGCAGTTAATCATTTTAAGAATCACAGCATGGTCATACATAATAAAATGGAGGCTACATTGATACAATTATACCTATGCAGGGGAAAGTAACTTAATCAAAATATGTTAATATTCACATAAATTGGCTATAATAATATTATTTATAAATGAGAAACTCCCACATCTACAGAATAATAATAATAATATACACAAACTATGTTGCTTAAATATAAAACTTATATAGTGTAGAGCCATAAATGTAGTTTCTGGAAAGTATTTGAAATAATCAAGGAAACTTTAGGATAGGTGATCATCAATAACAGATCGGTGGGGGTCCAACTCCTGACACCCCTGCTGATCAGCTGTTTGGAGGAGCTGTGGTGCTCATGCGAGAGTTGCATCCTCTTCAGTGTTTACCTCCATGCCATCTACATTTTAGCAGTGGTGCACATGTGATTGTAGCTGTTCATCCTATTCATTTGTATGGGATGTGCAGTATTTATCCTGCACTGCCGCTATAATCTAGACCAGGGGTGTCCAACCTGTGGGCCAGGGGCCACATGTGACTCTTGATATCATTCTGTGCAGCCCCCAACCATCTGGTAACAGACATGTATGTCTATGTCTTGTGGCTGCTCACATGTATTTTTCATGTATTCTTTCATTAGATGGGAGTCCTGGAACTGTAACCAGACAGTAATGGTATAAAATGTATGTTCAACATGCCATAAATACAGTATTTCAGTTGTTAATTTTATTTTTGGCCTTGATGTTGGTTCAGTCTGATAATGTGTCCCCCACCCAGAAAATATTGTGCCCCCCTGATCTAGACGATATGCACGTGAACACCGAAGAGAATGATAGACCATCAATATCTGATCAGTGCGAGTTTGACTCCTAGCAACCTGCTGATTTGATATTGATGACATGTTCTGAGAATAGATCATCAATCTTATGAAACTGAGCACCTTTAGTCTATTAATCGGAAATTTATATTTTATTTCTACTTTCAAAATAAATTTTCCATGATCTAATCATAATAATAAAATCAAACATGTTGCAGCCCCATGGTTGCCACAGGCACAATTGTGTCTGACACCAGGACTAGGGGATATTCTAACTAGTAATAGGGGTAGCTTTGGCTGGCACTAGGAGGGCATTTTGATCTATGTTTATTTTCTTATTCCCACTGTAACAAACAAAATCACATATATCAAGAGGATATAGTGATGGGAACACATTTCTGGACTTTCTATTACCTTCAGCATCTACTTGTCTTGCATTAAAAAAGAATCCTGAAGCTTTGCAAAAAGCTCCTGCACTGCTTCATTGCACACTTCTTTCGAGCTAAGTGAAACAAATATTTTGTCTCTGAAAAAGTAGGTGTGTGTTCGTGGTGGCAACATTTTATTGGCATTTCTAGAAAAGCCTTATGCACCACTATTGGTAAATTTAATTAGGTATATAATTGTAGATTATTTTACACATCAACTTCTTTCTAGTGCAAAGAAAACAAACATGACATCTAAGTAGCAATATATAAGTTAAAGTGGTTACCTGAGCACATGGCATGCTCACCACTCTATTGAAATACCTACAGAACGAGGGTAGAGGATAGGTCTTTCGGGACCCCATTGTTGTGATTTCAGTAATTGCTGCTAGTCTCAGCAGTCAGACCTCCACCTAACCTATAGATAGGTGATAAATGTTTTTTGTGGGATAACTCATTTAATATTGAGGGCGCTAACAACATTTTTGAATGTCCAATTTTAATGTGACTACTAGGAGGACTAATTCCAAGGCAAAAGATGTTCCTACCATTATACCACTGTTTCTTCTTTTTCATATGACAATATAGTGTAATATAAAATATATATATATATATATATATATATATATAGGTAGAGAAGTCACTTTAATGTGATTTGGTTTGAATGTGCTTGTATGTTGTATAATGTTTTGCGTAACTGAATAGTAAATACATTCATGTACAATATCTTGAGTGCCAAATAATTTATTAGAACAGTGTAAAATTTGAGTACCGTTAGGTCAGAAGGTGTGGAGCCACTGTGTCAACAAACAAATTGGGCTTTGGGCTAATCCTAAGGGCATTATCCTGGCAGTAACCTGGTATTAACTCTTTAACCTCCATACAGGGATCTGAACGTCTCTGCAGGGGAGCCACAAGGCTGCTGCCTTATTGAATAGTCTTTGTGTGGTTAACAGCTGACCCATGGGGGTCGGGAACACTAGTGCAGGGCACTAAGAGGAACAATTGTAGTAAGGGCAGGCTGACTCAGGGCTGGTGGAGAATGTGCTTATAAGTGAAACAGTCCAAGGTCAGGGCAGACAGCATATTATCAATACAGAGGTCATGCACAGGTCAGACAGTAAACAGGCAGACAACCGGATACTGCCCACCTACTGTAGCAGGAACTTAGCAAGCTAAGGGACCTGATTGCTCAGGCATTCTCCTGAAGTACCCCATGGTTACCAGTCATTTGGCAGCAGGAGGAGAATCTGGGCCACTAGGTGAGGCGAGAGTTGCAGTGGCAACTTGTAGCTGTCACTGTAACAATTATATCCTGGTAAGGGTAGAACCTCCAGGCAATTCTAGCAGATTGATACCATAGTGATGAAAGAGAAATTGCATTATAGTAGCTACATACACATCAAATCCCAAATAACTCTTTAACAGAGATTAATATATCATTCTATTGTTGGAGGAGATGAAACAATGAGTTATTTTAGCAAAGATTGTGACTATCCAAGTCATAAGATTTTGAGAATTTGCTGTATAAGTAATTTCCTAAACAATAATGAAAACATTTTTACGTATAAAATAATCAATAGAAATCATGGGGACCTTCACAGTCCCAGCTATAAAAAAAAAATGACCTTACACGTGTAGCCAACTCCCAGTATAAACTGAAACTTAAAGGGACACTACCACTCTAGCTTTTTTTCACATTTTAACAGCCTATATGTGAATATTGTATGGGTTTTTAACACAAAAAATAAGCAAATTATTTTCTGGATATAATTTATTGAAGTTACTCTATGTATTCTAGGCAAGTGAATGAAATACAGCGGCTCACCCCCTCTCTGTATGGATAAGGTGCTTACCCTCAGGTCCCACCCACTGGGCCACTGAGGAAGGGGCGTAAGACCCCAGAACGTGTCTGGCAATATAGAGTGAGCGTGGAAGTATTCAAAGGAAAATAAAGCCGGCAATCAAAGGAGTAAAGCTATACAATCAGCTCTAACTCAAGGACTGGAGAAGCAGTTGCATAACATCTACGTCACCGGAGGGTCCATTCGGTCCCCCAGACAACCAGGTCGCGTGGAACGCCACGCACAGGCCGAGCACACCACGTGGGACGCCGCTGGTGTGCTGCCACCTGGGATCAGCGCTGTGGAGAGACAGTGAAGAGGGGTAAGACCGGGCTCGTTCTGAGCATTGTTACTTATTGTGAGTCATTCAAGTTGACTATTGCAGACGCTGAACAACAAATGTGCCGGACATTGGACTGTGCTATTACATAACCACTGTTTTGTCCGGTTCCGGCTAGAGTGTCATAGACACTGCTGCAGAATTTATACGTCACCATTTGTTTCATCTGATCGGGACAGTGTTGGTACGCTGTCATATGCTCCATTAGCATTTTCAGGGACTGGCCACGTTACCACTTGATTGGGACTTTGCCGTCACACAGATCGGTGTATGCTACAGGTGCACGCTTGTATGGTCGCTATATCTAGCGACCTATATCCTGACTGGTGCACGCTTGTATAGTCGCTAAATCTAGCGGGTGTATTCAGTATTTGTCACACAGTTCCTGCATGAGTGGGGTCCCCACGCCAATCATAATCTATATGCATGTGGTATATGTATGGTTTTATCAATGAATTTTTAGGGGTATGTTCTTAGAATTTTAGTATATTAAAGTACATTTATATTATAGACACCGTGCGTGTTTCCCTTTTGAGTGTGCCCCCTCATATTTGTTTACATTTCTTTTACTCTATGTATTCTATTTCCTGTCCTGGTTGGACATTTAGAACAGCAGACAACCTCGGTTGACTTTCTCAGTCAGACTGTTAACAGTGCCCAGAGAAGGAAGGGAAATGAGTGA
The DNA here is from genome assembly GCF_014858855.1 of Bufo gargarizans. NCBI lineage: Eukaryota > Metazoa > Chordata > Amphibia > Anura > Bufonidae > Bufo > Bufo gargarizans. Next base: position 262,939,453 of record NC_058080.1, read on the forward strand.
CTTTTAATTAGAGAATCACACATTACTCTGATAAGTGCAATGCTCTTCTGTGGACAACTGTATGTAGGCCCATAAAAAGAGATGTTATGTTGTTATCCTAATTTGAACACTTTACTATTTTACTGATAGATAAAATATTTATTTCATGACATCGGTAAACTAACAATAGTTTGCCTTTATATTTAAGAATTTTAACTCTCTGTGTGGACTGCTATAGAAAGACAATATATTGTATCTCATTTTCAAAATTTAATAAAAAAAAAAAATGAAAGCCAAAATAGTTTTCCATGAATATTGAGTTTAAACACCCTCTTTGATAAAAGTGTCTCTTTAATAATTCTCAGGTTCATTAGAGTTCATCATCTTGGCTGAAACCCAGCTATTGGTTGTGACCTAGTGACTTAAAGGGGGTCTCCGTTAATTAAGAAAATGAAAATACTCAAATATTACTTTATTATAAATATATTATCAAATACCTTTCATTATTTATAATGGCTCATTTTGTCTGGGGAGCAATTATCAGGGGAAACAAAATGGCCGCTGTCCCATTAGTTCACACAAAACCTGTCCTGATCACACATGAGGACAAGTTACAACACTGAGGTAAAGAGCTGCCTCCTCCTCCTCCGCTCTGCCTGTCAGGGATTATGATCCTGAATACAGATGATAAGAACTTTAGCTGAATCTCTGGGAAATTTAGTTCATGAGGAGACATGAAGTACAGAGAGGATGGACAGGACAGGCTGTGGTAATGTGTTTCTGTGGTAATGGAGACTGTAAACCAGTGCTGCTGCTCATTAGGCACATCTCACCCTCCTCTCATGTCTCCTCGTCATCTTCATTCCCACAGAGATTCACCTGTATTCAGGATCATCATTTCTGACAAGCAGAACAGAGAGGAGGATGAGGCAGCACTATGGCTAATTGTGGTGAAGTAACTTGTCCTCCTGTGTGATTAGGACAGGTTTTTTGTGTACTGATAGGACGGCGGCCATTTGATTTCTCCTAATGATTGCTCCCTAGACAAAACGAGCCATTATAACTAATGAAAGGTATTTGTGAATATATTTGTTATAAAATAATATATATTTAATTACTGGAGAACCCCTTTAACTATCCCTTCAAAGAACAGTCAATAAATGGAAAAGCACAGAAAAGACCTGCCTTTAGAATTAAAGTCAATTTCATACTGACTAGAGTAAAAATATCTGAACAGTAATCCACATCTTTGATCCGTATGTATTGAGTCTATATACCTCAAGAAGAACACAGGGACATACTGTATTAGGAAAGAGATCAACAAAATAAATTAATAGAGTCTGATATGTATAGTGCTGACAAATGTGCAGTTTATAAACACACTAGAAATGGGTGAAAATCAATACTCAGAAGAAAGGAGTGCAGAGCCATTGCTGCTAAGATCAGAGCCAGTGTACACACACAACGTGGAAGATGCAGAAATGAAGGGTCACAGATCTGACCCTTTGTAATATTCTCATCAAGCCAGCATCGTACACATTTACAGCAAATACATAAAAATTGAATGCAGCTCTCTACACAAGATAATGACTTAATAAAATGCCAATGAAAACAAGAGAAATGAGAAGTGCAACGCTCCAGTCACCCCCTAATACTTAATGCATTAGTTATCTCTACAAATTGCAGCATAGTATGTAAAATAATGATTTGCGAAAGAGAAGTAGCACTGATGTAGAACAGAACAGCCACTCATAGAATGGGTTTATACTATAATGTGAAAAGACAAATGAAAGGAAAGTTGTAGTTGGGGGTATAAAGATGAAATTTAGGAAATTGTTAGGATTTATCAATAACATTGAATATACGATATAAGACTGTGATTTTTAAATAGAAAATAACCCTGGCTTAGCAGTGGATAGACTGGACTCTACTAGACTTCCCCTCCTATCACTCCTTTTCAGTTGAATGCAGATCACTGAAAACAGTGACATCTTAAATAATGTCATCTTCATCATTCTAGATAAAAGCCAATCTTTTAGATACAACGGCAACGACACAACAACAATCCAAAAGTTGAATCTAGGGATCTGAAGAACTGAGCCATATCACACTTTGACTATTGAGATGTACTGTAGGTCTTTCTGGCAGAATTGTAGGGAAGACTGTTAAGTCTCCTTTGAGGTTTCAAAGGTAAAATGGGAATATTTGACAAATTATTATATTTCTCTGAACTAGGAGATTGTTAAAGCTGGGTTCCCTCATTGTGAATGCACTGCGGGTGAGGTACACCACAATGTGGCTGAAACCACATGTACATGTAGATCATCATGATTTTCAAATTGACTGCCGCTAAGAGCACTTTCCTTATTAATGACCAGATTGTACAGATAAACGGCAGTACGCCACACAGCCACGAATGATGACACTGCTTTTAGCTGGAATCAGTTTAATCTTGGCACAGTTATAGCCACATCGTTGGTGTACCCTGACTTTTGGTTATGGACATCTGTAATGCATGAACCCAGCCTTCACAGCCTACTACTTGTAGTAATTTGCCAAATGTTCCCTTGTTTTTTGAAACCTGAGAGGAGACCTCCCAGACTTCTCTACAATGAATTTTGACATGGTATATTACCAATGTGTTAACCTGGCTTAGTTCAATTGGACATAGTGAAAAAATCTCTTAAAGTAGTCATTCTATTGATTACAGCAATACTGCATGAAATATAGTACTAACAATTGCATGGCATTTCTATCTATCTATGTATGTTTCTACCTATCATCTATCTATCTATCTATCTATCTATCATCTATCAGTAATCTCTCTATCCATCTTATTTGTAATGTTATATTGTTTTCTATTTTGCTTTGTTTCACCTCACATGGAATTACTACCCAGGAGAACTTCCCAGCAGAAGAGAAATGTTATCTGTAACTTAAGTGCAATTATATCACTATTGCATTAGAGATAACCCTTTCCCCTCACTCTGCTCTGGGTTAGCTATCCATACTAAATGACAATAAAAACTATCTCAAATAGAGAATATGTTACTTTCTACCTACTGTATGTTTGAGGCATAAAATGCTTAATATACTTCAGACAATTCATGTTTGTTTGGCTTATTGCAACTCAATGTGACAAAACATAATTTCTTTCTTTCCCCTTAACAACACTAAACAAATACATTGTTACATCAGCGGAAGTACATTATCTATTTGAGATGGTTTAAGTAACTCCTGAGATTTGAAAAGACAACAAGAAACTGATATTACTTCTGAAAATGAAAGCCATTCAAATGGAGAGAAATGCGCTTAAAACGTGTGGGTCAAAATGCATGCCAAAGGCAAGTTGGAATTTTAATAGTCTTATGGCTTATAACCACCACTATATGGACACGGTTGAAGGCGATATAGCTGGAAAGATTAGAAAAGGCAGTAAAGTATTACTTAATCCTGATGGGAACTTTAATCTGCTAGATGTACTTGAAGGGTGAAAAAGGCAAAGAGAGATATTTCTTTACGCTTGTTAATAATGTTTTCCTTCTTAGATTTATGTGGAAGCAAGTAGAGACTGTAGAATTCCATCTGATATGTTTCTGGCACCAACGGCCAATGCTAGGAGAAAATCCAAATACAAAAGAACAACCAACAGAACATAACATAATCGCTGTATGTGTCTTTGTTGTGTGCTCTTGTTTCATCAGATATCACAACTGCAGACCACGAAGAATTAACTAGAAAAGTAGTGCATTGTTCTCGCAGGCTGCAGCCATGTCTTTTTCCCACTCTCTCTCCCCCTGATGCTAGTGCATGTGAGCCAGGAAGTTTACAGGGAGGGTGCTGGGTTTAGTCTGGATATTTTTTGGGGGGTCTACACAGTGAGTGTGGCCATTTTCTTGGAGAGAATATCCTAGTTACTAGAAGTGAAAAATAGTTTTGGTAATAGTGCCAACCAAAGTACTAGCCATAGTACATACAGCTGAAACAGCTAATAATAGCTGATATTTTCTCCCTTCACTGCCTAATTGTGCAGATTTGCCTTTCAGCAGCTTTAGAAAGCTGGGTAGCATGTTGAGATATTCTAAATATCAAACTATATATATAACTATATATATAATACAATATGTCAAAAATTTCCAACTTATGTAATGACTAAAGATGAGAACATTTCTTTGATTCGGCTGATCTGCCAAATTTCACAAACAAATTTGCTTTGTCAAGAAGTGCATTTTTTTGTAAGTAGCGGGTGCAATGACAGGGAGCTGCAATAGCGCCGCCCCCGTCATTGTACCGCTCAGATGCAGAGTTCATACATGATCGTGGCATTTGAGTGTAAAATTAGCAATAGAAAAAAATACAATCAAACTTACAACCTCCATTTACTCGTGGCGGGCCTGCCGCTGCCATGTTGCTTGAAGATCTGGGCTAAAATCCTGTGCGGCACGAAATTACATCATCAAGCCGGCTGGCGTGGTGACGTATGACATCATCACGTGGCCGACGTGATGATGTAATCTCGCACTGCACGGGATTTCGGCCGAGATCATAATACAAGATGGAGGCTGGTGAGGTAAGTTTGAATTTATTTTATTTTTTTATACTATTTCAGGTTAGATCGATTCGCTGACCAGAAGCACAAGGAAATTCGGCTTCTAGGCCAATCAAATTTATCCTGAAATTCCACTTCCTGGGATTTAATTCTCTCATCTCTAGACAAATCCCTTCATATAGCTAGATCAACTTGCCATTCATGGTCCTGGAGAAGCAGGGTGACAAGGCTGTAGTGCTGCATTGGTGACAACAGATTATGCCGCCCTGCTGCATTATGTGTGCATGTGTATTTTATTTTATAAAACCAATTTTCTCCTATCACTGTTCTCCTAGCCTGTTTATGAATTAGCAAACCCCCAGTATTGTAGAATACCTAGCTGGGTTGGCTAGCCAGAAGCCTGGAAAAGATGATTAAGAATCCCACTGACAGAACCTCTATACAGTGGCATAGCTAGACAAATGTGTCATTCAGGGTCCCAGGAAAGCTTGATAACACATTACGGAGCTGTAACAGTGAATGCTAATATTTAGTCCACATGAATACATTCTCACTCCTAAATAGAGCCATAGATAGGCAGACTGTCGTTCAGAGTTATGAAAAAGTTGGTTTCCACAATGTGGAACTGTAGTAGACTGCAGAATACCAAATCTACCAAGATAAACTCCCCTCCCCTTTTCTAAATAGTGCCAAACGCAGATTTGCTTTTCAGAATCCTGGGAATGTTTGGTTACCACTATGTGGAACTGTAGTAGATCTAATAATACTAAATTTAAAAAGAAAAATCCCCCTCCTCACTCCTAAATAGTGAAATAGCTAGGCAGATTTGCCTTTTAGGGTTCTGGGATAGCTAGGTTACTCATGTAATGTAAGGGTAACATTATCTCTATAGTGTGTACAGATCCACAGATTCATACATGATCGCAGCATCTGACAATATTAACAGGAAAAAAAACGTAATCATTCTTACCGCCTCCATTTGTCGCGACGGGCCGGCATCCACCATCTTGCTTGAAGAGCTTGCGTGAAATATCGTGCGGCCCAAAATAACGTCATACATCGCCACGCACAGGATTTCAGCTGAGATCTTCACTCAAGACGTATGATTTTTTTTTTTTTACACTATTTCAGGTTAAATCGATTCGCTATCATGAAGCACGAGGAAATTTGACTTTGCGGTAAATCTAATTTATCCTAAAATTGGATCGAATTCCACTTTATTGGATTTGATTTGCTTATCTCTAGTTATGACCATGTGGTCTACATGTACGCACCTTGCAGTGTAAAATGGGTTATAGTCGACTGCGCTTATTTCATAAATTATAAAATCATTCATCAGCAAAATGTGGTTAAACTCCAGCAATAATAGCAAAACTTGAACCCCTGGTAACCCCATTTTCCCTATAGGTCAGGAATAATTTATATCTATGACCCTAGGTTCGGAGCTGAAGAATTCACTTGTTGTAGATATATGTTTTCTTCCAATGTCCTTGAGATGCATTTGATGAGCAGTGTAGCGTACGATTGTCTCTACGTCTCCTAACAAGATCACATATCTGAATTACGTATATATTTATAAAAGTATGCTAACATTATTCTTCTGCGCCACGATAATTGCATTTTTCATCACACATACCGGGGGTGATTTATTATCGAGCAGTATAGAATGCACGTTTTATCAAATTGCAAAAATAATGCAATTCCATTTACATTTTAATAAGGTAGGGTTAATATCTACATGTGTTCTTACCTTATTGTATGTTATATCTATGCATAATGAATACTATTTGCAGCAAGCCTGAAGCAAATGTAAACTAATCATAAAACAAAGCTGGACGTTCATAACATAGAATCAATGAAATGTTAAATGAATAAAATGAAAAACATGTATGTTCAATTATTGGGAAAAAAATGCAAAAATCAAGATTATTGTCTAGGTATTTGTTGCACTGGAGTAGGTTTACTTGGCTATAGTTAATCTATGGTAAGGGTGAACCCTGACAATGAATACATTATATATTTTACTTACTAGAATAGTGAGCAAGCAAATCCAAAATTACAAACCGGATTCCCAAAAAGTTGGGACACTATACAAATCGTGAATAAAAACTGAATGCAATGATGTGGAGGTGCCAACTTCTAAAATGTTATTCATAATAGAACATAAATCACGGAGCAAAAGTTTAAACTGAGAAAATGTACCATTTTAAGGGAAAAATATGTTGAATCAGAATTTCATGGTGTCAACAAATCCCCAAAAAGTTGGGACAAGGCCATTTTCACCACTGTGTGGCATCTCCCCTTCTTCTTACAACACTCAACAGATGTCTGGGGACCGAGGAGACCAGTTTCTCAAGTTTAGAAATAGGAATGCTCTCCCATTCTTGTCTAATACTGGCCTCTAACTGTTCAATCGTCTTGGGCCTTCTTTGTTGCACCTTCCTCTTTATGATGCGCCAAATGTTCTCTATAGGTGAAAGATCTGGACTGCAGACTGGCCATTTCAATACCCGGATCCTTCTCCTACGCAGCCATGATGTTGTGATTGATGCAGAATGTGGTCTGGCATTATCTTGTTGAAAAATGCAGGGTCTTCCCTGAAAGAGATGACGTCTGGATGGGAGCATATGTTGTTCTAGAACCTGAATATATTTTTCTGCATTGATGGTGCCTTTCCAGACATGCAAGCTGCCCATGCCACACGCACTCATGCAACCCCATACCATCAGAGATGCAGGCTTCTGAACTGAGCGTTGATAACAACTTGGGTTGTCCTTGTCCTCTTTGGTCCGGATGACATGGCGTCCCAGATTTCCAAAACGAACTTTGAATCGTGACTCGTCTGACCACAGAACAGTCTTCCATTTTGCCACACTCCATTTTAAATGATCTCTGGCCCAGTGAAAACGCCTGAGCTTGTGGATCTTGCTTAGAAATGGCTTCTTCTTTGCACTGTAGAGTTTCAGCTGGCAACAGCAGATGGCACGGTGGATTGTGTTCACTGACAATGGTTTCTGGAAGTATTCCTGAGCCCATTCTGTGATTTCCTTTACAGTAGCATTCCTGTTTGTGGTGCAGTGTCGTTTAAGGGCCCGGAGATCAACGGCATCCAGTATGGTTTTACGGCCTTGACCCTTACGTACAGAGATTGTTCCAGATTCTCTGAATCTTCGGATGATGTTATGCACAGTTGATGATGATAGATGCAAAGTCTTTGCAATTTTTTGCTGGGTAACACCTTTCTGATATTGCTCCACTATCTTTCTGCGCAACATTGTGGGAATTGGTGATCCTCTACCCATCTTGGCTTCTGAGAGACACTGCCACTCTGAGAAGCTCTTTTTATACCCAATCATGTTGCCAATTGACCTAATTAGTGTTAATTGGTCTTCCAGCTCTTCGTTATGCTCACATTTACTTTTTCCAGCCTCTTATTGCTACTTGTCCCAACTTTTTTGGGATTTGTTGACACCATGAAAATGTGAATCAACGTATTTTTCTTTTAAAATGATACATGTACTCGGATTAAACGTTTGATCTGTCATCTACGTTCTATTACAAATAAAATATTGACATTTGCCATCTCCACATCATTGCATTCAGTTTTTATTCACAATTTGTTTAGTGTCCCAACTTTTTGGGAATCCGGTTTGTACATGGATTAAAGGAACTGCTGACTGCTGACAAAATTTGAAAATAAATAAAAATCTGAATTTCCATTTTAAGGGAAAACAATGGCCCAGATTTATTATTGTGTATGTGGCTAGAACGTGTTGGCAAAACTTGAATTTCTACACGTTATTCAGACTAGGGGTGTGGCTAAATGGAAAGGGGTATACTTAGTAGGAAAGGGGTGTGGTCTAAGATGCTACAATTGCATCACAGTTCTGACGTAAAATTCTTAAAGTCTCAAAGTAAGCCAATCAATAGGTGGTATAGAACTAGACAAAAAGAGTTTATCCCTGCACCAGATTTATCATCCAGTCTGAGCCCCTGAGATTAATTAAGGGCAAGTCTAGAGAGCCTGTCATAGTTTAAACTGTCTATAGGATTAGTAAATCTGAGCCCATGTGTGTAAATTATACTATGTAATTGTATGATCAAATAAATAGTTTTTTTCAGATATTCACCAGACAAATGGAATTAAGCAAATAATTAATTGTAACTATATAATTTGGGATTATTCATTTTTACTCACTTTGAAAAACAATATACCGTATTTTTTGCCCTATAAGACACATCAGCCCATAAGACACACCTAGGTTTTAGAGGGGGGAAATAAGAAAAAAAATATTTATCATTACACCTCAGGTCAGACCATTAATCAGACTCCCAATGTTAATCAGACCTCAGCTGACAGCCCCAATCAGACCCCAAATGTTAATAAAACACCAATAAGACCCCAAATCAGGCCCCCAATCAGACCTAAGCTCAGACCCCAATGCAAATGACCCCAATCAGACCTCAGATAATAGCTCCATGCCTCTCATCACCCCCATATCAGCATCCATGCCTCTCATTACCCCCCATTATCAGCCCTTGTGACTCTCATTAGCCCCATATCAGCCCTTATGCCTCATTCAGCCCATATCAGCCCTTATGCCTCATTAGCCCCTGTTATCAGCTCCTATGCCTCATTAGCCCCGTTATCAGCCCTTATGCCTCATTAGCCCCCATTATCAGCCCTTATGCCTCATTAGCCCCCATTATCAGCCCTTTTGTCTCATTAGCCCCATTTTGCCTCTCATTAGCCCCCATCAGCCATTGTGCACCCATTATGCCTCTCATTAGTCTCCATCAGCCATTAAGCCCCCATTATGCCTCTCATTAGCCCCCAGCAGCCATTATGCCTTTCATGAGCCGCCATTAGCCATTATGCCCCCAGAAGCCATTATGTCAACATTATGCCTCTCATTAGCCCCCATCAGCCATTAAGCCCCATGATGCCTCTCATTTGCCCCCAGCATCCATTATGCCCCAGCAGCCATTATGCCCCCATTATGCCTCTCATTCGCCCCATCAGCCGTTATGCCCCCAGCAGCCTCATGTTTTATAAAATAAATAAAAACACTTACCTCTCCTGCTCCTGGATGCCACCGCTCCTCATCCCCCACTCTTGGTCTTCCTCCTCCTCCGTCTGCTGTACTGTGAATTGGCGTGCACAGTGTGAGGCCACAGTGCACCTTCACGCTGTGCGCAGCCATGCATAGCCGACAGCCGAGGACCAGGAAGTGGTGAGTACAGATCTTTCACCATTTCCAGGTCCTAATGGAAGCGCTTCATTAGTATTCGCCCCATAGTACTCAGGGGCATATGCCCCCCACTTTTTTTGGGGGGGGATGCGTCTTATGGGGTGAGAAATACGTTATAAACCAGTTGAGTAATTCAAAAAACTATTGTAAAAAAATAAACAAAACAAAAAAAAATATATATTAGTAAATGGAGCAAGAGAGAGAGAGAGAGAGAGATATTAGAATAAATTGTTCTTAGATCCCTAGCTAATATTTGACTTTGGCTGACATGCATTACATATATTATCCATTATTTTCAAAATTCTCAAATAGTATTTTGTCTACATGTTGCATCCTCCCGGGCGTAAGAGTGTGTAAAATCAACACAAAGCCATATCACATTTCACATAGGTTAAAAGTAGTGAACTATGTTATACTTCATGATCTTGCTTTGCCTTCTATTTGGAACTTTTGAAATTTGTGCTGGAAAAATACTGCCCTTTAATGATAACTGCCTGATTCTATTACTCACGTTCCGCTACCAGAGTTCAAATCTCAGATCAAAGGTAAAAGCACACGGCTGGATTGCATGAAAAAATATAAATTGAATGTCCTGAGTTGACTATGGAAAACTACCTGGCAATGTCTGTTTGTGATATCCAGTACTATATGAGGACCTTAGGAGAATAAACATTTAGGATATTACAGTAGATCTATCCATGTTCACAACTCTTCCATGAAAAAATATAGGATGAATTATATATTTAAAAAAAATTTCTTCTCTTATAGTCACAGTTCACAGATATTACATATTCCTCCCAGCTAAAAAAAAAAAAACACTCTAAGTTTAAATATTGTCTTCCACCATAAACCCGAGATTGATGTATTTGTGATATATTTCATTCTATTCACTTCAGATTTTTGTGATGCATTCCTTGCATTTAAAAAGCATATGTCAGCAGGATCAACCCTATTAAACCAGGCATTTTGCCTAATGGGGTTGATCATGCTGCTTAAAATTGCATCTGTTTTGTATCCTTCGGATGTAGCGCTCCTAAGAAAAGATAATTGCAAATTTAGGCTTCAGTGCACTACAGGGACGTTGCATGCACTGGAAATCTGAGGTGCGCCAAGAAACCAGGCCTCGTTCCCCATTTGTAAAAATAATAAAAATATATATTTCTACAGAATGCAACAATTATCAGATTAATAGGGTTGATCCCACTACTAGGTCCTTTTGAGAACAGGATTTTGTCAAGCTGTGGACTGAAAGCCATAAGATTATTTTTAATCGGGACTATTAGCAAAGTTTCTTCATTTATATTTTAGATGTATGGAAACAATCAATAAAATTGTTTACAAGGGTAGAGGTAGCCTTTTATTAACAAAAAATAATCCTACACCATCTGAAGTAACCCATGCTTCAATTTCATGCCTGCTCCTTAAGTGTGAAGTGTGGGTGTAGCATGTGTGTATGTGTAGTGTGTCTGTAGTGTATGTGTTTAGTATGTGTGTATGTGTAGTGTGTCTGTAGTGTATGTGTTTGTCTGCAGTGTGGGTGTAGTATGTGTGTATGTGTAGTGTGTCTGTAGTGTATGTGTTTGTCTGCAGTGTGGGTGTAGTATGTGTGTAAGTGTAGTGTGTGTGTAGTGTATGTGTTTGTCTGCAGTGTGGGTGTAGTATGTGTAGTGTGTCTGTAGTGTATGTGTTTGTCTGCAGTGTGGGTGTAGTATGTGTGTATGTGTAGTGTGTCTGTAGTGTATGTGTTTGTCTGCAGTGTGGGTGTAGTATGTGTGTAAGTGTAGTGTGTGTGTAGTGTATGTGTTTGTCTGCAGTGTGGGTGTAGTATGTGTGTATGTGTAGTGTGACTGTAGTGTATGTGTTTGTCTTCAGTGTGGGTGTAGTATGTGTAGTGTGTCTGTAGTATATGTGTTTGTCTGCAGTGTGGGTGTAGTATGTGTGTAAGTGTAGTGTGTGTAGTCTATGTGTGTGTCTGCAGTGTGGGTGTAGTATGTGTGTATGTGTATTATGTGTGTGTAGTGTATGTGTTTGTCTGAAGTGTAGGTGTAGTATGTGTGCATGTGTAGTGTGTCTGTAGTGTATGTGTTTAGTATAGTGTATAGTACAGTATAGTGTGTCTGCAGTGTGGGTGTAGTATGTGTAGTGTGTCTGTAGTATATGTGTTTGTCTGCAGTGTGGGTGTAGTATGTGTGTAAGTGTAGTGTGTGTAGTCTATGTGTGTGTCTGCAGTGTGGGTGTAGTATGTGTGTATGTGTATTATGTGTGTGTAGTGTATGTGTTTGTCTGAAGTGTAGGTGTAGTATGTGTGCATGTGTAGTGTGTCTGTAGTGTATGTGTTTAGTATAGTGTATAGTACAGTATAGTGTGTCTGCAGTGTGGGTGTAGTTTGTGTGTATGTGTAGTGTGTCTGTAGGGTATGTGTTTACTATAGTGTATAGTACAGTATAGTGTGTCTGCAGTGTGGGTGTAGTATGTTTGCATGTGTAGTGTGTGTGTAGGGTATGTGTTTAGTATAGTGTATAGTACAGTATAGTGTGTCTGCAGAGTGGGTGTAGTATGTGTGTATGTGTAGTGTGTCTGTAGTGTATGTGTTTGTCTGCAGTGTGGGTTTAGTATGTGTGCGTAGAGCGTGTGATTTGAACCAGAAAAATTATGAAAACCTTGTTCTCCCATATTGTATAGAAAACTTTGCCCAAATAAGCATTTCTTGAATTTGTATCTCTACTTCACACCATTGTGAGCTCTTGACATGAAAAATTCATCCTACACTAACTGAAGTAACCCATGTTTCAATTTCATGCCTGCTATGTGTAGTATGTGTGTATGTAGGGTGTCTGTAGTGCTTGTGTGTGTCTTCAGTTTGCGCAGTGTATGTGTAGTGTGTGTGTGTAGTATGTGTGTGTAGTGTGTATGTGTGTCTGTAGTGAGTGCGTAGTATGTGTGTCTGCAGTGTTTGTGCAGTTTGTGTACTATGTGCGTAGTTTGTGTGTGTCTATAGTATGTATGTAGTATATGTGTGTAGTGTGTATGTGTGTATGTAGTTTGTGCATAGTGTGTGTGTGCGTGTCTGCAGTGTTTGTGCAGTTTGTGTGTAGTGTGTGTATGTGTTTATAGTGTGTGTGTAGTATGTGTGTGTAGTGTGCATGTGTATGTGTTCATAGTATGTGTGCTTGTAGTAGTGCGTTTGTGTGTGAGTCTGAAGTTTGTGCAGTGTATGTGTGTAGTGTGTGTGTGTAGTATGTGTGTGTTTTGCTTGTGTGTGTCTTCAGTTTGTACTGTGTATGTGTAGTGTTTGTGTGTAGTATGTGCATGTAGTGTGTGTGTATGTGTGTGTCTGTAGTGTGTGCATAGTATGTGTGTCTGTAGTGTTTGTGCAGTTTGTGTAGTGTGTGTGTAGTGTGTGTCTATAGTATGTGTGTAGTATGTGTGTGTAGTGTGTGTGTGTGCATGTCTGCAGTGTTTTTGTGTGTAATATGTGTTTAGTGTGCATGTGTGTAGTATGTGTATCTGTAGTGTTTGTGCAGTTTGTGTAGTGTGTAGTGTGTGTGTGTGTAGTGTGTGTCTATAGTATGTGTGTGTAGTATGTGTGTATAGTGTGTGTGCATGTCTGCAGTGTTTGTGCAGTTTGTGTGTATTGTGTGTATGTGTTTATAGTGTGTGTAGTTTGTATGTTTGTGTATGTGTAATAAGTAGTGTGGAGCACTTTTCTTAAAATCTGCATTGTGCCATTCCTCTGTTACTCCTCCTAAACATTTAAAAAATGGACCTGGTAAAGCCTCATGCACACGTCCGTGGAACACGGACCATGTGATAGCGGCCTGGATTTCTTCTGAGTGCAGGAGCGCTTCCTGCTGCCGCCGCAGTACAATGATACACTGGTATGATCTATACCAGTGTATTACCGTACTGCGGCGGCAGCAGGGAGCGCACGGCGTCATAGCAACCAATGACGCCGCGCGCTCCTCCACTCAGAAGAAATCCAGGCGGCTATCACATGGTCCGTGTTCCACGGACAAGTGCATGAGGCTTTACCAGGTCCCTTTTTTAAATGTCTAGGAGGAGTAACAGAGGAATGGCACAATGCAGATTTTAAGAAAAGTGCTCCACACTACTTATTACAAGGGCATCTAATTATTTATTAACTGGCATTTCAGAAGAGCTAACATGTCTTCATTTATCTGGCACAAAACAATCTTGATAAATTTGTAGGTGGGATACAGAATAGTTTCTTCTTTTCCCCCAATGTTTAAAGCTCTTTCTGCTGTGTTACAAATTAAGAAAACATGTCAAACTACTACAACTGCTAAACTATTCTGGAGTTCAAAGAGACAAAGCATCTGTTCAATTGGATTCATTTCCACTCTGAATGTATTGCACAGATGCTCATCTCAGTACTGCAAATCTGCTCTGCCCTTCTAGCCTGATCGATATAATTGCTCACAGTGGTGAGTCAATCAGTGGTTAATCAGAGTTTCAATCATTTTGACTAACTGTTATACTTTTAAGCACAATGCTATTTGAATATTCAGATTCGGGTTCTGGGAACCTGTCAATAAACTAGAGAGTTAACCTGTTATCTTATGCAATGGCCATTTTTTCACATTGACTTTACTAATGTCTATGCAAATATGCCCTTTGAATATTACTACTGTCTAAGGTTTGTATAGAAACTAAACTTAACTTTAAATAGTACATCATATAGTACATGACAACCTCTTTCTTACAAAGCTAGAACCAGCCCTGTACCTCACATGGATCCAGAGATCTCCCCATTCATTGCTCTTCTAGATTTATATCAAGCTGGCAGCTCAAGGGGAGGGTCTTTTCTGCTGCAGCTAAGGGGGCGTGTCCATGCTCTGCCTATCACAGCTCAGGAGGCAGATAAAGTATGAAACTGAGCATGTGCGGCCTTCTCAGTGAGCAGGTCAAAGAAATAAAGGAAAGAACTAACCACAGGTGGTGCTATACAGATACATTGTATTGAATATAACTCAGTGGCTATGCTAAATTTCTAATTACATGCAATTTTAAAAGTATTCAGATCCAGGTGCTGGTTTCAAAAGTGTATAATATAATAAGAAAAAATCCTAAATAACCTAAAAATCTTTTTTCTAATATATATTATTAATATTATTAATCGATTTTGCCTTTTTACTAAAGAAATTGACATCCAAGGTCTTGATTTCTACCTCACTTTAAATTTACTATATTTGCACATCGCTGACTTTTCAGAAGAGTACATATGAGCTTTTAGCTGAGTGCACAGGCATAAGCCTGCTCTGCTCAGCTAATCCTGGCATAGCACATTGTTACATGGCACCCATCTCAGTGGTGTACGGAGTATGGATTTTTTGCACTGTAGCAATAGGGCCCGCAACATTGCTGCTCCTGCCTGGGCCCCCCCCCCAGAGGTTTACTAAATTCTGGCATAGCACATGGGTATGTCCTTAAAGGATCAAGAAATGTGGTATAGTAAAAAAAAAAAAAAAAAAAACAGGTGAAAATGTATGTTAAATTAACAATCTGTCAGCTATTTATAAAGGTAATGTTAGGACAGCTGCCCATGGCTGCTGCTGCCCTGTGCTCCGCTGTGGACATGAACTTACTAACCATGCTGCCGACTCCATACGTCTGCCTAGAACTCTGGCTACTGTCCAGCCTTAGGATGTGTACATGCTCAACTCACTTCCAACATCCTGTGTCGGGGGGGACCAGCCAATGGCAGGCGGGGATGGGGATGAGTCTCCCTAGTATTGTCATTGACTCTAGGGAGGCTCCCACCGTCTGCTATTGGCTGATCCCCCCCAACACCGGATGTTTTCATCCATGTACAGGGAGAAGCAGCGGCGGTGCAGGGATCAGGAGCGGCACAGGGAGCGGGGGTAAGTATCTTTCCTCTGAGGGCACGACACATGCGGGGCTGATGTATGATATTGGATAACCCCTTTAAGTTAACCATATTCATCTGCCTTCTTGTCAAGTACCCAGCCTGCCTGCCCTGCCTATATCTTAACTACGCTAGTTTGCATCTACACTAGCACTGTGCAGTCCGGTTCTACTAACCTGCATTTAAGCCTTAGAGACTGTTCAGACTGCTCCTATGGTTTTCGTGCAGGTTTTAGTACACTTTCTGTATTCTGAACTCCCACTCCCTGCAAAGGATTTTCTGATCCCAGTGGGTCACCTGCCAACTAAACTGGACTATCCCAGGAAGTAGTGGTCCAGTTGCTTCCCTGCAGTGAAGGCCAGATCCTGTACAGGGGTTCAGCGGTGAAAAGCAAAGAAGCACCAGATTAATACCATTAGGGTTAGTTGGCACTTTGGGTCCACATGAAGTGATCCATAATGTCACAATGTAGGGGGAGGGGAGGAACACCAGAATGACAACAGAAGGAAATGACCAGGAACTAGGCCTCAAGGCTAGGGAAAGTGAAATGCTGACCACCTAAGGAAACCCTAAACCTAGCTCTGACTCCTGGCAGTATGAGTAGTCCCTGAATGTGGGAATACTCATACACCGGAAACCTAGGCCATAGTAACCCTGAAAAGCCTTAGGATTAGTGACAGGGTCTGAGACTACTGGTTCCATCCCAGATGAACGAACCAGCGTCTCCCTGAGACCTAGTAAACAATGAGCAAATGGGATAAACAAAATACCAAGACAAGTGCACTTATCTTCCATAGAAAATTGATGTGCATGAACTCAGATGAGGACCACACACCAGCTCTTCCAACTCCAGGCAGAGAATATTAACCACATGGTATGAAGTGTAAGTCCAGACTAAATAGAGGAGCAGTAATGACCACCACACGCTACACCTGAGACAAGAGGTGTGGTCATTACCAACAACAACACTGCAACAAGTAAAAACAGATAGGCTGTCCGATGACCAAACATGCAGCCAGTCTCTCAGGTCTTCTAACCTCTGTCACTGGAGAGGCCGTGATAGTACCCCCCCTTCTACGGGTGACCTCAGTACACACAGGACCGACCTTATCCGGATGGGCCCTGTGAAAGGCTTTCACAAGGAGACTAGTATTAACTTTACCCTCTGGAACCCACATTCTCTCCTCTGGACCGTAACCCTTCCAGTGAACGAGGTACGGAAGGGATCTACGGACAATTTGTGAGTCTACTATCCTGGCAATCTGAAATTCAAGATTACCATCCACCATGACAGGAGCGGGAGGCAAGAAGGATGGTTCAGCAGGTTCGACATTTCTATTCAGCAATGATTTGTGGAAAACATTATGAATTTTTAAAGCCTGCGGAAGTTCAAGATGAAAGGCTACCAGGTTAATAATGGCATGAGATCCTATATGGACCAATAAACCTTGGACCCAACTTCCAAGAAGCTACCTTCAACTTATGTTTCTTGTGAACAGCCACACAGATCCACCCACTCTCAGATCTGGACCCCTCATAATTCTCTTGTCAGCCATACGTTTATACTTGTTTCCCATTTTTTAAAACTATTTTGAATTTTCCGCCAAATAGCTGACAAAGATGAGGAAAATCTTTCCTCTCCAGGTATGCCAGAAGTCTCAGCACCAGAAAATGTGCCAAACTGCGGATGGAACCCATATGCCCCAAAAAATAGCAAATTATCAGTGGACTCCTGCCTATGGTTATTTATGGCAAACTAGGCCAAAGACAAAAATGAAGACCACTCCTCCTTATTCTCGGAGACAAAACATCTCAAATAAGTCTCCAGATTATGGTTAGTGCGTTCAGTCTGTCCGTTCGAATGAGGATGAAAGTCCAAAGAGAAGGGCAATTGTATCCCCAGTGAGTATAGAACGCCTTCCAGAATCTGGAAACAAACTGTGTCCCCCTATCAGACACCACATCAGAGGGAATACCATGTAGCTTCAACAAACAGCTTTCCCTGAGAACAGGACTCTGGTGCATCTCCCTGGGCCTCCCACACCTCTACCTCAAGGTCGGGATAAAGAGTGGATATTACCACCCGATTAGCCGATATTGGACCAATATCTTCTGAACCCCCCCCCCCCCTCCCCCCAGGGAAGCTACGAGACAAAGCGTCCGCCTTGACATTCTTAACCCCAGGGTGATAGGTGACAACAAAATTAAATCTGGTAAAAAGCAATGACCAACTGGCCTGCCTTGGTTTCAGACATTTAGGCGACTCCATGTAAGCCAGATTTTTGGGATCATTAATTACCGTAATAGGATGAATCGCTCCTTCTAACCAATTATGCCATTCCTCAAAAACCAACTTAATGGCCAGAAACTCTCTATTACCCACATCATAATTTTTTTCAGCAGTTGAGAGCTTCTTAAAGAAGAAAGCACATGGACGCCATTAACTAAGTAATGGGCCCTGTGACAAGACTGCTCTTACCCCGAACTTGGATGTGTAATTTTCAACAATAAATGGCTGTGACACATCCGGTTGCACCAGTATAGGAGCAGAAGCAAAGATTTCCATCACCGCTGAAAAGGCCTCATTAGACCAGACTGAGGCATCCAAACCTTTCCTAGTCATGTCCGTTAAAGGTTTAACCACAGTAAAGTAGTTCAAAATGAATTTACAGTAGTAGTTGGTGAACTCCCAAAAATGTATAAGTGCTTTCAGATTTTCAGGTCGATCCTAGTCCAACACAGCATGGACCTTCTCTGGATCCATACGAAAACCCGAAGATGAGAGTAAGTAACCAAGGAATTGCACTTAACTGCAAAGACACACTTTTCCAACTTAACATACAATTTATTCTCTCTTAGGATCTGTAACACATGTCTCATGTGATCCTGATGCGTCTCCATGGCAGGAGAATAAACTAGAATATCATCCAGATACACCAGCACAAACCTCCCCACCAGATGATGAAAGATGTCATTGATGAAATGTTGAAAAACCGCAGGGGCATTGGTTTACCCAAAAGGCATGATCAAATTCTCAAAATGACCTTTAGGGGTATAAAAGGCCGTCTTCCACTCGTCCCAATCCTTGATCCTTATCAGATTATATGCCCCCCCTCAAATCCAACTTAGAGAACACCTTGGCACCGACAATTTCATTGAACAAGTATGGGATCAAAGGAAGGGGATGATAATGGACAGTAATGAGAATAAGCTCACCTGACTCCTCTCAGTATGAATAGATCCTGAAGGTGGGAATATTCATACACCGTAAACCTAGGCCGTGGTAACCCTGAAAAGCCTTAGGATTAGTGACAGGGTCTGAGACTACTGGTTCCTTCCCATATGAACGGACCAGCATCTCCCTGAGGGCTAGTAAGCAACGAGCAAATGGGAGCAACAAAATTCCAAGAGAAGTACACTTATCTTTCATAGAAAATTGATGAGCAGGAACTCAGATGACGAACACACACCAGCTCTTCCAACTCCAGGCAGAGAATATCAACTGCATGGTATGAAGTGTGAGTCCAGACTTAATAGAGGAGCAGTAATGACCACAAGCTACACCTGAGACAAGAGCTGTGATCATTACCAACATCACTGTAACAAGTGTGTAGAGCACCCGAGCATCGAGAAGTGTTCTACTCGAGCACACAAGCACTTTAGTGCTCGACCTACACTAGTAGCGAATAACTGCAAGTTTCTTTGTAATATACATATATACATATATATATATATATATATATATATATATAATATAAGGTATACACAAAAGAACCATACACGCCAGTCTCGTTGAGGTGGCAAAATAATATAGAGGCTTATTCCTCTTGAGAATTTTGGCACATTTCTGCAGGAGCACGCACCAGAATCTGAAATCAACACAATCTTAAATGTGTTTGTTCACCTAGATCACTGATGGCTAACCTCTTGAATTCCAGCTGTAGTGAAACTACGACTCCCATCATGCTCCATTCATTTCTATGGAGTTCTGAGAACAGCTAAGCTAGTGTGCATCTTGGGAGTCATAGTTTTCCCACAGCTGGGGTGCCAGAGATTAGCCATCACAGACCTAGGTCTTGGATTTTCCCCCTTCAGCCTGTACTATTTTTATAAAAGTAGTAAGTGTGAACTAAAAGGGAAAAAGCTCACGTAAACCTCTAATGCATTCCCCTCTATAAGTCTTTTATTAGAGATAAACAAATTGAACGAACCAGAATTTTGATGGATTTGATTCAGGAGATTAAAAGAGGTGGAGAGAGAGACAGTTTTCCAGGCAATTGTGACACTTTTAATTCAGGTCAAATTTAATGGGTAAGGCTACTTTCACACTCGCGTTTGGTGCGGATCCGTCTTGTATCTGTACAGACGGATCTGCACCAATAATGCAAACGCTTGTATCCATTAATAATGGATCCGTTTGCGTTATTCATAAAAAAAAAAAATTCTTAGTCAAAACGGATCCGTCTTGACTTACATTGAAAGTCAATGGGGGACGGATCCGTTTTCAATTGCACCATATTGTGTCAGTGAAAAACAGATCCGTCCCCATTGACTTACATTGTAAGTCAGGATGGATCCGTTTGGCTGCGCATAGTCAGACGGTCACCAAAACACTGCAAGCTTCGTTTTTGTGACCGTCTAAAAACAAAACGCAACGGAGGCCAAACGCAGCCAAATTGATGCATTCTGAACTGATCCTTATCCATTCAGAATGCATTGGGGCTGAATTGATCCGTTTTGGGCCGCTTGTGGGAGCCTTGAAACGGATCTCACAGGCGGACCCAGAAACGGCAGTGTGAAAGTAGCCTTAGCTGTATCTGACCTGAAAGATTTTTTAAGAAATTTGCTCATCTCACCTATGTATAAAAGCTGTAAAGTATAGGATAATTTTTTTTTCAAGATTATTTGTTCACTCCTACATTTTATGTTCAGATATAACACTAAAAATCCTTGCAAAAATGGTTTTATAATGTATCTAATAAAACATACTAGTAACATCCCCAAACAATAGGTAAAGTCAAAGAAAAGTGAAATGTTCTGATTACACAGTGTATATTGCTTGAACATAGACAAATTGCTTCAATTTCTAACTTTAATGAAGAGCTAAATGATAAACTATACGTGAAACAACCCCAAAGTACAAAGAGGGGACGATTCAGAGAGTTAAGGAAATCTTTAGGGAGTGTGATTGCTTATTTATGCTTTTAGTCCCTTAATTTGCTGGTGTTGTGCTGTTATATACGCATTACCTGATTATAGTAGACTGATACTAATACAGATCAGTATATTACTTAATGTACATATGAGCATAGGAGGCAACAATTTTGAATGTAATAGTAGTGGTGTCCTACGATTAAATCTGGCTGCATCTTAATATTGTTAAGCCTAACCAGTGAGAGGCTGACTTCCAGACTGGGCTGCTGCATTTTAAGACAGGAACAGAATAGCACAACAGCACATCTCCATACATTTGCTAGTGGCCATGGATGGTACTGCAGTGCTGCTCCTGACTATGGCAGCCTGTTTATACAGTTGATCGTGGGGGTGCCAAGAGTAGCACCCCCACTGATATGATATTAAATAGGTAATTAATATTATATAACCGGAAAATCCCTGAAATATTTTATGAAAACAAAAATGTATCATTAAAGGTTCTACAGTAACATATGTGCCGATTTCCTTATCCTCTAAATACACTTATTCATAAAAACATAATGCACCAAGGAGTTCTTGATATCAAATGGAACTTTGCGAATGTAATGATATATGTAAGTGATTTAAATATTAGCGCAATAGGATGTGCATTGGGGAAAATTGTACAGTTGAAAGGAATCGCTTAGTAACTTGCTGGGCAACCTCTAGCCTGGAAATGAGATATGGTTCAGCATAGAGGCATACAGGTTCCATATGGTACCCTGTTGCATATTTGCCGAAAGATGTTGCAGCTGGGGCTATAGCTGCGCACTCGTAGTTTCCTGAAGATGGCATCCCAGCTGGCCCCATAAATGATTGATTGGTGATAAATCTGGCAAAGTGGCAGGCCAAGTATGTGTTGCAATCTGGTGGAGACATTCCAGGAAAACCTTTGCTGTGTGTGTGTGGGTGAGCCTGAAAAAATCCCATTTGGAAGCCTCTCCATGTGAGGCAACACAAGATGTCCTACATATATCTCTAAGCTGTTAGTGTTGTATGACTACTAGGGGTGACTAACTGTCATATGCAATGGCTCCCCAGATCATCGGCTCATTACTTGGGCGAGTGTGTCCCCCACAGCAAAGGGAGTACTGAACCTCCATACTCAAACCTGACTATTGCTTCTCATTCACGACACCATTGCAAAAAAATGTAT
This sequence comes from Bufo gargarizans, assembly GCF_014858855.1. Classification (NCBI taxonomy): domain Eukaryota; kingdom Metazoa; phylum Chordata; class Amphibia; order Anura; family Bufonidae; genus Bufo; species Bufo gargarizans. Next base: position 262,961,469 of record NC_058080.1, read on the forward strand.
GGGTTTCAGCCACTATTTATTTTTGTTATTTATTACTATTGTCCTGTATTATTAGTTCATTATTTATTATTCATTTGCCTATACAAATTGCCTCTATCAATTTTTGATTGAACCCTGTCTCTGATGTGTATATTTTTATATACACATAGTCTTGATGCATTTGAACACCAGGTCTCATGTTTCATATTGGCCCCTGTCATACCTCTGTTCACCAATAGTGCAGGTTGCGTTCCACGGCGATTCGCCCGTGGAACGCGTCTTGCATTACATCGCGGCACTTCAGTTCCGGTCGCATTGGTCGCGCGGGTTGTGTTCCACGGCGATCCACTTGTGGAACGCATCTTGCGTTCCATTGCGGCCCTGTATTTCCTTTCACATGTTCTTTCACTCTTCTGGTCCGCGACTTTTGCATGAAGGTACATATTTTCTGTATTCTAGGGTATCTGTTGCGCATTAGCGCTTGCAATCTGCACCCCACATTGGCCCCCTAGATGCCTCCACTGTGTTTATATGCTGGGCACATTCTATGTTGGCCATTGGTGCTGGTGGAACGCAAATTACGTTCCACCTCTGCCTCTTACTTCCGGTCATGTGATTCTCCCATGTCTGGTTTGTGGTGCGACTGCCTGCACGCTCAGCTGCTCGTTCTGATTTGTTGCTGCGGTCCCCTACTTCCATCTCACAGGTGAATCTAATTATATTTTATTGACTGATTACATCTTGCTGTATATATGTGACACGCATACATTGGGCTCATTACCCTTGAGGAAGCCGGACTGCGCCAGCGATATGCGTTGGGCGTCTCTCATTTATTCAGATCCACTGCACCAGCTATTCCCACAGGTTTTGGCTCTTGGCATTTAACCTCATTGTTTGCTTTCATTCACTCAGTGGTCTTACCTTATTTGACATTTATGTTGTTTATAGGTGCACATATTGTTTAGCTGGGTCATATTGCATCTCCTTACTCAGTGGACGTTCAGTGGATTCTGTATGTGTCAGTGATATCATATATTTTTACACCAACATGCTATTCATATTGTATAACATTTTTAATGTGTTTGTTTGTGTGTCTAATAAACTTTATATATATTTTTTTATCTATAGCGATTGTTGGATGTGCATTCATATAGGGTGGTTCTTGTGACTCTTTCTTGGGTCGGGTTTGTGTTGTATCAATTTTAACCACCTTCTTGCACTCCTTAGACTATTTATATTTAGGGCCCTCTATCCTTCTCTCTCCAGTCTGTAACTCGTCTTTTTCATGCTTAGCGCAATTGTCTGTATTATGTATGTATACCTCTTATCATATGTACAGTGCCATGGAATAAATAGCGCTTTAATAATAAATAATACCATAATATCTGGATGGTGGACGACAAAACTTCGGGAGCTGCGCATGCTTATTGGAAAGAACAAACAATCCTCTCTACAGACAGTTTGTCTTAGCTGTCTGGAGCCTGTTCACTGTGTGTGTGGCCTCATGTAACCACTTCTCCCAACACCTCGTATCAGCCAGGTCAGAACAGGCTAGATGGGAGCCAAGTTGTTGAATCAACCATCCTGCTGCTCTTAGTCCAGTTATGCACCACCTCTTAAAGTCTGCCAACTGGGCAAAATGCCTTTAAGTGCACTATAAAGGTATGTCTAGCAGTCAAGGATATTTCATCAAGAGGTATACTACCCAAAAGTAGCCTCTGAGAGCAATTTTATAGGGAAGAAACAGTTTTACTCTCTTGTGGCAAGACCCGGTGTTTAATCAGACTACACCTGTAATCATTTACATATCTGTCTGAGACATAACTGCATGCCAAGTTTTTCAGCAATTCGACATTTCTATCTGGATGTGCTATTTTTTATTATATTTATATTTTTTGTCAATCGGTGCATGTATCCATATATACGTTCTGTACGGTATATTATACAGAGCCCTGTATCTTAGTCTGCTAAGTTTGATTTAGGAAATATCCAGAAAATATAAGTTGTCATACTTGTGCTCACAGTGATAGATGTGCACATTTGCATTCATAATCCTGTCCAAGACCTATAAGTAGCCCATCCTGTTGAAAAATGCGAGCGCACTGCTAGTCTTGTAATTTTAATCTGCAGTAGAGCTTTTCTGAACTACCATACGTCAAACTCCTTTGTCCATATTAATTGCAATTCATCAATAATATTACTCTCTATGCTATGTTATTATTTTTCTTAGCAAATGAGAAAAAAAAAAACATCTGTGTTCTGGTAGCATTTTACAGACTGGGCTAATCATCGGGAAACAATGGGCATAAATGAATTTGCTTCTCTGTGAGTTAGTTCTATGAAAGACAATGTATGTGATGCAAATTTTGCACGACAGCACAAAAGTACAAAGCTCTTTCAATTAATATTCTTGTTATTCTCCAATAGTTGCATTCTTTATACACTTTGGTTTTCTTTGTTAGATTCTTTAAGTATTCCAGTTTATCGAAAGTTCATGGCGGTCTGTATTGTCTCTATTCAATGCTGACAGAGGACATCCTGGTGTGCTGTCAGGCGTCATGACAGTTAGTGTGAGCGTTATTGCGGTCATAAAAAGGTTTGCAAATGGTATTGAAATATCAATACTTTTTTCATACTTTGATTCCCTGTTGAGTTCAATACTGATATTCAGTGTTTCGATGCTAGGCTGCGATTAGAGAACATGGTGCGCACGCAAACTGGTGACACCATGTTCTCACCAGCAGCTACAGGTCTGTGGTGGTGGTACTCAGGGAAAGTGAGAAGCCTAGAAGACTTCAGGGGTGTGAGACAGCGGAAAGCAGTGGGAGGACGGAGCTGTCCCATGTCCGTAGCGCCTGCTCTCTTTTACTCGCTCTGGGGAATTGTTATATGGGCCGCCTTGTAACAATGGCTAAAAGTCATGGTGCCGTAGAGCACAGGGATTGAGGAGGCTGCGGTGGTAGTATCGGTTTGGAATCGAGTATAATGATACTACACTTGGCATCAGTATCAAAGCCCAAATTCTGGTATTGGGACAACACAAGTCATAAACTATACCTAACACTTGATTGATACATATTCTATATGTACTGTACAAATTCCAACTACACAGCAAAATTTGTTTAAGTCAAGTGGTCTTCCTGTTACTAAATTGTGTTGCAGCTATCTATATTGCTGCCATATGTAAAACATAAACAGCTTCAAAATGCCTCTTATGTAACAGCGGAAAACTTGCCATTGTCAATAATGAATGGCCTCATAACATTCATAAAGTTACAAACTATTCTGCTTAAAGGGCATCTGTCAGCAGATGTGTAGCTATGAAACTGGCTGACCTGTTGTATGTTCTTTTGGCAGCTGAAGGCATCTCTGTTGGTCCCATGTTCATATGTGCCCGCATTACTGAGAACATTGACGTTTTAATATATGCAAATGAGCCTTTAGGATTAAAGGGTCCGTTACCGTTACACCTAGAGGCTCTGCTCTCTCTGCAACTGCCGCACCCTCTGCACTTTCATTAACAGGGCTAGTTAGTGTAAACTTGAAGACACCTGACCCTGTCAATCGATTTGAAGAATAGCACCACAATTGCAGAGAGCAGAGCCTCTAGATGTAACAGCAATGCACCCATTATTCCTAGAGGCTCATTTGAATATATTAAAACATTAGAACGAAGAGGCTCTTCTGACAGGCATATTGTTGACATCATGCAGTCTGATGATTACTGGATAGTCATGCTTTTAGACCCTCGCTAACAAGGCAAAATTAGAGAACGTTTTCCTCTGGCAGAAAGGGAGGACAAATTATGTTATTACCAGGAAACACTGTGTATGCAGCTTGCCATAGCTTACAGCGAGCAGACTCCTGCCATCAGCATGTCTGAAATGGAGGCCCCTTACACCCCCCATAGAGTCACCCACCTCAGCAGAAGCCGTAGCAGCAGTAGCAGTCATTTCAGTCTCCTCGACATGATGGAGGCGTGTTTTTCCGTTTGCCGAGCTAGACAGAGGCCAGTCAGCAAGCCGACAGCTCCCACCTGAGCGCCCAGGTTCAGGCCTACCTAAACTCTGGCCAGTCTCTGTCACATACCCAGGTCCCTGACCCCATGTAAATACATGCAGGGTAGGCAGACTGGAACAGTGGCCTGAAATGGCACAGCATGCTCTCCATCTTCTTTCTTGTCTGGCCTCCAGTGTCATCTCTGAGAGGGTTTTCAGCATCACAGAGGGCATGGTCGCACCCAAACGGACTAAGTTGTCCTCTGCCAGTGTCCAAAACATCACTTTTGTCCGAATGAACCAAGCCTGGATTCAAGAAGATTTTTACACCCCTCCGGCTGATTCCAATGTATTGATCTCACCCACCTGGCCTTTCTGGCTTTGCCCCATCCTGCGACTGTCTGCTGTGGCCTACATCATGCTACTAATGCCTCTCAATCATCAGTTTACGTGTATTCAGTTTCCATACAGTTGAAATTTGAAATTCGGTATGTCATTGCTTACAGATCAGAAATAAAAAAAATACATTTGGGGGTGATCGTTATATTTCTTTAAGACACAGTGTATTTGATTACTGCATCAATACTGCCATTTTCTCACAGTCCAGGCAATGCTGGGGCCTCCATTATGCCACTAAATGCTGAGGGTCAGTTTCTGTGTACTCACTTTTCTCACAGTCTAGGCAATCCTGGGGCCTTCATCATGACACTTATGCCTCAATCGTCACTTTCCATGTACTCACTTTACACATGGTTGAAATAAAAAAAATAAAAAATAAAAAACATTTTATGGGGTGTGGGGCTGTATTAATACGGTTGAATTTTATATTTTTTTTTGGAGGGTGGTTAACATGGTTGAAATAGTTTTATTATTTTTTTTTTGGGTGGGGGGTAAACTTCATGAGGTAGCATATGTACATGATTACTGAATGAATGCAGAATTTTTTCTCACAGTCTAAGCAGGCTGAATGCAATCAATACACCTCACCTTGGTGTCCCAGCTTGCCACCATTGCTGTCTGTCTGTTTCCTAACCTTCACGTTCTGCATGGCAGCTGTATGCTGCGGCCCTCATCATGCCACTAATGCCACTTGCCAACCATTTCGTCCCCCACACTTTTTTTTTATTTTTATCCCATAACACCGTGTGTGTTTTAACCCCTTCAGGACCCTCCCATTTTTCACCGTAGGGACCAGGCTGTTTTTTGGAAACTTGACATGTGTCACTTTATGTGGTAATAACTTCAGAATGCTTTTACTTATCCAAACCATTCTAAAACAGTTTTCTCGCGACACATTGAACTTCATGATAGTGAAAAAAAATTGTCGATATAATTCATCTTTATTTATAAAAAAAATCAAAATTTACTGAAAATTTGCAATTTTTAAAATTAGAATTTATCTGCTTTTAAGGCAGATAGTGATACATCATAAAAGAGTTATTTCTTTACATTTCCCATATGCCCACTTTTATGTTTGCATCATTTTGTAAATGTAATTTTATTTTTTCGGATCCTATAAGGCTTGGAATTTTAGAAGCAGTTTTTTTAATTTTTAAGAAACTTTCCGAAATCCACTTTTTTAAGGACCACTTCAATTCTAAAGTCGCTTTGTGGGGCTTACATAGAGGATCACTTGGTATTAAACTTTTTGTGATGAAAGGTGGCAAAATATGGCTTTTTAGCACAATTTTTATTAATTTTTTTATTGTGTTCACCAGACAGGTTTGGTCATGTGATATTTTTTATAGAGGTTGTTACGGATGTAGTGATACCTAATATATCAGATTTTTTTAATATATATTTTAGTTTTAAACAATAAAAGCATTTTTGAAACCAAAATAATGTTTCTATGTCTCCATTTTCTGAAAGCGATATCTTTTTTATTTGTTGGGCGATTGTCTTAGTTAGGGTCTTATCTTTTGCGGGATGAGATGATGGTATTATTTTTAGGTACATATGACTTTTTGATCACTTGGTATTACACTTTATGTGATGAAAGGTGACAAAAAATTGCTTTTTTTTGCACAGTTTTTATTTTAATTTTTTTTTACGTTGTTTACCATACAGGGTGGATCATGTAATATTTTTATAGAGCAGGTTGTCACACACATGGCAATACCTGATATGTTTTTTTTTTAATTGTCTCTTTTTTACAATTTTATATGTCTCTTTTTATAGAAAAGGTGCTTTATTTAATTGACTTTACAGGGAGTGCAGAATTATTAGGCAAGTTGTATTTTTGAGGATTAATTTTATTAATGAACAACAACCATGTTCTCAATGAACCCAAAAAACTCATTAATATCAAAGCTGAATATTTTTGGAAGTAGTTTTTAGTTTGTTTTTAGTTTTAGCTATTTTAGTGGGATATCTGTGTGTGCAGGTGACTATTACTGTACATAATTATTAGGCAACTTAACAAAAAACAAATATATACCCATTTCAATTATTTATTTTTACCAGTGAAACCAATATAACATCTCAACATTCACAAATATACATTTCTGACATTCAAAAACAAAACAAAAACAAATCAGTGACCAATATAGCCACCTTTCTTTGCAAGGACACTCAAAAGCCTGCCATCCATGGATTCTGTCAGTGTTTTGATCTGTTCACCATCAACATTGCGTGCAGCAGCAACCACAGCCTCCCAGACACTGTTCAGAGAGGTGTACTGTTTTCCCTCCTTGTAAATCTCACATTTGATGATGGACCACAGGTTCTCAATGGGGTTCAGATCAGGTGAACAAGGAGGCCATGTCATTAGATTTTCTTCTTTTATACCCTTTCTTGCCAGCCACGTTGTGGAGTACTTGGACGCGTGTGATGGAGCATTGTCCTGCATGAAAATCATGTTTTTCTTACCTTGCAGACTTCTTCCTGTACCACTGCTTGAAGAAGGTGTCTTCCAGAAACTGGCAGTAGGACTGGGAGTTGAGCTTGACTCCATCCTCAACCCAAAAAGGCCCCACAAGCTCATCTTTGATGATACCAGCCCAAACCAGTACTCCACCTCCACCTTGCTGGCGTCTGAGTCGGACTGGAGCTCTCTGCCCTTTACCAATCCAGCCATCTGGGCCATCAAGACTCACTCTCATTTCATCAGTCCATAAAACCTTAGAAAAATCAGTCTTGAGATATTTCTTGGCCCAGTCTTGACGTTTCAGCTTGTGTGTCTCGTGGTGGTCGTCTTTCAGCCTTTCTTACCTTGGCCATGTCTCTGAGTATTGCACACCTTGTGCTTTTGGGCACTCCAGTGATGTTGCAGCTCTGAAATATGGCCAAACTGGTGGCAAGTGGCATCTTGGCAGCTGCACGCTTGACTTTTCTCAGTTCATGGGCAGTTATTTTGCGCCTTGGTTTTTCCACACGCTTCTTGCGACCCTGTTGACTATTTTGAATGAAACGCTTGATTGTTCGATGATCACGCTTCAGAAGCTTTGCAATTTTAAGAGTGCTGCATCCCTCTGCAAGATATCTCACTATTTTTGACTTTTCTGAGCCTGTCAAGTCCTTCTTTTGACCCATTTTGCCAAAGGAAAGGAAGTTGCCTAATAATTATGCACACCTGATATAGGGTGTTGATATCATTAGACCACACCCCTTCTCATTACAGAGATGCACATCACCTAATATGCTTAATTGGTAGTAGGCTTTCGAGCCTATACAGCTTGGAGTAAGACAACATGCATAAAGAGGATGATGTGGTCAAAATACTCATTTGCCTAATAATTCTGCACGTAGTGTAATATTGACAGAGAAAGGCTATGTGCACATTTGTGGCCGAGGTTCCGGTAGGAGCCTCCATTGCAGATGTCTGCAAAAATAAAGGATGAAATATGACTGCGCAGTATTTTGTTTGGCAAAATGCTGATACTCATGGCAGAACCAGATTATAGTGTATTCTATAGTGAACAGAATACTGGAATCTGGGCACAAATGTGCACCCAACCTAAAACAGTACATTTAATACAAGCCCCAGAGTCCACAACTGTCACATTACACACAAATTCCATTCCTGGAAGATTTATATTGACATTTATAGAAGCATTCAATTGTGAACGACATTTACATTACAAAAGAACATTTACAATTTAGCTTTAACGTTTTCTAAATGGAACATGATTTGAATGTTATTCATAAATGAACTCTAGGCCTGGAAATTATGATGGAAGTCAATGGCAACTGCTCAGTATTTTGCCTTGTTGGCTTTCCTTTTATTCCTATAAGGTATTATTCAAAAGAACATTTGTATAAAGCTATTATTTTTACAATTGTTGGCTTTGTTTTTCATACAAATCCATTACATTTACAATTGTTGGGTTAGTTTCTTTATTTGAGAACCAACTGAGATCAACCCACTTTACACTGAAAGAAAGGAATCACAAAATAAAATATTCTCCATCCTTTGTTCACCTGTCAGAAATCAAATACAGAAAAAATATTTTTTTAATATGCTCAGTGGCTCGCTGTTCATAAAATGTGACCACTGGAATAAGAAATGTCAACACTATAAAACAAAAAATATAACAATATTTCTGTCTTTTTGTGAGTCATTAGTTCATTTAGTGTATATAGAAAACATGGTGGCTTGGCATTTCTAGTATAGATACCCCATACTCTGTATTTGAACACCAGATTATACAGACCTTAAAGGGTGGAGCTGGCCAATATTTTAAGGGCTATTCCAGTAGAAATCACTGACTGAGATGAGACATCCCTGTAGCCAGTGATTAACTGAGGAACATTTCCAACCAGAAGCAGGGAGTAGAGCGGCCGGGGTCTGAGCACCATCATGGCAGAGACAGGGGATTGGTAAAGTCAGTTTATTTTTTTAAACTATTTTGCGGCCATTTAAGATTTTTTTCTACTGGAATACACCTTTCAGCTACTAATGCTGGAAGGATAAGCTTAGTAGTAAATTATTCGGTTTGCTCTTCTTCCTGTTGGCTTGTTAACCAGTAACCCTTATCTACTTGTCATCTTTAGTGGACATACTTTTACTTTGTTGTACTAAATTCACCTTAAAGGGATACTGACAAAAGGAGATAAAAATATAGCATAAATCTATATCTATATATCTATCTATCTACAAGTTATCCAAATAAATAAAAATATATAAAAATTGGGCGGCTATTGTAGTAAAAACCTGCTTTTGACACCCATGACAGGGGTCTAGTATTTAGTTTTTTTACTCCCCCCCATTCTCCATTACTCCTTTCCATCCACCTTAGTCCATCCAGTTCTCCACCCATTTCATCTGATTTGTGGGGGTCCATCTCCCGGCACCCCCGATGATGAGCTTTTTAGAAGAGGATGAGGTGCTTGTATGAGCTCTGCTTCCCCTTCAAGGTCACACTGCATGTCGTCTCGCTTGCAGCGGCGGCTCAGTGTAATTCAAGTGTATGGAACAACACTTGAAATTACACCGCACTGCTGAGACTTCCAAGAGGACAAGCAGTGCAATCTTGAAGAGGAAGTAGCGCTCGCCACCAACTCTTCAAACAGCTGATAGGCATGGGTGATGGGAGTTGAACCCCTACGATCATATATTGACAACCTAGGCTGAGAATAGATCATCAATACATACTGGCTGCACAGCCCCTTTAAGTGTTAGCTCGACACATACACAAAATAGGTTTTCTTTATGTTTTTTTTTTTCTAGTTGTTTGGAGTAATACTTCAAATGTAAAAGTATATATTATAAAATGTACAGACTTAGAAAAAACATGGCTGCCTACTTCTTTCTATAGATTTTATTCGGTATTGACGTTCAGTCCCATTGATTTCAATGAAGCTGAGCTGCAATACCAGACAAAACCAACTGACAAGTATGGCTCTGCTTCTGGAAGAAACCATTTATGTTTTTATAATTCTGTAGAAGTCTTTAACCCCTTTGGGACCCATGACGTACTGGTATGGCATGGTTCCTGAGTCCTTAAGGACCCATGACGTACCTGGCGGGCGGTGATCGGAACACGGTGCCTGCTCAAATCATTGAGCAGGCACCATGGATAAATGCGCAGGGGGGTCCCGTGACCCCCCGTGTCAGCGATAACCGCAAACTGCAGGTCAATTCAGACCTGCGGTTTGTGCCTTTTACCTGGTGCGGCGGAGGTGGTCGGCAGTGCCATCGGGTCCCCATGGGGCTGTGAGGGGGACCCGATGGCATGGAAGGCAGCGCGATGCCTTCCTGAGGCAACTGCGCTGCCTTCCGGTGAAGAGCCTGTGAGATCCAGCCCCCTGGATCTCACAGGCCGGAAGCTGTATGAGTAATACACACATTATTACTCATACAGCCAATGCATTCCAATACAGAAGTATTGGAATGCATTATAAAGGATTAGACCCCCAAAAGTTCAAGTCCCAAATTGGGACAAAAAATAAAGTGAAAAAAAGTTGAAAAAATAAAGTTTTCCCCAAAGTAAAAATAAACAAAAATTTAATTTTCCCCAAATAAAGTAAAAAAATAAATAAATAGGTAAAGAATAGGGTAAGTATACATATTAGGTATTGCCACGTCTGTATCGACCGGCTCTATAAACATATCACATGACCTAACCCCCCAGATGAACACCGTAAAAAATAAAAACTTTGCTAAATAAACTACTTTTGGTCACCTTAAATCACAAAAAGTACAACAGCAAGTGATCAAAAAGGCGTTTGCCTACCAAAATAGTACCAATCTATCCGTCAACTTATTCCGCAAAAAATTAGCCCCTACCTAAGACAATCGGCCAAAAAATTAAAAAAACTATGGCTCAGAATATGGAGACACTAAAACATTATTTATTGTTTTAAAAAAGCTGTTATTGTGTAAAACTTCCATAAACAAAGCAAAAGTATACATATTTGGTATTGCCGCATTTGTATCGACCTGATCTATAAAAATATCAGATGACCTAACCCCTCAGATGAACACCGTAAAAAATAAAAAATAAAAACTGTGCTAAATAAACCATTTTTTGTCACTTACATCACAAAAAGTGTAATAGCAAGCGATCAAAAAGTCACACGCACCCCAAAATAGTGCCAATAAAACCGTTATCTTATCCCGAAAAAAATCATACTCTACCCAAGGTAATCGCCCAAAACTGAAAAATTATGGCTCTCAGACTATGGAAACACTGAAACATGATTTTTTTTGCTTCAAAAAAGAAATCATAGTGTAAAACATACATAAATATAAAAGTATACATATAAGGTATTGCCGCATCCGTGACAACCTGGTCTATTAAAATATCACATGATCTAAACTGTCAGATGAATGTTGTAAATAACAAAAAATAAAAACGGTGCCAAAACAGCTATTTCTTGTTATCTTGCCTCACAAAACGTGTAATATAGAGCAACCAAAAATCATATGTACCCTAAACTAATCACTTTTATGGAGTTTCTACTCTAGGTTTGCATCAGGGGGGCTTTAAATTGGATATGGTGTAAAAAAAAAAACAGTCCAGCAAAATCTGCCTTCCAAAAACCGTATGGCATTCCTTTACTTCTGCGCCCTGCCGTGTGCCCTTACAGTAGTTTACGACCACAAATGGGGTGTTTCTGTAAACTACAGAATCAGGGCCATAAATATTGAGTTTTGTTTGGCTGTTAACCATTGCTTTGTTACTGGGAAAAATGGATTAAAATGGAAAATTTTCCAAAAAAGTGAAATTCTGAAATTTCATCTCCGTTTGCCAATAATTCTTGTGGAACACCTAAAGGGTTAACAACGTTTGTAAAATTAGTTTTGAATACCTTGAGGGGTGTAGTTTATAGAATAGGTTCATTTTTGGGTGGTTTCTATTATATAAGCCTCGCAAAGTGACTTCAGACCTGAACTGGTCCCTAAAAATTGGGTTTTGAACATTTCTAAAAAATTTCTAAATTTGCTTCTAAACTTCTAAGCTTTGTAACATCCCCAAAAAATGTAATATCATTCCCAAAATGATCCAAACATGAAGTAGACATATGGGGAATGTAAAGTAATAACTATTTTTGGAGGTATTACTATGTATTATAGAAGTAGAGAAATTGAAACTTGGAAATTTGCAATTCTTTTACAAATTTTTTGTAAATTTGGCATGAAGTGCAATATGTGATGACAAAACAATCTCAGAATGACCTGGATAAGTCAAAGCTTTTCAAAGTTATCAGCACTTAAAGTGGCACTGGTCAGATTTGCAAAAAATGGCCAAGTCTGTAAGGTGAAATAGGGCCAAGTCCTTAAGGGCTGTTTCACATGAGCGGATGCCGCGCGTGACCTCCGCTGCGTGAATGACAGCCTCTTTACTACGAAATCACGGTGACAACTTTATCTCGCTGTGATTTCGTAGTAAAGAGATCACAGAGAGGCACAGAGCATTATCAATCATGTTACTACTCCGTGCTTCTGCTGTCCGCATTGGGTCTTGGCTGTCATTCACGCAGCGGATGTCAAGCACGGCATCTGCTCACGTGAAACAGCGATAAGTGGTTAAGAATTTTACTTGTGAATTCAATATTCAAGTGTGATCTTCTACATATTCATACTGTGCCAAATATTTGTTTTAAATCACCTTTCTAGTTGTCTAATCATAGATCTCCACTTAATATTCATGAAAAGTACATTTAATCCAAAGAGAACATTAAAAAGCTATTCCCATCACATACAATTGGGCATATCGCTAGGATAAGCCCCCATTGTCTGATAGGTGCAGGGTCCTACCTCTAGGACCCGCACCTACAAGGAGAACGGAGCGGGAAGAGTGGTGGCTGGAGGACCCCAGGTTTCCCAGGGTCCGTCTACCACCAAGCGCTGCTCCCCTCGGCTCCTATGCAAGTGAATGGGAGCGCACCGCGCACCGCGCACGCGCGACCCTGATCCTATTTACTTCTATGGGGCAAACGGAAATAGCTGAGCCAGCACCTATCAGACCGCACCTATCCTAGCGATATGCCCCCATTGTATGTGATGGGAAAACCCCTTTATTGCATGATGTTTTATTGGACCTATTAGGTTTATTTTTTTAGTTTTTTATCTTTTTTCTAAGTAAACATTTAGGGGGAGATTTATCAAACTGGTCTAAAGTAGAACTGGCTTAGTTGCCCATAGCTACTAATCAGATTTCATCTATCATTTTCCAAAGGAGCTATGAAAAATGAAAGGTGGGATCTGATTGGTTACTATGGACAACTAAGCTAGATTCTACATTACACTAGTTTGATAAATGACCCTTAGTGCCTCTCCCAGATTGATCAATGAAATTCATAGCTTTATATTTACTAAATAAGAACCAGGGCCGTACACAGTAATCATTGGGCCCCATAGCAAAACTCAGAAGGATTATCCTAATGCATTCTGAATGGAGTGAAATCCGTTCAGGATGCATCAGGATGTCTTCAGTTCTGGAACGGAACGTTTTTTGGCCGGAGAAAATACCGCAGCATGCTGCGCTTTTTGCTCCGGCCAAAAAAACTGAAGACTTGCCGCAAGGCCGGATCCGGAATGAATGCCCATTGAAAGGCATTGATCCGGATCCGGCCTTAAGCTAAACGTCGTTTCGGCGCATTGACGGATCCAACGTTTAGCTTTTTTAGAGTGGTTACCATGGCTGCCGGGATGCTAAAGTCCTGGCAGCCATGGTAAAGTGTAGCGGGGAGAGGGGGAGCAGCATACTTACCATCCGTGCGGCTCCCGGGGCGCTCCAGAGTGACGTCAGGGCGCCCCAGGCGCATGGATGACCTGATCGCATGACACATCATCCATGCGCATGGGGCGCTCTGACGTCATTCTGGAGCGCCCCGGGAGCCGCACGAATGGTAAGTATACCGCTCCCCCGCTCCCCGCTCCTACTATGGCAACCAGGACTTTAATAGTGTCCTGGGTGCCATAGTAACACTGAAAGCATTTTGAAGACGGATCCGTCTTCAAATGCTTTCAGTACACTTGCGTTTTTCCGGATCCGGCGTGTAATTCCGGCAAGTGGAGTACACGCCGGATCCGGACAACGCAAGTGTGAAAGAGGCCTAAGCCAGTTCTACTTTACACCAGTTTGATGTATATATATATATATATATATATATATATATACACATCTCATTCTTTCTCTCTCTATATACCTATCTATAAAAACATATATAGAGGGTTCAGTCTCTGTCTCTTATTGCCCTATGAGAAATACGCTATTCATAATAGGGCAATGAGGGGAAAAGACTGAATTCCCTGAATTTCATTCATGTATCTGTGAGTGGTAGGAAGCATATGGAGGCTGCTGTGTAGTCAGTAAGCAGTATATATATATATATATATACACACACAGTATATAAACACACGCCAGCACTCCTACTAACCCTGTCCCTGCTACACATATATGACACACCTGGCTTCAGCCAGCAGACACCTATGATTATTGCAGTCTGCAGGGTCTCTGGAAGAGTTAATCCCTACCTTACGTTAGGTTTCCGCCCAGAGGAAGATTTTTAAAGTGGAGATAAAAATACTGCATGCACTACTTTTGTCTCCGCTCCAAAATCATCTTCTGAGCGTAAACCTAACGGACCCCGATATAGTCTATGGGGTCCGTAGGCTCCGTTCAGCTCAGGTTATGTGTCGAATTCGTCCTTTCCGTTTTCCTGCTCCTATAACGGAGTAGGAGAAACGAAAGGCTGAACGCTGATGTGAACTAACGCCTAACGGAGCTCTGCTGCTGTAATCATGCTGGACGCATCAGGCAGTGAAGCAGCAGAGTGAAGACTGCAGGACAGGTCAGGTCATGGCCCCGAAAATTCAGCTGGTCAGCACCCCCCTGCTTATTGACCAGCTCAGTATCTTGTGCAGATGGCAGCAGCTGCAGGGGCCAGGTGGAAGGGAGCTGTGCATTTAGGTCAGAAAGGGGGCGGGGCCATTCAGCCTGGCGGGCCCTTCACACTCATGGGCCCCATAGCAACTGCCTAGTCTGCCTATGTGGGCGCTACACCAGTGATAAGAACCTTAGATATTTCCGAGACATTACAGCTCTATTTTGCTGAAACATATTTCTATACTCCTGTCACAGCCAGATTCCTGACAAGATCTGTCTATGTGAAATTTACGCCAGCGGCTGAATGTTTACAAATTGAGTCTTTCATGTTCAGTTCTGTATGCATTATTAAAGGTGGATACAAGTTCCTTTAGGGAGACTGAAAGCATTCAGGAATTTCAGTTGGTTCCGAAGATCTTTTGAAAACACTGCAATTAGCATGTAAGCCTCAATACAGCCTCATTATTATTATTATATGCTTCAGTATCTGTCACAAAGGTTCAGTGACGCATCATACCAAGTTCCCAACAGTTATGAATACCCGTAAGCCTGCTACAACCATGGCAGATTAATAGGCATGTTTATTTGGAAGGAAAAATATCAAATCAATATTCAGGAGAGCAAAGTGTGAAAGAATTTTTCTGACGCTGTTAAATATGAGATCAAGAGATGCAACATGTTCTGAAAATGTCCACGTCTCTTTCTGCCTGGATCTAAAAAGTGATGAAACACAGACATAAAAAATGCTATTTGATGACACAAGTTAGTGTCAAAAAGGACCCATACATCTCCATTGCCCACTTTGTTTACAATAATAAAAGTCCCAGGAGACCCTAAAAAGATGCATTTATGTGAAATACTCTGCAAATCCTCAAAAATTCTTTGTGTAATGGGTGCACTTCAAATATGACTGCGGGCAGGGCTGCACCACTAATGAGGCCAAGAGAAGCGATCGCCTCAGCTAGGGGCAAGAGGAGGGCAGCCGAAGGGCCATGGGCTAAAGGGAAAGGGTTAGGTTAAGAAATTTGAATTGGGAAGGGGGGGCACCGTTTCAGTTTTCTCCTCAGGCAGCAGAAAGGCTAGGTGCACCCCTGACTGTGGGGCATTCTACTTCGCCCCACATTTAGTAATAAATAGGCCCTACAATAAATATTTAATTTAAACCACTGTGATCGCAGATTAGAAAACCTCCACAATATTAAAGGGGTTGTCCAGGATATAGAAGCAGTAATTGAAACAGGTAGAAAAACTTTAAAACATTTTTATTTTTATTTTTATAAAACTAGGTCTAAAAATTGCTCCTAATTTATTTCTGCCATCTTTATAGCAGGTAAAGCACTTAGGGCACTTGTACACAAGCAATCTGAAACTTGTCCATGTTCTGGCCAGTAAACATGGATATGTTCTTAAAGGGAGTCTGTCGCCAGATTGTGACCTAATAGACCGCTTACATAGCGCTCTAGCATAGCATTCTATGATTCTAATGGTACCTTTGATGTTTGCTTGTGAAGTTCCCCCAAGGCAAAAACTGACTTTTATTCATATGTAAATTAGGGCTCGCAAGTGCCCAGGGAGGGGTTCACCTCGTTGGAACTGCTGTTCTGCCTCTTTTCGTCATATCCCCGCCCCAGCCTCTTCCTCTGCCCGCCCCGCTCTTCCTTTGCGTCCTCCTTCTCAGCAGCGAGATCCTGCGCCTGCACTATCCATTGCTTGGCCGGGGCATACGCACTGCAATGCCCATTGTGGGCACGGCATCGCAGTAGCTACTACATGCGCCGGCCAACGGCGAGAAACAGCGGCGAGGAGGCGGACCAGAGACACCCACAATGGGCATCGTTTTACTCGTTACCTGTAGTTGTAATAAAAAATGAAATTGGGGGTGGGTCCTTGGGGGTGGAGGGGGGCCAGGAGGCGGAGTCAGGACAGATTATAAAGGGGAGGGGTAGGAGGGGGGCCCAGGCCTTGAGCTGTGTAAGGGGCCCCAAAATTTATGATGGCAGCCCTGGCTGCAGCGGTCACATGACGTGTCAAACCTGATGTTGATGAGGAGAAACCCAGAAGGTCTGCAGAAAAAGTCCCCAAGGGTAAATAAGGTCTTTAAATATGTAAATTAATTATATATAAAACTTGTACTTGATTTTTGATGTTACAGCCGTCAACAAGGGTTGCTTACATGAGGTGAATGCTTGCATGAATGCATATTGCAAAATTCCTAGAGACTCATTTATGCATCCGATTAATATGGATAAATTCATGTAAGGAAACATGACTGTGATAACATTTATCAGTCAGTGATTTTCAAGAGTAAAAGTGCTTTTAATGATTAATTATTTAAAGGTCATGTACTCCTGGATAACTCAAGTCACAATGGTCAGGTAAAAAATAAAGACAGAAAGGTCTCCTCGACCCTTGACTGAACAGTCTAATATTCCAAGTCAGCCTTCATCAACATAAAATAAGGCCAAGGTGAAAATAAAGTGAATGGAGAATTAATTGATGCAATTAATATTGTCAGGGAATGAATAAGAATTCAGGTAAAAAAAAACTGATGACCAACAGGCAAGAGGGTAACCTTGTGAGATCTAAGCCCAATACATGTGGCTCTTTGAACAAATTGGTGGTCCCAGTGCAAAAAATTTCATGAATGGGCCCCACCTTCCTAAACATTTTTATATCTTTGTAGGGTCAGCTATTAGATCCTGTCCTTCACTACTATGGTCTTTATATTCTACCACTGTGTTATATACAGTAGATGAATATGACACCCTTTACTACTGTCATGTAGGCACATATATCTATATCATATGGCATTTTAATCACAATAGTACCTTCTCCAGCATATATAAAAATGAATACAGACATTTAAATAAAGATATAGATTTAAGACCAGACCCTTCTTTATATAGACCCCAGACCAGACCCCAATAAATAATACAGACCCTAGACCAAATTCCCTAAAGATACAAACCTCAGAACAGAATCCCTAAATAATGCAGACACTAGACTAGACCTCTCTGTTTACAGACACCAGCCCAGACCCCTTATGTTTACAGATTTCAAGTACATATATACATACACATACTGTACATAGATTCATACATACAGAGATGGTGTGGTGCATGAGTATGGTGAGAGTGGAGGAACCTAGAGGTACAGTGATCAGATGATGGAGGTAACTGGGAGCAGTGATCAGAGGGTATGGGGTAACCGAGAACCATGACCAGAGGCTGTGAGGTAACTGAGAGAGAGAGGGAGAGAGGGAGAGAGGAGAAGTCTAGACCTGGAGCTGGCTGGAAGAGTATATACAAGGGAGGATGAGCAGTTAAGAAGCACTACTTCACTCTGGGCAGCCCAGGTAAAGTGATGTCTCATAACAGGCCTTCCTTTGTCCAGCATGTGATACTTTAATTAACAAGTACCTATAGAATGCATCTGTAGGGGCCCAGTTGGATGTTTAACTGAGAGATAACCATAAGCTAGGGCTATCCTTACCGGAATATGATAACTTGCCTAGTTGTGAAATAGACTCTGCAACATTGAATTGCAACACCAAGAAGGACAAGCTCTAAAATTATGCAAAGAGGAAGTAGCAGGTGTTGCTAAAATCTGCAGATGATCAAAATTTCAAGCACATACCTCCAATCTGTGGCATAAAAGCTAGATTGAAAGCAAAGTTTTTTAGCTATATGAAACCTCCAAAAACAGAGCAATTCTCGTGGGATGGTTGTATGATGTCTCCTATTTATAGACGTGCCAGTTATTGCCACTTGTCGTAAAACAGAATCTTCTGGTTTATAACTCCAGAAGATTGCTACATGCCTATGCCGATGTGTCAGCACTGTTCATCTTTGAGTATCTCAGTGGTTGGGAGAACAACAACTAACTGGAATGCCAACAAGAGGTGCATAGAGGAAAACCTCTGCACAGATGGATTGTTTAATTAGAAGAATGTCTAGTAGTGATCCATTCTGAACTACAAGTGAACTTGGACATCACGTGCAAACAGTGGCAGCACAAACCATGAGAAGGTGTTTGGGCTACAAGCCAGATGTCCAACAATTGCTGTTCCACTGACCTAACACCACATCATGGTGCTCAGCGAGACAGCAATGGAAGTTGGAATGGAGATATATCCTCTTTATTGATGAATCTTGCTTTTGAATGGGTAATTTCCGGTACACGAACAACTCAGCATTACATTGATTTGGTCGTGAAACCAGTTGAATGGCCATTTTTCCAAAGTGTCCCAGGAGCAGTTTTGCAATAGAAAAATGCCAGGCCACATGTTGCTTGTGCTACTGTGAGCAGTCTGCTTGGCCTAAATGTGCTACTATGGTCTGCAGTCTTCAGACTTGTCCTCCATTGACCAGTTATGGGATGTCATTGTTTGGCAACTGTAAAGGTTGCAGCCAGCAGTAGATCTTGATGATTCGTATGCCCAAGTGCATTGAACAGAACTTTCCTCAAACAACCATTAATAATTTCATTGATAGTATGCCAAGGTGTGTAAGAGGTTTAGAATATTTTGTATCTTATTTTTTTTTTTTTTTTCATTCACATATTATTAACATGTCTTTCGATCCTGTTTGTTGACCTTTTCATAATTCCATGACTTTTCCTTCTGGGTGTTGCAGTTTCAACTTTGAGCAGAGTAAAATAGAAAAATGCCAAAAACTTAACGGCATTAGATCAGTGATAATAACCATTTGCATTCCTACAGACAAAAACGTACAAGCCAGGAAAGCCAAGTCTCACCAAGTCCAGATTACACTGATCTGTACTTCCTATAGGTGACCTATGTCTATATTTCTGGTATGTTTTGAAGTCTTGGTCTTATCTGCTGAGTCATCCATAGTGTTGGGCACAAATATTCGAATTGTGAATATTAATTGCGAATATCGGCACTTTGAGAATTTGCAAATAATTAGAATATAGGTATATATATTCGTAATTTCAAATATTCGAGATTTTATTTTTCCTCAGTAACCTGCCTTCTTGCTTGTGAGCCAATGAGAAGGCTGCAATGTCTTTGTCTGAGCTTAGCAACATCCCTAGCAACCAATAGGAAAGTTACCTACCCCTTACTATATAAGCACCTCTCCACAGCCATTTTCTACAGCTTTGTAAAGTTCTGAGAGAGAGACAGCAGTATTATTGCTGTACTCTGTGCTTTCCACTCATAACATTAGATAGTTAGTTAGATAGCTTTTATATATATATATATATATATATATATATATATATATATTACAGATAGTCAGTGGGAGATAGTCAGTGTAGGTTATATCCTGATATAGTGTAGCTGATAGGTGCAGGGTGTTAGGTAGTGTGATAGGTTCTGCTATCCATACATACATGCTACAGACATAGTGCTGTGATGTCACAACAATACATAGTTCACCAATCAGTAATATGCAGTCAGACCTGCTAAAATGTGAAGTTTCACGTATTGCGCCAAAATATGTGCATCATTAATTGCCGGTTAGCGCAATCACAAATATATTGGAGCGCTCTATCTGCATATAAAGCCATTTTTAATGTACTGCTGTGCCATCCATTTTCTCCAGTCTCAGGAAACTTCTAGCAGCTTGGAAAATGTAGCAAAAGTGACCCACGCCTGTATTACGTGCGCATTACACAAATATTACATTGCTGATTTTCGCAAGCAAATTCCTGAATTCGCGAATATATGACAAATATTCTACAAAATATTTGCAAAATATTGTGAATTTGAATATTGCCCCTGCCGCTCATCACCAGTCATCCAGAGTAAAGCTCCATTGTTGACACAGTTACAGTGCCACTTTAGGAGATGTAACCATGTGTATCATTCAGTGGCAACTCTAGAAACAATATATAGGGGGGGCACATAATATACCACAGTCAAAAATGGGGGGGCACTAATAATTTTCACCACTTAATCATACTACTGAAAAAAACTAAATAAGTATATATAAATAAGATTACAAAATACGAGAGCCGCATTCTTTTCTGCCTCTGCAGGCCCTGCTAGACTGAAGTACACAGGCAGCCAATGGCAGTGCTGCCCTCTCCCTCCCAGCCAATAGCAGCTGAGGTGGGCGGGGGAAGATTCACTTGGCTGCCGACTGCCGAGGAGCCTGTAGTGAGGTAGGCAGCATGGTCAGTACTTTCAGTTTGGCAAAACTGACAGATCACCACTGAACTACCGGCGGCGGCCAACGTTTTAAAGGGGAATCAGCAGGCAGTGGTGTAGCATGGGTTGCCAGCACCCAGGGCAAGCCAAGTATTGCGCCCCCCCTGTGTCCACGCCCCTTTTACAGATAATGTAGTAGATGTCACTTGCAATCCTATGTAACACCACAGATAACACAGTGATAACTATCTGAGTACAGAAAATGTAGTAGATGGGTGTGAGGCCCCAGAATTCAGGACCTGCACAGTGTGACCTGAAGTCTGGGGCCAGGCTGAGGCAGTGTGGGCCCTGAGTACTGGAGTTGAGGAACACTGCTCCACAGTACCTCCAATAGTATCCCCATTAATTTGTGCTCAATAATAATGTCCCCAGCAGTAACAAGACCCCTCTATAAGATTCCCTTATAAAAGCATGCAGTAGTAATAAAGTCCCCTGTACTGTCTGGAGAAGTTATAATACCTCCTATAGTGGTTCAAGTATTTATAAAGACCCACTGCAGTGCCCCATGTACTTACAATGACCCTCTACAGGGAGTGCTGAATTATTAAGCAAATTAGTATTTTGACCACATCATCCTCTTTATGCATGTTGTCTTACTCCAAGCTGTATAGGCTCGAAAGCCTACTACCAATTAAGCATATTAGGTGATGTGCATCTCTGTAATGAGAAGGGGTGTGGTCTAATGACATCAACACCCTATATTAGGTGTGCATAATTATTAGGCAACTTCCTTTCCTTTGGCAAAATGGGTCAAAAGAAGGACTTGACAGGCTCAGAAAAGTCAAAAATAGTGAGATTTCTTGCAGAGGGATGCAGCACTCTTAAAATTACAAAGCTTCTGAAGCGTGATCATCGAACAATCAAGCGTTTCATTCAAAATAGTCAACAGGGTCGCAAGAAGCGTGTGGAAAAACCAAGGCGCAAAATAACTGTCCATGAACTGAGAAAAGTCAAGCGTGCAGCTGCCAAGATGCCACTTGCCACCAGTTTGGCCATATTTCAGAGCTGCAACATCACTGGAGTGCCCAAAAGCACAAGGTGTGCAATACTCAGAGACATGGCCAAGGTAAGAAAGGCTGAAAGACGACCACCACTGAACAAGACACACAAGCTGAAACGTCAAGACTGGGCCAAGAAATATCTCAAGACTGATTTTTCTAAAGTTTTATGGACTGATGAAATGAGAGTGAGTCTTGATGGGCCAGATGGATGGGCCCGTGGCTGGATTGGTAAAGGGCAGAGAGCTCCAGTCCGACTCAGACGCCAGCAAGGTGGAGGTGGAGTACTGGTTTGGGCTGGTATCATCAAAGATGAGCTTGTGGGGCCTTTTCGGGTTGAGGATGGAGTCAAGCTCAACTCCCAGTCCTACTGCCAGTTTCTGGAAGACACCTTCTTCAAGCAGTGGTACAGGAAGAAGTCTGCATCCTTCAAGAAAAACATGATTTTCATGCAGGACAATGCTCCATCACACGCGTCCAAGTACTCCACAGCGTGGCTGGCAAGAAAGGGTATAAAAATCTAATGACATGGCCTCCTTGTTCACCTGATCTGAACCCCATTGAGAACCTGTGGTCCATCATCAAATGTGAGATTTACAAGGAAGAAAAACAGTACACCTCTCTGAACAGTGTCTGGGAGGCTGTGGTTGCTGCTGCACGCAATGTTGGATGGTGAACAAATCAAAACACTGACAGAATCCATGGATGGCAGGCTTTTGAGTGTCCTTGCAAAGAAAGGTGGCTATATTGGTCACTGATTTGTTTTTGTTTTGTTTTTGAATGTCAGAAATGTATATTTGTGAATGTTGAGATGTTATATTGGTTTCACTGGTAAAAATAAATAATTGAAATGGGTATATATTTGTTTTTTGTTAAGTTGCCTAATAATTATGCACAGTAATAGTCACCTGCACACACAGATATCCCCCTAAAATAGATAAAACTAAAAACTACTTCCAAAAATATTCAGCTTTGATATTAATGAGTTTTTTGGGTTCATTGAGAACATGGTTGTTGTTCAATAATAAAGATAATCCTCAAAAATACAACTTGCCTAATAATTCTGCACTCCCTGTATAGTGCCACTAGATAAAAGACCTCCCCTCCCCCCGTAGTGCCCATATGTATAATGCACTCTATTATTTTAATATATAATGGCCCCTCTGTATTATTGTAATAATTATGGCCCCCTCTGTATTATTATTGTAATAATGGCCCCCATCCTTTCCATATATGATTGCCTCATTTTCTAATAATATACAGTATAATCCTTGCACCTGCTATACAATATGCATTATAATCCCTGCACCACGCTATACAATATACATTATAATCCCTGCACCATGGCATACAATATACATTATAATTACTGCACCATGCTATACAATGTACATTATATTTCATACACCATGCCATACAATATACAGTATAGCACCTACACTGTGGGGTTATGCTATATGTTATATGGCATGGTACAAGGATTATAATGTATATTGTATGGCATGGTGTATGAATTACAATGTATACTGTACAGCATGGTGTACGTGTATATTGTACGGCATTGTGTATTAAATATAATGTATATTGTATAGCATGGTGCAGGGATTATAATGTATACTGTAAAGCATGGTACATGGCTCATATTGTATATTGTACGGCATGGTGTATGAAATATAATGTATATTGTATAGCATGGTATATGAAATATAATGTATATTGTATAGCATGGTATATGAAATATAATGTATATTGTATAGCATGGTGCAGGGATTATAATGTATATTGTATGGCATGGTGTATGAAATATAATGAATATTGTACAGCAAATGCATGGAGGTTACACCATGCCAGACAATATAACCCCTGTGCCATGCTGTACCATATACAGTATAACCCCTACACAGTGTAGAGGTATACTGTATATTGTGCGGCACAGTCTATACATACTCCCCATGAAAACTTACAATTACTTGGCTTGGCCCTTGGGGATCTCACACGATACTTCAACACTTTGGAGGGAGCTGGAGGGCTAGGTCCAAGAAGATGTTGTCCCCTCTTCTTTTCTCCTCTTTTGCTGTGCTGCACACGTTCTCCTCTTCTAGTAGCAGTGCTGTATGAGGACTGGAGGCGGGGAAAATGGGAGCGCCGCACAGGAACGTCCTGACACTGGGTAACATCAGGACGCTGTGGGCAGTATGGTGGGTGCCTGTTCCGAGCACACCACAGCAATGCACACCGTGAAAATGGTGTGCATTGCTAGGATGGGCTTTACGGAACAGCCACACACCATTACATGAAGTTCGGGCTGCAGCGGTAAGCGGGGCGGGTGACGCCTATGGTATAATTCCTCCTTCAGTAACAGGAACAAGTAAACCCCATACGTAGGGTATATTATTCTTACACAAAATCTTCATATTGTTACTGAATTACCTCCTACATGCAAGTGTTGTGGCAGACAAAACTGCAAACATTGATATGATTTGAAATCTTTCTGGCAAAGACAGATGGTTATGTGTCATCCATCTTAAGTTTCTCTTTGATGTTGTAGAAATGAACACAGACAATAATGTCTCTAGGTATTGTAGATGGCTATGCTTTGGCTTTTGGAAGTCTGCTCTATCCACTATTAAATCATTGGATGAGGTTTGTGGTAGAAGACAGGCAAATAAATCAGTTAGAAAGTCTTTCAATTCCTCCTTTTTTCCACAATACTTCAAAATCTTACATTGTTGGATTTAGAGCGGTCTTCTATGTCTGCTATTTTCGTTTTGAGCACAGTTATTTCTTCTTCCACAGAATTGGCCATGTCCACAATCTCATTGTGTGCATTGGTGATTTTGGCCATTTTACCTTCAATATATGAGATTGATTCCCCATCCGCTCGGCTTTATCTGGAAGTTTAACAGCCTTTTTGATCTTCTTCCCAGAGGTATGCCACAGACACTGCACTAGCTGACAGAGAAGACACATAAGATGAGGATGTACTTACTGCTGCTGGTGAGGTAGATTCGCTGTGTTTGAGGTTGTCCTCATGAGATACTGATGAGTGGTGTCATTCTATGCATTTTTCAACAGTGGAGAAGAAATTTGTGAACTTAAGCAGACTTTTCGTCTGCTTCCTACTTGCCATCATGCCTGCTGGTGCAGGAGGTTAGAAAGCATTTTAGGAGCTACATTTCATGCACGTATCTGCCTTTGTGTGCAGGCCATGGTGCTTAGAGAACAGGAAAATCACACAGCTGCAGCCATGCACCTCTACCTATGCTCCCTGATCACAGTGTAATTTATTTTAGTGGAATCTGACTGCAATGCACTCCTGGCAGATGCAGCCAATTAAAGGTCACATGGGAAGAGCTGCCTACTGTCACGGTAGGTGAAGGAAGGGAAGCAAACCAAATACAACTAAAGCAACAAAACACCATGCTAGACCCCAAAGCTAGGGAACAGGGAAAGCTCCCCACCTGTCAATCCCTGAGTCTTTCCCTGACTGCTGACAACATGAGCAAATCCTAAAAGTGGAAGTGCTCATGTGCTGGAACCTAAGCCTAGCTGAAACTGTAACAAACCCTCAGCTAGGGAGCTGGAAATAAGACAACCAGTTCCTAGCGCTTGGTGCAGAACCAGCGTCTTCCTGAGGCCTAACCAGAATACACAACAAAAGAGAAGGAGTAGGACTTAGCTTAAGACGGACGGGGAGCAGGAGATCCACCAAACACTAGCTGAGAACCCCAGAAGCAAATACTGTATAAACCGCAAGGGCTATAGTGAGAGGCGGGTATAAATAGCACCACTAAATAGCTAATGAGCAGAACCTGTGGGGAGGTGGGATCCTGCCCAAAACCACAACAAAGAGAAACAGAACAATCTGTCAGATAGACTCACGTGTAGCAAGTCTGTCACACCTTCTCAGGGCTCTCACATGGCAGGTCGTGACACCTACCCACAAAAAGTGAAGAGACAAAAGCTGTAAAGAGGTGAATAAAAAAGAAACAAAGAGTGAAAAATACACTGGAGAGTGTTTTATTTGCGTTGATAGATTTCAAATAATGGTATGCATTAGTTCAAATACTTTATGTAATAATTTGTTGGACAGCCTCTTTCACAATATAAACTATTTGATACATTAGCCATCCCTGAGTAGACTTTAAGACTGCTCCTTAAAATGATGCTAATTGTTGCCATTTTGGTATGATTATTCAGTTGTCTCATAGTCACATGCAGCAAAATGTAAAATTCTGCCCAGTTTATGGCATGTAATAGCAAATATTCGAATAAGAAAATGCTCGCTGATTGATGGAATCAATCAGCGAGCATATGAGAATCCTACTTTTAGATTACTTTCTGCTATGTCAAAATGATGTATAGGATGCACACACAAAGATAAACAATAGGTCAATGTGCATTATTGGATATCAATGAAATAAATAACTTTTTATAAGCCAGTTAAGCGAGATCTTCTCTTCTAGTCCTCAGATGTTGTGTCGGACAACATCAGGTTTATATTTCTCTGGTAAGCCATTGGGTTTCCCTTATCCCTTAGATAACTGGGACCAGTAACTATGTCAGTCAGTCTCACATCCTACCCCCATTAAAAAAGTTAATTATGCATATTAATGTGAGGATTCGAAATTATGAACTTTGCAATGAAATACTTATATGTTCAAAAACATATATGAGAATTATGCAAAAATATACTCTATCTTGTTTGTTAGTTGTAAGTAAAATATCCAGTGAGTTGCTTTGCTGAACCAGGCCAGAGGTAAATTGCGACCTGGAACTGGAATAAGGTAATGATAGGGTATCAAAATGAAATTTTATTATAACCCCTGATTTTGCTGCTGCCCACAGTAAAGCAAAGCCCAAAGAGGTCAGCCAGGACATAAATGGCTTCACTTCACAGGTATTTATAAGCATGAGGATGGAACAACATTTAAGGATATGGTTACCCTTTAGACGGAAAAACAAAGTTGCACTGTGTTTCAGTCTGCAATCTTCATCCGCTTGACATATCATTCAAGCAGATGAAACTGCTGAGACCTGTAATTGGCTGCAACAGTCATGGGATCATGCCACTTCCTGGTCCTGCAGGGATTGAAATTGGCAGGGAACGAGACTACAGACAAACCATTGTCGGTCCATAGAGAGACGAATGTAGTTTTTAGTTGTTTTTTTTTTATGCCACACAAATTAGGTCCATAACAGTTGTCAGCACCTTGGCCAAACAAACTCTTTAGTTTTGCTTGTAGGAAGCAAATGAATGATAAAAAAAAATCAGCTGCTACACTAGTGGGAGTAATAATATAATATCACCATCTAAAGTACTTCCAATTGGCAAGTTGTGCTATTAGTGGATTACATTTCTGTTAAAGATGGTGCAAAGCCATTCTGGAGTGTCAGGAGTTCAAAAGTTTCAGTTGGCAGAGGTGAACTGAAAATGGCCTCATGCGTAGTCATTTCAGGTGTCACGGTCCCTCAGTTGACTGATGTCAGGAAATCAAGGAGACTGGCTGAGCGTGGAGGAATCTAACAGCCTCCTTGATATCTCTTGATTCAGTGTTGATAGGGTTATGGACCACTTCCCTTTTCTCAGCTGTTGCTCAGTGGTCATCACTTCTACCCTTTATAGTCTGACCTACCCTTCTGTCTATGCAGTAGATAGCTTCATTTGGGTTTGGCTGAGCTGGTGTGAGTTTGAGTTTTACTCATAAAATCGATTTGCTCATGCTTAATTAGAGCATCTAGTAGATTACCAACTTCAGAGTGATCTGTCTACATGTGTATACATCAACTTCAACAGGTACCTGTTTGATAATTATTAATATTAATCCATCCCGAAGCCTGAGACTAAATTATAATGAATATTTATTTACTGCACTAGGAAAACATCATATAATAATTGTAAGCTAGATGATACCTTTCAAATATTTTACATGATATACTGTATAACCCTTGACTTTATATCATGCCTTCCTGAAATCCACATGTAAGCCTTTTTGTGTCATTCCAAGCTGAATGTAAAATCTTCCCACCTTTCTAACAGAAAACATTGTTCTGAACTTCCTATCAACTAAATTTGAAAATTGACTTTCTTCCCTTCACTTTTCACCAAACATCATTTTGTTTCTTCCTACAAAGAAAAGAAACAAGTCTCTCGTTGTTTCAAGCTCCTTCTCTTCTTCAAGTACAAGTGTCAGAGATTTCATTACTGTTAAATAGGTTTCTGGTTTACCCTGTAATAAAATATTCTGCCAGTACAAATGTCTGAGCAATGGAACCCATAATCCTGGCTATTGTAGCTTCTACTCACAAAGTATGGATCATCATTTCCATATGCTATTAGGAAATATTCTTAGAGTAAAGCTAAGATTACTGAAGAAAGAGAATGTACTGTGCTATCTGCTGGAGGCTGAACTAATGTAACTTTATGTGACTGCTTCTGAAAACTGTAAATCACTTACTATGATGAGGACAGGAGATTTTCAAGTGTACAATAAAAATAAAATGGAGCTTCCCGTTGTGTCATTCCTTTATTATTCCTGCTTGAAGTTATGAATGAATTACTAGCAGTTTGCAATGAAGGCTGAATGTTGAGAGATGTCTCTGTACAGTGGCAACACTGATTGTATAATGTCAGACTGTGCAGGGAAGAACCCTCAACTGGTAACACCCATCTGGATCTTCATGACAAATTTCTAGTAATTCATTCATAACTTCTAGCAGGAATAATAAAAGGAATGACACAACCCAGAGTCATAAGAATTGTTTTTACAAGGCCGACACAAATAGCTGCAAAAGCCAAAATGTCTGGTCTTATAGGTCCTCTTTAAATAATATGTAAAATCATGATACTTAACCTAATGGTAACATTTAGAGAGGGTAGCATGAAATAAAATTAGCTCTTTTGACGTGATATCTCTATGAAAAGAAACATCAGAAATAAGCATTTCAACAAATCAATCCTTTGCAATTCTGTCCTGTCAAAGCAAATGAGCTAATTAACATTTAGAAGCTGCTTTTTGACACAAGGTCAAGAAATCATCAAATGTCAGAACAATGAGTGTCAAAGAGTCTTGGATCTCTGTCATTCAGGTCTCTGTAGGACTGAAAAAATCATGTTGAAGTGTATGCCTAAATTATTACAGCCTTTAACCACGTAATGCCAGTTATAGAACCTCAGAAATGTGACAAATGTTTATAATTGGACATATTCACCTATTCTGCATATTACTATAAAAGGAGGCTTCTCATAAAGCCCTGTTATCAGTCCTGCAGAAATATGCAGTACACACAACCTCTTTTCTAGTCTCCATACTTGTTCATTCTTGGGTATCTAATGATTGTACTCGCAATTAGTGATGAGCGGCAGGGGCAATATTCGAATTCACAATATTTTGTGACAAATTTGTAGAATATTCATCATATATTTGCGACTTAGAGAATTTGAGATTATATTCTTGATTGTGAAAATCGGCAATGTATTATTCGCATAAAGGACGCAAAATACCGGCGTGGGTCACTTATTCTACATTTTTCAAGCAGGTATAAGTTTTCTGAGACTGAAAAAAATGGTTGGCACGGCAAAACATTAGAATAGCTTTATATACAGAGAGAGTGCGCCAATATATTTGCACTTGTAAATTTTTCGGCAATTAATGATGTGCATATTTGTTCGCAATACGTGCAACTTGTGATATCACAGCACTATGTCTGTAGCATGTAGTGATGAGCGGCAGGGGCAATAGTCGAATTTGCAATATTTTGCAAATATTTTGTAGAATGTTCGTCATGTATTCGTGAATTTGTGAATTCGAGATTATATTCTTGATTGCAAATATCGGAAATGTACTATTCGCGTAATGCATGCGAAATATCGGCGTGAGGTAGGCAACTTTTCTTTTGGTTGAGAGGGATGTTGCTAAGCCCACACGCTAGAAGGGAGGGATGATCACCTGTGTTAAAAAAAAACAACAACAAAAAACTAATATTCATCATTACGAATCTATAGTGCTTTATTCTAAATATTCGTGAATTCTCTAAGTTGCTTTTTGAATTTTCGCGCTCAACACTAGTAGCATGTATGTATGGACAACAGAACCTATTACATTGCCTAACACCCTGCACTGGAACCTATCAGCTGCACTATAGATCAATGTAACCTACACTGACTATCTCCCCCTAACTATCTGAATTATATATAAGTTAACTGTCTAATATAATAACACAAAGCACAGAGCACAGCAATGACACTGCTGTCTCTTTCATAACTGCAATAAACTGTAGAAAATGGCTGCTGGGGAGGTTCTTATATAGTAAGGGGCAGGCAACTTTCCTATTGGTTGCTAGGGATGTGGCTAAGCTGTGACAAAGCTATCTCATTGGCCCATAAGCTAGAAGAAGGGAGGGATGATCACCTTATGTGTACTGTGTTAAAAAAATAAATAAAAATTATATTCGTCATTACGAATATATAGCACTATATAAAAAAATGCATTAGCCAATAGAAGCTTGGTCACATGACCCTTATCTGCCAATAGAAGCTCTCAGGTCCTTCAGCCTCCACATGCAGTTTTACTCCAGGTTTCCATAACAACCTAGCCATTTATCTTCACTGCTGTAGGAGAGCTTGAAAGGAAATCTGTCACCAGGATAATCGCTACTGAAGTAAAGCCATTGCCTAATAGCATTTAGTACCTTATTTCAAGATGTGCCTTTGTTCCAGCAATAGATGTTTTTATCCTCTGAAAATCCAGTTTATTTGGTATGCAAATGAGCCAGTAAGATGCCCAGAGGGGCGTCACAATGTGTCCACCCTCAAAAGACTTAAAACCTCGCACCCAGGTCCCGCCAAGCCATGCCACTGATCCGATTAGGCCACGCCCCTTCCACTTCTGAAGGTAAAAATCAACTTCTGTCAGCTGCAGGAATGGGAGGGAGAGTGACTTTCTCCCTGCAGCTCACACTCACTTAGGCTCCACTACACTTAGGCTCAATTCAGACGTCCGTAGTGCATTGCGGATCCGCAAATTGCGGATCCACATTTAACCCAGCCAACACCCCCATAGAAATGCCTATTCTTGTCTACAATTGCGAACAAGAATAGGACATGCTTTTTTTTTTTTCCCGAACCGCATGTCTTCCGGCCCCATAGAGAATGAATGGGTCCGCACCGGTTCTGCATAATTGCGGAATGGATGCCGACCCATTCTACAGACGTCTTAATGGACCCTTAGAGTGAGCTGTTCAAAAATACACGTCTCCGATCCGGTTAGGCCATGCCCCCTCCCACTCCTCAGCCGACTGAGATGGAAAAAAATGAAGTTAAAAATCAACTTCTAGGTCCCGCTAAGCCACGCCCATGCCTGGTTAGGCCACGGCTCCTCCACTCCTTAGCCGACAGGGATTTAAAAAATGAAGGTAAAAATCAACTTCAGCTGCAGAGATGGGAGGGAGGGAGAATTTCTCCCTGCAGATCACACTCAGACAGTACAGTGCTGCTGTCTTAGAGTGAGCTGTTCAAAAGGATACACCCCCATACCAGTAAAGGCCACTGTTAAGGGGGCAGGCCTCTGTGGAGGTCACTGTCAAGTGGGTGGTAAGCTGTGAAAGTCACTGTTAAAGGGGAAGGCTGCTGTAAAGGTCAAAGTTAAGGGGGTGGGCTCCTGTGGAGGTCCAATTTTAAGGGAACGGGCACTGTGGGGGTGAGGGGCTATGGAGGTCACTGTTTTGGGGGCGGGTGCTGTAGATGTCACTGTTATAGTGGATAGTGTTGATATCTTTTAATGACACACACAAACATTAAATAAAATTTTATTAAATATACCCGAGTGAAGCTAGGTCATTCAGCTAGTTCTAAAAATTTGTGAATTCTCGAAGTGCCGATATTCACGATCAAAATTCGGTTTTCGAATATCTGCGCTCAACACTACTCGCAATGCAAGAAAGTGCAATCCCAAAAATATCAAATCATAAGTGGGGGGATTAATGTTTGGCATCCAAAATAGACCACTTACTCTCATCAGTGGTACCATGCAATACTAAGGAGAAGTTATGACCCAGCCAAAACATGTTTGGCCTTCTTCTACTATACTAGTTATGACCTCCATTGGTTCCTGTAGGGCAGAAGGATAACTGGTATGTTGTGATCCGAATTGTGTTATGAATAGCAGTAAAGGGCCACATACTTTAATTTTCTTCATATTAGGACAACTATAAACTACTATTGGACTTCATATCTATATGTTCCTATGTCCCTAATTTCATACTGAAGAATTTATTTATCATTTTCTAAGATATTGTACACATCCAGCAGAAAAAAATATTGTGCCATGTTCCATCTAATTTCAAATTGCAAAAGTATTCTTCACTAGACACATTACTCGTAATAAATATTTTGATCAATGCCTCATCTTAAAGAAGACCTTGCAGACCTCGTAATAAATCCTCTTGCGATCTGTGAGCCAAAACAGAAATCTACAGCAGCTCACTGGCATAAATGAAGATACCTTTGTTGCAGCAGCTGGCCATGGCCCTCCCTGCATTACCATGCCCCTTTAGGGCTCATACACACAAACGTATTTTTTTGTCCATTCAGTTTTTGTTTTTTTTTGCAGCCCATATGCTGAACCATTCACTTCAATGGGGTCGCAAAAAAAAAACGATATGTCTGCTCTGCAAAAAAAAATAAAACATGTCCAATTATTGTCCGCATTACGGACAAGGATAGGACTGTTCTATTATGGGCCAGCCATTCTGTTCCGCAAAAAGTGGAATGCTTATGGCTGGTATCCGTGCTTTATGAATCCACAATTTGCGGACTGCAAAACAACAACGGTTGTGAGCTTGAACCCTTAGGAAAAGTGTCAAGGACAACATAAAACAATATTTTTTTTTAAAGTTGCAATTAAAAAGTCACAAAGAAATAGTATGCGACCTTTGAACATCACTGTTCAACTGCAAGGGAGATTATAAATCTCCCCCATAATCTCTCCTGATATTCCTGTTTCAGAATTATGTGCATTCCTCATGTAATAAAAATGGTTCTATGTTGTCTTATTCCTTTATTCCTCATGCTAGAAGTTCTGAATGAATTTGTAGATGTTTGCAATGAAGATCCAGATGGGTGTTACCAGATAGAGGTATGTCCCTGCACAGTCTGACCCTGGTAGCAGTGACAGGATAGTGTCAGTGTCACGAGTAATTGAAAAGGGGAAAACACCAGATACACACAAAAGAAATAGACAACAGTCTAGGCCTAAAAAGCTAAGGAAGAGGGATGGTGGCCTCCTAGTAATCTCTTTCCATAACTCCTGCCAGTATCAGCAGATCCTGATGGTGGAAATGCTCATACACCGGATACCTATGCCCTGCTAAAACTGAAGAGATCTAGGATAGGTAGCAGGAAACGAGACAGCTGGTTCCTTCCCAGATGAAGAAACCCACGTCTCCCTGTGGCCTAGAACCAAAACACCCCAGAGTACAACAAACTGAACAGACAATTTCTACTTAGCTTTTAGATGAATGGAGAAGTAGGAGATCCAAGACAATCAAGATCTAGCAACTCAAAGAGAAAATATCAACCGCATGGTCAGCAGTATGAGGCGGACCTAAATAGAGCCTTATCACTGATAACAAGAAGAACCTGAGGAGAGGTGAGATCCTGCCAAGCAACAACATACAAAGTGGAAAATAGAGAGACCTGTCAGATAGCCTCACAAGCAGCAAGTCTATCCAATCTTCTCACCTCTATCACGGGAGGGACTGTGACAGTCAGACTGTGCAGGGTTACACCCCCAACTAGTAACACCCATCTGGATCTTCATTCCAAACATCTACTAATTCATTTATAGCATCTAGCAGGAATAATAAAGGAATACGACAGCATAGAGACATAAGAATAGAAGCGCCAGAATAGTTATTACACATGGAATGCAAGTAGTTACTAAAACAGACATAACAGGAGCGGTGACATCTCCTCTTTAAGTAATACAATAATAGCAATATAATAATACATAGCAAATGCAATAAATAAAAACAAAAAACAAACAAGAAATATGAAGAAAACATTGAAAACATATTTACATAATCACATATATTATATATATATATATATATATATATATATATATATATACTATTATACTGTATATAGTATAGTATATATATTATACTATAGTATAATTAAAGATTAATAAAAACAATATAATTCTTCATTAGCTTAATATCATTTTCACTGTTGTGATACCATATTTTATTGAGCAGCTTTATTAGAAAAGAAGATGATATAGAAAGGATAACTGCCCCAGTAAGTTCTTAGATAAACCTGGTCTTGTCTTCATGAATGTGTATTTTCAGTGCAACCTTTACTATCATGAACTAAATGAATCTGCATTGCAGTATATGATGCTGCACTGCCGATGGCTATAAAAATCATTTGGATGTATTTTTTTCATTTGCAGACACCAATCTCAGAGGGATATGCAGGATGGTAGTGACCCAAATGGAAAATCAGAAAATCACTTGTAGCTACAGCTGTTTGTGCTGAGGAACTCATTGCAATCTAGCACAAACCAAAGTTAGTATGTAACCTATTTGAAATTACCTTGTCCGCTGACATACAGATGTATATTCCTTAATGGAATTGATACAAGCTGGAAAGAATTCAACTATAACATAAATATTAAAGTGAAGGTCACAAGTGGAACCTCATAAGATTATACTGTGGATGGTTCTTATAAGGTAAGATCAGCAGCTAGAGGCGGTTATACCGAGAAGTTTGACAGAGCCCTGGAGCAACGATGATTTCCCACTTACACAACTTTACAAATCAAACTAACTGGTATGGCCACATGTGGTGGGTCAGTTGAGGAGAATCAGCAATGGATCTGCCCAAAACCTGGAGCTCAGGGGTGTAGCTATAGCGGGTGCAGAGGCTACCGGGACCAGAAGCCTGGTGGGGCCCAAAGACCCTTGTGCCACATTAGAAAACTCTAGTATTATAGAAAGTGCATGCAGGTCAAGTTACACCTCTCACTGAAGGGAAGGATTTAGCTTGAAAATTTGGTATGGGAGCATTAAGGTTATGTGCTTCCCTGTTCCTGACCACAAAGCACTGAGGGAAGGGTGGCCCAAACTGAACTCTTGCACCAGGGCCCATGAGCCCTTAGATACGACCCTGCTGGAGCTATAAAATCTGTGCCAACCTCAGAAGATTTTGATGCAGATTTTGGTTAGTAAATTCTGTGGTTTAAAATCCACAACTTGTGGTTGAAATTTTGCTGCTACTGTTAATGCTGCAAATTGTCTACATTGTTTATGGCAGACTCTATAACTAATTAATGCTGTTTCAGGGCCAGTTGTATCTTCCAATTGTTCATGACATGGTTGTAACGGCATACAAGTAAATACTCCAAACTCCCGAACGGAACCTCACGAATAGCTGCTAGCAGACGAATAGGAAAATGCACCCAAGCGGCTTACACTCCTAGCAATTAGTGTCTAACAGCATACAGTGAATCCCCCCCAAGAACAAGGCGAGGCTCTGTGTTGAGAGTCAAGCAGTGGACACACAGAGCTGTGTGTTTATTGTTCTTATATAACATTGGTACACATTAGTACCACCCACAGGGTTTTGTAAAAACAACCAATAAACACGTACAATACAGTAAAACACTCCCACACAAAATCCTCCCCTCTGCCTGTGATACAATTACCTTACACAATGGGTTGATGTAATTGTCACAGGCAGGAGAATACACAATGTCTTCTGTCCTGGAGACAACCGAGGAGTAAGTCAATTATCTCTCAGGACAAAGGAAAAATGTCAATACACACGTGGAGACAATAGGACAGACATCACTATTCAAATATACAATGTCACAACCATTACAGTAAACACAGACATTTAACATATCCCAAAATGGCAATTAGACCAGCGGTTCAAAAGTTAGTAAAAGTCCTTTGTGAACAAAGGAAGCATGGCTTTTCTGCCCAGAACCAGTTTTTAAAGAGTTAGGCTGTGTGAGATAATTGGCTTAACTGGGTGTGGTAAGCCAACTAGGTACAGAAAATACCTCTATTCACAACAGCAAAACTACACAAAAATACATAACTCCTATCAAACTGAACAGAACCCCCACATTCAACTTATCTCCATATGGCTTTGATCTGAGCGCTCAATATATCCGAACAGCGCTCAGATGCCACAAACACATTCAAATTGCCATGGGATTTAATTTTAGCATGGGCTGATGAGAGGGCCCATAATCCTGGGGCAAGAGGCTGGCAACCAGGCTTCTCCAAAACCCAGTGGCGAGGTTAGTTTCACCACAATGGTTATGATATTATTATTAATATATTAGGCTACTTTTACACTAGCGTGTATTTTCCGGTATTGAGATCCGTTATAGGGTCTCAATACCGGAAAACAAAAAAACACTTCAGTTTTGTCCCCATTCATTGCCAATGGGGACAAAACGTAACTGAACAGAATGGAGTGTTTCAAACTTAAATCTGTTCCGTTCGGTATGAGAACGCAACCAGAGAGCAAACCGCAACAAGCTGCAGTTTGCTTTCCGTCCTGGGATGCGGAGCAAGACGTATCCATCATGACCCACAATGCAAGTCAATGGGGACGGATCCGTTTAACTCTGACACTATCTGACACAATAGAAAATGGATCTGTCTCCTATTGACTTTCAATGGAGTTCATGATGGATCTGGCTTGGCCATGTTAAAGATAATACAACCGGATCTGTACCTAACGGATGCAGATGGTTGTATTATCAGTAACGGAAGCGTTTTTGCTGAACCCTGCCAGATCCAGCAAAAACGCTAGTGTGAAAGTAGCCTTACATGGCAGCATACAAAAGGATGAAAAAAGGGCACAATGCTTAAAATTTAAAGGGGTTATGCAGGCTTTATATATCATGAGGATAGGTCATCAATTAGATTGGTGGGGGTCTAATACCAGGCACCCTCCAACGATCAACAGTTTGAAGAGGTAGCGGCATTCCATGAGAGTGCTTCTCTTCATCACACTGCCCATCATCTCAGAAAAGTGGAGTGTATTTACAAGTACTCGCTCTCTTCACTTCAATAGAGGAAGTACTTGTAATTACACTACGCCGTAGCTGCAAGGGAGATGATGAGCAGTGTAATGAAGAGGAAACAGCACTCGCATGGAGCATGCCTCCTCTTCAAACAGATGATTTTCGGGGGTGCTGGGTGTCGGACCCCCTTTGAGCTGATATTGATGACCTCTCCTGAGGATAGGTCAACAATATAAAACCTCTGCACAACCCCTTTAACCTATCATTCTAACAAGTGCACCAAGAAGAAAGAAAGCAGCTTGTCTGTCAGTTCCTCTCTAACTAAACCCAGAGCTTAGTGGTGGACTGAATCATGAGTAAAGACATAGATCTGCAAAATAAGTAAGCACACCCTTTGGAATAACCAGGATTTCTGTGGTCTATCTAAGTCCGAATTAGAGAAAAAAACACAACCTAACTAAACTAATAGCTATTTTGGCTAATAGCCAACCATTCTTTAGTTAATTTACATCTGAACTTTGAGTTATTCTCCTGTTGCATCACCCAACATCTCTTCAGCTCAAGGATACATTGCTGCTATTATATTCTCCAGTAGAATGGTTTGATTTTATTCCCTCATTGATCGCAAAGCAGCACACCAGCCCCAAATCATGATGTTCCTTTCACCATGCTTCACAGCTGGGATGAGGTTTTGGGGGTGGGTTGCAGTGTTCTCAGGAGAGCCTGAGTAACTGCCAAGCTTGGGACAGTCACTTGCAGCCTGTTTTCCATATATGATAAAAGTTAGCTTAAGGGCGTATTCACACGACCAAGCAGTGTTTGGCAGTCCACAAATTGAGGATCCGCAAAACAAGGATGCTGCTCGTGTGCGTTCCGCAATTTGCGGAATGTAACAGACGGCCCATTCTAGAAATGCCTAGACAGGAGAAGGACATGTTCTATATTTTTTGTGGGGCCGCAGAATGGAACAATGGATGTGGAAAATTGTAGAATGGATGCGGACCCATTCATATGGCCTTATAGGCAATTTCCCCCTCTCACCATGAACGTAAAGGTATTTTTGCACATCTGTTTCAGTTCACTGCCAGACTCTGTAATTGGTTTAATAGACATAAAGAAAATGATAGATCCCCTTTAAATAAATTGCCATTAGACCTAAATTAGGGAACAGTTCAAATCAGTAATCTAGTACACATATATATATGTATATATATATATGTATATATGATACCATTCAAGAAAGGCATTCAGGCTACTTTTTACCTCGTTCAATTAATTAGCCATGACCGCTTCATGCGTCAGAGAGTTCCATAGTCTCACTGCTGTTACAGTAAAGAGTCCTTGTCCATAGCCTCCTTCCTTCCTAGATGTAGCATCTTGTTGTGGTTAAAGCCAAGTTATAAAAAGAGCATTTGATAAGTAACTCTATTAATCATTTAGGAGCATAGACCTTTGTGATGGATTTTTGGTTACCCAAAAATGACATCTGACAGATATATAATAACACTGACATTGGCACTGGTTTGTGATCACAAAATATATTATTTTGTGTGATATTGAAAATGGAATCAAATACCTTAGAAACTGGCATTTTGTGTGTGAGCACATAACAGCAGATTTAGCAGACATGTTAGCAACCAGAAACTGTCAGGACTGTAATTCATAAAACCAGACAACACAAACAAAAACAAGACTATGCTTCACCTTGAATAAAAGTAAAAGCCGAAACCTTTCCCTGAGCAATAACAGCCCTGGTATTTGAAGTGCAGTTAAGTAATTACAGTTTTTTCACTAGCATTCTAACACAGATGTACAAAGAGATATATGATTATTATACATGTTCTAGTCTATTGTTTCTTTTTTTTTTAGGGAAAATAACTATTTTAGACACATTTCTAACAAAATTCCAAACAAAAATCACAACAGTATACGTTCTAAAGGTTTCTCATTACTTCTTTCCATTTAGTTCACATGACTTTCAAATAAAACAAATGGGTCATTTATTAAGACCGTCGTTTTAGACACTGGTCTCTACATAACTTAGGTGCATTTACTGCTGGCGTCTAACAGCCTGAGGCCTCATGCACATTCCGCAATCCGAAAAGTCGGTGCTGAATGGAGGCACGGAAACCGTAAGAGTGCTTCCGTGGGGTTACTGTCCAAGCCTCCGCACCGCAAAGTAGTAGTGCATGCACTACTTTTTTGTGGTGTGGAACGTTGGACCCCATTCAAGTCATCCCCTTTGCAACCGAATCTGCAACAGGTATATGCTAAAAAGTGGCATATAGTTAATCATCATTTTTTTTATTTATTTTTTATTTAATGGAGTTAAAGCTTATGCATCATTCAATGGAAAATTATGCAAGAGAACTTTTAGTTACAAAATCTCTCCATTTCCAAGATCTCTAAATTAATATATACCCTTGAAGCATAGTTTGTATTTTTAAAAATTCTGTCCTGATTAATTTCTTAATATATCATTATAGCGGACCAGTCTTTATTTTCCTGATACAAAGTTCCAAATCCCTTTCATAGATATAGAATTAAAATATAACATTCTTACTGCCTTTAGCCACCATTAGAGGGAGCTCAGGAGCAAACTGTAAAATCTATACTTTGAACTCAATAATTAAACAGTATACAGTAATCTCATTTTCTCCCACCACTGGTGCTATGAGCATTATAAATATATATTAGGAAATCACTCAGCATAGAATTTTGGAGCTAAAACTATATGGGGTCAATAATTTCAGATTCACTTTAATAACAGCGAATTGGACCAACAGGGCAGAATTATCAATCCTAAAATTTAGACAGCGCAAACTAAAGTCCTCTTTTTTGGGAACGAACAGTTTTGTTCAGGATAATTGCATGCTTGTAAGAAGCTAAGCAATAATTCTGGTCATGTGCTGCTGACAAATATTCATTCATCTAAAATGGGATCTCACAAAGTCACAAACAGTGATACATTGAAATTCACAATATATGATATGCATATTATAAAGTTGCAGAACTTTTTATTATGTAATTAATATGCTTTATAATAAAACTAAAAACAAAACAAGCAATTAACAAAATAAATCTGCTTTGTGAAGACATTAAAAGTATAGTCTGAGTTTGTAGATTGTGATGGTACTAATTTATACTACATTATTTGTCATTTTGTAGTAATTAGTGCTGGAATAAATCCAGGTGACAATATGTGCTGCATAGCAACATAAAATATAAAAACTGTAAAATAACTTTGTGTTGTGCCACAATGCTATACTTGAAAACACTTCTAAGTATCATCAAATAGGAAAGTCAAATATGACTCAAGCTTTATGAGAATCCCCAGCATTTTCAGCAATCATGTCCTGTTTTTCTAAAACACAGACATTTTATGATTGTAAACTGGAGATCAGAATTGTGGCTAGAATGCTTACATAAACATAAAACACCTCAAACTTTTAAAGAAAGCACTCAGGTCTGGCCCTAATGAGCATTATGCTCATATTATATGCCCAAATCAGTCACCAGTTAGATGTTGTTAAGGTGAGGACAACTTGAGGTGTTAAGGTGAGGACAACTTGAGGATTTAAGGTGAGGACAACTTAGGTAATTTTTTTGTTCGCATCCCCCATTTTTTATATGCTATCCATCATTTTGTATCTCACTGATAATTGAAGCAGCTTTTGGAACTTAAAGAGTTGGCCAGAAGTTCTGATGACCAAGTCTTATCACAAGAAGTAGAAGCTTGCACATTCCAAGAAGCTGAAGTCATAATAAGTTATCTGCCATGTTTCTATATGTCTTCTTTGTACGACTGATGATTGGGTTATTAACTCAGGTTGTTTTCTATGAGATTTTATTGGACACTTTTGAATACTCTGAACTATAAATGTTTTGTATGTGTCTACAATAAATCACAGTAAGTTTGAATAACACCATGTCTGTGCCTGAAGTCTTGCTCTCCAGCGCACAGCATCTAATACAAAACCTTTTGGCAGAGTGTGAGGCTTGAGCCTCGACCTAAATTACTTCCTAATGGCATTGAGCTGATTTCCCTCACAGTACAGTAGTGCTGAAACATGGGAATTCAAGGAGGGCTGTACCCGACTATCCAGATTGGCTTCATGGATGTGTGACATCCAAAACCCTGGTAAGTAACACCTTTGTTACTGACCTCAGTTATCCATAGAAGGGACTTCCAGATGAGCATGTGAACCCCACTCAAATTTCCTAATAAACCTCTTCTAGATAGTGATTGATTCTCAGTCACATTTCCAAAAATGTTTATAGGTTGGACTTGATAGAGTTTTTCCAACCTTAACAACTATATTATGTTTAATATGACTTTTTTTCTGTATTAATATTTGAATCCACCAACAATCAACCCCAATTCACCAGCTTCCGTAGGAAAAGCTACTCTTTGTAGCCCATATTTCTTCTACATTGGCAAATTCTGTATATACAGAAATTATTAGCTAAGATAACTATGAGCTAATATAGACTTTTCAATAAATTGTGAAGTTTTAAAAGATTTCAATTATTTAATTTTCTCCTGCCTGTTTTACTCTCTCCCAGGAAGGAAGAAGCAGACAATATGTATGGATCATGCACACTGCTGTGTTTTAACTCACTCTGTATATGCCACCAATTTCATACTGACTTTTCTTAGAGAATCTACAACTCCGAAAAAAAAAAATATTTTGGCATATAAGAAAAGAAAGAAGAAAAACTCCTGCCAGACAAGCCTGACTGTCTTTAAAGATCCAGCAGAGCACTCATACAATGCTTTGCTGAATGAATGAGAGAGCTGGGTTTCTGCAAACATCTCAGTCTCCTCCTGCCCGACTCTGATCTGTGTGATCATTGCAGGTGGGAGAGAAGACTGTGAAGAGCACAGCTGCAGTCTCCCATATATATATATATATATATATATATATACACACACACAAACACACAGTGGATGTAAAAAGTCTACACATCCCTGTTAAAATGTCAGGTTTCTGTGGTGTATAAAAACGAGACATAGATAAATCATTTTAGAACTTTTTCCACCTTTAATGTGACCTATAAACTGTGCTACTCAATTGAAAAACAAACTGAAATCTTTTAGGTGGAGAGAATTAAAAAAACACTAAAATAATGTGGTTGCATACGTGTGCACACCCTCTTATAACTGGGGATGTAGATGTGTTCCGAATTAAGCAATCACATTTAAAATCATGGAGTCAGCATACACCTGCCATCACTTAAAGTGCCTCTGATTTACCCCAAATAAAGTTCAGCTGCTCTAGTTGGTCTTTCCTGATATTTTCTTAGTCGTATCTCACAGCAAAAGCCATCGTCCACAGAGAGCTTGCAAAGCATCAGAGGGATCTCATTGTTAAAAGGTATCAGTCAGGAGAAGGGTATAAAAGAATTTCCAAGGCATTAGATATACCATGGAACACAGTGAAGACAGTCATCATCAAGTGGAGAAAATATGGCACAACAGTGACATTACCAAGAACTGGACGTCCCTCCAAAATTTATGAGAAGACGAGGAGAAAACTGGTCTGGGAGGCTACCAAGAGGCCTACAGCAACATTAAAGGAGCTGCAGGAATATCTGGCAAGTACTGTCTGTGTGGTACATGTGACAACAATCTCCCGTATTTTTCATATGTCGGGGCTATGGGGTAGAGTGGCAAGATGAAAGCCCTTTCTTACGAAGAAAACCATCCAAGCCAGGCTACATTTTGCAAAAAACATCTGAAGTCTCCAAAAAACATGTGAGAAAAGGTGTTATGGTCTGATGAAACCAAGGTTGAACTTTTCGGCCACGATTCCAAAACATATGTTTGGCGCAAAAACAACACTGCAAATCACCAAAAGAACACCATACCCAGAGTGAAGCATGGTGGTGGCCGCATCATGCTTTGGGTCTGTTTTTCTTCAGCTGGAACTGGGTCCTCAGTTAAGCTAGAGGGAATTATGAACAGTTCCAAATACCCGTCAATATTGGCACAAAACCTTCAGGCTTCTGCTAGAAAGCTGAATATGAAGAGGAACTTTATCTTTCAGCATGATAACGACCCAAAGCATACATCCGAATCAACAAAGGAATGGCTTCACCAGAAGTAGATAAAAGTTTTGGAATGGCCCACCCAGAGCCCAGACCTGAATCCGATTGTGTGCGTGCATAATGTGTGTTCTGCAGAGCTGTGTGTATAATTTGCATACTGTCCAGCTATGTGTGTATATATATATATATATATATATATATATTGTAGAGCTGTGTGTGTGTGTGTTTTTATAATGTCATGATCATGGAGAGTAACGGGCGTAGCTATAGGGGGTGCAGAGGTAGCAGTCGCTACCGGGCCCAGGAGCCTGAGGGGGCCCAAAGACCCTTGTGCCACATAAGAAGACACCAGTATTATAGAAAGTGCATGCTGGTCAAGTTATAGCTCTGGCTGGAGGGAAGGGGTTAGGTCAAGAATTTGGCATGGGGGGGTTTGGGGTGGTCTACTGTTTCAATTTTTTGACGCAGGCAGCATGAAGGCTATGTGCTTCTCTAGCCACAAAACAAGGGGGGGGGGCCCAAGCTGAACCCTTGAACCAGGGCCCATGAGCCTTTAGCTACGCCCCTGGAGAGTAAAGAAATGTACCAAATAAATATAATAATCTAGCAGGCAGAACCCTGCAGAGCAATGGCTGGAGACACATTTACTTGAATGGGTACATTTAATGAGGTGATCACATTCTCCATAGATGTTTAAATCATGAGCATATGATACACTAAGGTTAGCAGGAGCTGACCAAAACTTTTAACCCTCTCTATACTTAACCCTAAAGTTAGTGACCTTGAC
The DNA here is from genome assembly GCF_014858855.1 of Bufo gargarizans. Lineage (NCBI taxonomy): Eukaryota > Metazoa > Chordata > Amphibia > Anura > Bufonidae > Bufo > Bufo gargarizans. The sequence goes on from NC_058080.1 coordinate 263,005,279, forward strand.
TCCTCCAATTTAGTTAACCACCAAAGAAGGCTGAATAAGTGGAATTTATTTTCTAATGTATTATTGTCTAAACCTGGGATCTTATGGTCAGGTGTGTCTTACAGTCTGAAAAATTGGGAATTTTTGCCCCTGTGACACACTCTATTAGGATCAGGATTCTGCAACTATAGCAATATTTTATGTGATTATATTGTATTGATATTTGAGGTTCCATGGTAAAATTGTGGCCAAGATTGTTTTTATATTCTACTGCCTAACACTAAGCTACTGATCGGTCCTTACAGCCCTCTACTTAGCTCCCATTCCTATATTTCCTGCCTTTTTTCCCTGTGTACCAAATAAATCTATTTTAACCAGTTTTTGTATATGGCATGATTGGCTGAGAGCCAGTAGTATAATTTTTTATTAACTCTCCGTATGGCAGGGACTGGGCATCTGCAATACTGTGCACTCCTTATTTGGCATCCAATATTAACCAGCGTGTGAGCTGCCCAACAGGCTAATATATCATTTATTGTGTATTTCATTTGAACATCATTCAATAATGAAATATGTCCCTTAACTGCACCATGCGGAGAAAAGGGGAGATGGGGACGAGGGAGGGGGGGGATGCCAAAAATAATAGTTGCTCTCTATGGACCCAGCTTAAAGTCAACCAATAGCTGTTCAAGCTGAGTCTTGCAAGAAAGCATGATAGCCTGCTGTGGTTTTAAATTCTACCCAGTGGAACCATGTCTTGTAAAATCTGTTACAGGAATCATGTAAAGTAGCTGTTTTTCATCTACATGACATTGTTCATCTTTGAGAACCAGAGGCATATAGATGGAGAGTGATCTTTTTTTCCAAACAAGACACACTCCCAGAATCGAGCATCATTTATAGATAGAGAACTCTCAAAGTGATGGAGAAGGAAAAGATTGGGGCCCAGGTCCGTTGACAACTTTGGAACAGTAATGTAAAGCTGGATTACTGATATTGTGAACTGATGGAGGACATGTGTATCTCCTATTGCAGGAGCTATAGGGGAGGGTGCTGATCTGGGGGCATTTGTCAGACGGATCCGGATCTGTCTGACAAATGCATTGCAATACCGGATCTGTCTCTCTGGTGTCATCCGGAAAAACGGATAAGGTATTTTTTATTTTATTTTTTGCATTTTTAAAGGTCTGCGCATGCCGGAACACTTAATGACACTAATACACTTCAATGTAAATTCATGCCGAATCCAGCATTCCGGCAAGTGTTCAGTATTTTTGGACGGAGATAAAAATGCTGCATTTTTTCCGGTATTGAGTTCCGTCACAGGAACAAAAAAGCTAGTTTGAAAGTAAGCTGCTTTCGGTGCTGTAATACATGTACAGTCATTTCACATATTCCTTTTAACAGAGCTATTTACAACTGGTCTCTGTTCCGACAATATGTTAGAACAACAGTTTGTTCAGCTATCATAAAGCATCACTCCGCTAATAACGTGTCACACAGCATTACAAACAGAAAAGAAAAAATGTGAAGATGGAAATTAGTATTGGCCTCTTTTGGAATGAATGGGTTGAGTACATGACATTGATTTACTCGGGTTATTATAAAATGTATTATTTTCTTCTGGATTATGGTCAAAGTATGGAGTGATGATGTCCACCCTCAGGTGACATAACCTGATGCATTGTGTGCTCTTCATTTCTGCTAAAGAGGATATGTCACCAGAGAAAAACATCTCTTAATATAGAATATGGGCTTAAAGCAAAGATATACAAAGTTTCTATACACCAGTAATACTGTTAAAATACATTAATGTGAAGCTCCAGAGAAAACTACAGATTTATACGTGAATTCTGGCCTGCAATCCTGTTGTCTGGTACTTCATCATTAGTGTTGAGCGCGAATATTCGAATTGCAAATTTTTTTCTCGAATATCGCAACTTTGAGATTTCGCGAATATTTAGAATATCGTTCTATATATTCGCGAAATCGAATATTATTTTCTTTTTTTTTTTTTTTTTATTGTTATATTTTTTTTCTTTCCCACTTCCCTAAAGTTGTTCTTACCTGTCCTTTGGATTCCTGGCTTCCTGGCTGCTCCAGTCAGTGCCCGTTGCCGCTTCTGCCGACTTCCGTGCTCATGGAGCGTCCCCATCACCATGGGAACGTCTCCATATACTAGAATGTACTGTCGGATTTGAGAATTACGTTGAAATCGCAATTCGATTAATTCAAGTTATAATAATCGAATTGCGATTTCAACTTAACACTGCTATATTCCATATTCGTTAATTCTAGCCTAAGGCTAGTTTCACACTTGCGGCAGGACGGATCCGACAGGCTGTTCACCATGTCGGATCCGTCCTGCGGCTATTTCGCCATGCCCGCGGACCGCTGCTCCGTCCCCATTGACTATAATAGGGACGGGGGCGGAGCTCCGGCGCAGCACGGCGGTGCACGGAGAAAGCCGCCGAACTAAAAAGCCTGACATGCAGTAATTTTAGTCCGGCGGCTTTTCTCCGTGCAGCGCCGTGCTGCGCCGGAGCTCCGCCCCCGTCCCCATTATAGTCAATGGGGACGGAGCGGCGGTTCGGCGGCACGGCGAAATAGCCGCAGGACTGATCCGACATGGTGAACAGCCTGTCGGATCCATCCTGCCGCAAGTGTGAAAGTACCGTAATATGGAATATAGCAGTGCTAAGTTGAAATCGCAATCCGAATAATTCAAGTTATAATAATCGAATTGCGATTTAAACTTTTTACGTATATTCTTAATATTGCTCTAACTTCGTCTTTTAGAATATTCGTAATATTCTAAAAGACGAAGTTAGAGCAATATTACGAATATTCTAAAAGACGAAGTTAGAGCAATATTAAGAATATTCTAAAAGACGAAGTTAGAGCAATATTAAGAATATTCGTAAAATACACATATAGATTGTAATTTAGCTAATATACTGCTATAGTAATTTTTTAATAGTGTACATATTTTACAAAACTTAAGGTCAGAAGAGGCAAAAAAAAATTGAGAAAAAAAAAAGGAATATAGCAGTATATTAGCTAAATTACAATCTATATGTGTATTTTGCGAAATTTCATAAATATTGCTCTAACTTCGTCTTTTAGAATATTACGAATATTCTAAAAGACGAAGTTAGAGAAATATTACGAAATTTCGTAAAATACACATAGATTGTAATTTAGCTAATATACTGCTATAGTAATTTTTTTAATAGTGTACATATTTTACAAAACTTAAGTTCAGAAGAGGCAAAAAAAATTAGAGAAAAAAAAAGGATTATAGCACTATATTAGCTAAATTACAATCTATATGTGTATTTTACGAAAATTCATAATATTGCTCTAACTTCGTCTTTTAGAATATTCGTAATATTCTAAAAGACAAAGTTAGAGCAATATTACGAAATTTCGTAAAATACACATATTAGCCTAGCCATAGTCAATTAGTCATAGGAACGTTGCCTTATACTATCAAAAGAAAAATCACAATACGCGATTAATTAAATCGCATATTATTCGCGATAATTAGAATAATTACGAATATTCAATTTTGACAAATATAACACGAATATTCAATCGAATATTCGCAAAATATCGCAAAATCGAATATGGCACCTCCCGCTCATCACTATTCATCATACAGTATCCTCATTAGAGATGAGAAAGGTCACAGGTATGTAGCAGTTTTACTGATAATTAGCTGATTCCCTAACTGGCTACTTTTCTTTGTTTCCTGATATGGAACCATAGTTCCACTGGAGACACTTTCACAAGACACTGGAAATAGTTTTGCTTCCATTGTTGTAAAGGACATCTGTCATCAGATTTGAAACATCTAAACTGGCTGACCTGTTGCATGTGCACTTTGGCATCTGTGTTGGTCCCATGTTCATAGGTGTCCAGGTTGCTGAGAGGCTCAGTTCTCTCTGCAACTGTTGCACCCTCTGCACTTTGATTGAGAAGACCAGGCAGTGAAAACATTATCATGCCTGGGACTGTAAAAGTGCAGAGGGTGCGGGAGTTGCAGAGTGCTGAGCCTCTAGCAGTAACGACATCCTTTTTTTTAGCAATGCAGGCATATATGACCATTGGACAACACAGATGCCTTCAGCTGCCAAGCGCACATGTAACAGGTCAGCCAGTTTCATAGCTACAAATCTACTGACAGATGCCCTGTAAATAGTGCATATAAAGGGAGTCATTTATTTAACCAAAATAAGCCTATATTAGGTGTATTTCTGGCACAGATTGCGGCACAAAGGTCCTTTGAGATGCAATCTGTGACTTTTACCATCTCACGCCAAGTCTAAAAAAGTGAACGTGGGAAAGGGAAGGGGATGAGGCGGCAGGCACGTCTCATTTACCATTTTTTACTTCTGTTTTAGTAGTAGAAAATTGTCTAAATGTAAGACCGCTAGGAAGCTGTGGTACATTTAGAAGCGGCAGTGGATCTGCCGAAGTTATGTAGAGGTTGGCGCCTCTACATAGCTTCAGTGCATCCACCTCCAGCGCAGGACCTCATTAAGAACAGCATCTTAAACGCTAATAACATTTTATCAGCAACACAAAGATATTGTTGGACCTGCACTAAAAGATACAAAAACTAATTATATTCCTGATCTGTAATGATTAGAGCGTCATAAAGCTTTATACCACATCTGTAACATCCTTCGTCTAGCATATGAAAAAAACAAAACATTTATTACAATTTTTCCAGGCTTGCCTTAAGGCAATGTTGACAAACAGATGATGCAACATCTTGAAAAGTTGAGATATGGAGTTATATTGTAGCTTTATTTAGTGCTTGGATCTGTCATTTTATATTCATGTTCAAAAATTGTAAGACAAGCATCTGGGAATGTGAAGAAATGATGTCTGTGTATCATCACTGTAATAGCAATTCCCAACTCACATTCAGAAAGCATAGCGCAAACATGGTCATGTCTAGTCTCATTGAGACGTCTTAAACTGAGCAACTGAAATATGTAGAAATAATATTTTTGGAACATAAGACGTATGCTAACTTACTAAGCTTCAGTATTGTTAAAGCTGTACACAGTGTAGGAATTTGGTTTCCATCCAACCTAAAGCGTCCTGACTCCTAATGGTTCTCCACATTCTTAGATTACCTATTGCTACATTAAATAGGTTTTCCGAGATTTTGTAACTGATGACCTATCATCTGGATAGGTCATCAATATCTGTTTGATGGTGGTCTGACACCTGGGACCCCCACCAATCAGCTGTTTGAGAAGGCAGTGACACTCACAGCAGTGCTGAAGCCTCTCCTTTGATCACCAAGCACAGCGCTGTACATTGTATAGCGGCTGTGTTTGATATCGTAGCTCAGCCCCATTCACTTCAATGGGGCTGAGCTGTGCCTAGTTTATGTGACCGATAAAAGTGACGTCACTGGCCAAGGCTATTGTGAGCACTTACGCCTTCTCAGCTGATCGGCAGGGTTCTCGGGTGTCGGACCACCACCGATCAGATACTGATGACCTATCCTTTTTGTCCTTTAGACACTCTTCATAAATTGCACTTTCATAATTTCACACTTAAGATTCACATCAAATTCCTGTCTTTGTCTAGTCTATATTTAATTTGCAAATTATACTTCTGCATTCATGATTTAATTTGGATTCCACACTAAAAAATGCTGGGTGTAGCTATGCAGAAGCTGCCTCCCATTGCTTTCAGTGGGAGATCACAGTTTATGACAAGTTATGACTTATCCGTTATTGGCACAGTCACACTATAAATCACAGCTGCATGAGTGGCATCATAGCCTCCTATTAAAAGCAATAGGAGGTGGATTCCATGCAGGGATTTTTAGTGTGTAATCCGCACCAAAATCTTTGGTGTGAACACCCCTTTGCAGCACACCCTATTTAAAGGGGTTTTACCATTATTACAATAGGATAAGGGATTAGTGTCTGATTAGTGGATGGCTGACTGCTGCAGTTGATATGAATCATGAGAACTGAGACCCGTGCTCCCCCATCTGCATGTCTGCTACTCCATTTAAATGATGAGCCTCTGTTCTCGTGATTGGGGGAAGGGGGGAGCAGGATAAGGATAAGGAATACATTGTCGTAATGGGACAACCCCTTTAAATTACTCTGATACAGAATTCTGATATATTATGGATAATGATTTTCAATAGTGATTGTTTAAAAAGGAGTCTTGAACATGCAAAACTGACAATGCTAGGTAGGAGCTGGGGAGAGCAGGACTAACATAGCTTTTGTGGAACTTTTTTTGTCAGGAGTAATGTAAATATGAACTTTTATTCTGTCAAGTGCCCAAGAGGTGGTTCTTCACTCTGAAGTGCTCTCTTCATTGATCTGCTTCACACTAGCATCCAACCAGGAGACCATTACAGCTGTCACTCAAAGAATAAAGAAGCTGTGAAGCAGTTCAATGCAGTGCAGGCTTTCCTCCAGGGCACTCGAAGGAACAGTGCTGACGGACTGTCTTTAATGAAGGCTGTTCTCAGAACTGCCTGCTCTCGGTGACCGCATGTGTTTCAGAGCGGCTCGCGGCCCAGGCACAGGTAAGGACTTACCTCTGCATCGCCGGACTTGGGAATAAAGATGGCAGATCGCATGTGTTCGCCGGCAAACACTGCGAACTGGCCATCACTGTTCATCAGCACTTGGTGATTGATTCTCATTCAGCTTACAACTGATTGCTGTGGTGTAGGCATGCTTTTAACAAACTTACTGTAATTTGCTCAAAACAGGCTGCCTCTTGAAATATTACCATCTGGAAAGATGTTCACAAAAACTCTGAATGTAACTAGTAACCTCCCTGGCTGCCTTCTTAATCTGAAGCTCCAGAAAGATGTCCATTGTGGGTATTTTAGTTTGTAAATATTGCCTTTAAGAGTTTATTCAGGATTTTTATATAAGTGGCCTTTCCTAAGGATAGACCAGCAATAAATGACAATGGGGGTTCAACAACCTGCCAATCAGCTGTACCTAAGTACCACCGTTGCCAGAAGTAGGCACTGGAACTACTCAGGTCTGCCAACTGTGTAGTGAATGGTCACTGAAGCACTACTCCGTTTTCTAGATTGGGAGCTGTGCTGCAGTAACCAGCTCTGACCACTATACAATGGACGAAACGTCTAGAGCCTACTTCCTGAACAGGAACTACTTGGGAATAGTTGATCAATAGGGGTGCAGGGTGCCAGACCTCCGCCGATCAGATATTGATGGCCTATCCTGAGGATAAGCCTTCAATGCAAAAATCCTGGAAACCTCTTTAGTCTTCTCAGATCCATAGGGCAGCAGATGCTATCAACAGACAGCATACTGTTTTATGCACCCACCAGGTTAACAATTTTTGTGTCTATTTTATATGTTTAAAGTTATTTAAAATAGCTTTTTCCCCATGACAGAGAAACATTAATGTGGATCATTTACGGGGCCACCTAATTTATTATCTTCCCAAAAAATAAAAAATTGACAATTGTCTTACATAAGACTTTTGTTATAATGCATATAAGCACGGTACAACTGGTACTTGCAATCCCTTGAAAAAATGGCAAACTCAGACTAGATGCTGTGATATTTCACTTAATGAAAGATGCAGGAATTGTTATCTCAGGGCCAGGAATACGTTGGGCACCCCAGACAGAATTTTGTCAACCTTCACCTCACAATAGATACTTTCAGATCTCACAGCTACTGCTGTTTTATTTCTATTTTCTTGCTTTTCCACCAAGTTTCCATATGACTTGCCTACACTGTAACTTTTTGTTGTTTTAAATTAAAATTGTATGATTCCTTTCAGGCAGCAGTCTTAAAATCTTTTCCAGTATTATTGACCTTTTCTTTAATATGTGTTTCTCATATCTACTTTTCATTCTTTTTACTTGTTCACTTGATAGCAAAAAAAAGTAACACTTTCCGTCACAGGTCAAGCCGTTCAAGTAGGTGCTATTGGGGAAAATGTATTCATTCACTACATGACAGATGTAAAAATCAAATTTAACATTTAGAACACTTTGTCGAGAGACAAGTTAGGTAAGGCTGTCATATAAACTATATGCTTTTCTAACAGGGATTGAAATACATAACACATTTGTCTGAAGAGACAAAGGAATTTCAATTTTAGTCAAGTTTATGAATGAAACACTCTCGTAGGATGCAGCAGACACCAACCTTGTGTGTCGTGCTGTTCTCAATGTTTACTGCCCCTGAAAAACAGCTTTCGATCCATATGAAAATTGGTATAAAAGAGCTCCAGGGGCTGTACCAATTGGCAACTGAGCTCCCATTTAAATCAAGCCTCAGTCCTCCCCTCTGTGCCTCCCTCCACTCCCCATGTCATCAAGCCACCACACTATCATGCAGGGGGGAGAACTGGGGCTTGATTCAAATAATGGTATGCTTGGTATGAGATGTATGAGAATTACAGTTTACTGACCCCAGTTTAAAATGTACAGAAGTGGTTGACAGACCCCATTTAAAGTAATGTTTTACTTCTTAGAGTACCTGTAATATTAAATTAATGCAAGCCTACCGCACAGTGTAAGGAACTCGGAGATTACAGTGTCCATGTTGATAATAAGAAACAATGTTTCTTAAGGAGCACAGTACAAAAATTATTCCATTGTATTAGTCACCCATTTTTTGTCGTCATTCTCTAGTTAGGCTTCATTCACATCTACAATTCGGAGATCCATCACACTGTTCTGGTATTGCCGAATCCTCTATTTCACCGCCGGATCTCCAGCTAGCATTTGCGAATGATCAGGCAGCTGGATCTCTGAGCGAAATGTGAAAGAATCCTTATGGTTAGTGATGAACGAAGTTATAAAAAATTAGATTTGGCTTCACCAAATTTCACATAGAAATTTGATTCATTATGAATTACTTTGTCATGAATCGCATTCCATTGTATATAGTGAGCGCAATGACAAGTAACGGCAATCGCGCTGCCCCTAGTCATTGAACCTCTCAGATGCCGAGTTCATCGCTGATTGTGGTATGTGACATTAAAATTGAGGCCTTTCAGGGGTTAATCAGGGTTAAAAAAAATACATACTCTCCTTATCCATTTGTTCATGGAGAGGCTATCGCGGCCAAGTTGATTGAAGACACCGCTCAAAATCTTGCGTGGTGACGTGATGATGTTATCACGCTGGCCGGGTGCGGTGACGTCATCACTGATGACATCACTGCGCCCCCGGCAAACACATTAACCGGGTGACATCATACGTTACCGTCCACAAGATTTTGCTAGGTTTCTTCAATCAAAATGGCTGCAACAGCCTCTCCTTAAGCAAATGGATATGCAAATATGTTTTTTGTTTTGTTTTTTTTACTGCCGCTCCAGGAAAAATGTATTAATTACCACAAAACGTGAGGAAATTTGGCTTCAAGGCAAATCAAATTTTTCTTGAAATTTGGATCAAAGTCAATTTGACTTTAATTCGCTCATCTCTACTTATGGTCTATGAATTGGGGCAGGCTCCATATATGACTGATACATGATACTTATTTAAATTTGTCATTTTAACTTTTTTACTTTCTTTTATATGTTCCCAAAAGAAACTTTGAGAGACTTGATTATTTTAGTGATTTATGTTACATTGCATACATTGTATTTCCCTTTCACTGGAGCTGCCCAGCCACAGGACAAAACTACCCTGACAAGTAACAACTGTCAGAATCACAGCTGATCAGTTAGACCAATGGAGGCAGAGTCAATGTGATCACAATGGCAGTAATGGTAAGATAACATTGGTGACTTTCTTTTACTACCAGCCTGCCTACCCAGGGGTGCACAAGTTTATGATAACCATATAAAGACACTCAAGATGTGCAAATTTCCTAAAAATTTGTTTCAGTCCAATTAGCCTAAGATATTAATTTGGGTGCAGAAAAATTCTACACAAATCAAAAATGCTATATCTCTCTCAATCTACCAAATAAGAATAAAAAAAAAAAATTGGGTCAAATCTCAATTTTACTGTATCAATATGCTCATCTCTAAATGACATGCATTAGAGGCTTAAAATACCATTAGTTTTCCATACAGCCCCATTACACTGTCCAATATTTGGGCAGAAAGAGCAGTGAGGGTCAATGAACTCTTCCATTGGTGATTCTTTGCACCAGTCTATTATACCGGCAAAGTGAATGTAGTAGAAATGATTGCTACCATATCCGTTCCTCCCTTATTCAGTTCTTATTATTGGCAGCACATTTCTGATTACACACAGACATGTAATGCCGATAATCATGTATCTTTCATCCTGATGAAAGATGCAAAGCACCTCCCAAAAAGGCATTCTCTCGTTTATCGGCTGCTCGATTATATGTGACAATTATCAGAAATGAGTGTTCCTATGAACGCTTGTTCGCGATAATTGACCCAAATAGGGCCCATAGTTGACTTTCCTAGAGTGAACTCAGTCATAAACTGAATAAAGGCTCTCTTTGATTGACTACCTCTTTGGTTGGATTCTTTTCCCCAGTTTATTTGCCTGTAAAATATATATATATATATATATATATATATATATATACACACTCACCTAAAGAATTATTAGAAACATGTTCTATTTCTCATTAATGCGATTATCTAGTCAACCAATCACATGGCAGTTGCTTCAATGCATGCAGGGTTGTGGTCCTGGTCAAGACAATCTCCTGAACTCCAAACTGAATGTCAGAATGGGAAAGAAAGGTGATTTAAGCAATTTTGAGCGTGGCGTGGTTGTTGGTGCCATATGGGCCGGTCTGAGTATTTCACAATCTGCTCAGTTACTGGGATTTTCACGCACAACCATTTCTAGGGTTTACAAAGAATGGTGTGAAAAGGGAAAAACATCCAGTATGCGGCAGTCCTGTGGGCGAAAATGCCTTGTTGATGCTAGAGGTCAGAGGAGAATGGGCCGACTGATTCAAGCTGATAGAAGAGCAACGTTGACTGAAATAACCACTCATTACAACCGAGGTATGCAGCAAAGCATTTGTGAAGCCATAACACACACAACCTTGAGGCGGATGGGCTACAACAGCAGAAGACCCCACCGGGTACCACTCATCTCCACTACAAATGGAAAAAGAGGCTACAATTTGCACAAGCTCACCAAAATTGGACTGTTGAAGACTGAAAAAATGTTGCCTGGTCTGATGAGTCTCGATGTCTGTTGAGACATTCAAATGGTAGAGTCCGAATTTGGCATGAACAGAATGAGAACATGTATCCATCATGCCTTGATCCTCTGATGGCTAATTTCAGCAGGATAATGCACCATGTCACAAAGCTCGAATCATTTCAAATTGGTTTCTTGAACATGACAATGAGTTCACTGTACTAAAATGGCCCCCACAGTCACCAGATCTCAACCCAATAGAGCATCTTTGGGATATGGTGGAACGGGAGCTGAGTGCCCTAGATGTGCATCCCTCAAATCTCCATCAACTGCAAGATGCTATCCTATCAATATGGGCCAACATTTCTACAGAATGCATTCAGCACCTTGTTGAATCAATGCCACGTAGAATTAAGGCAGTTCTGAAGGCAAAAGAGGGTCCAACACCGTATTAGTATGGTGTTCCCAATAATTCTTTAGGTGGGTGTATATATATATATATATATATATATAGACAATCAATGCTGAAGAGAGCACATGCGCGATAATGAAGCATGCACACCAGTTTAAGAGAAATCAAGTACTCGATAGTTGACAAAGTCCAAGGGCGAAAAAGTGGTCCATGCTGGTTCTTCTCAGCAGGATCAGGACATACAGCAGCAGCAGGTAATTGGTAATGGTGTAGTATTACGCCTACACATAGCTCTGCCAAAATAATTAGGATCAGGACAGACAGCAGCAGCAGGTAAATGGTAAAGTGTAGAATGAGGCCTACACATATGTCGGCCAAACTCAGCAGGAACAGATAGCAGCAGGTTCTTTGTTTGTAGCAGGAATGTGTTCCCAGGAATGGGCCCCCACCAGACTGGGGTAACAACAAAAAGCTCGAATCATTTCAAATTGGTTTCTTGAACATGACAAGGAGTTCACTGTACTAAAATGGCCCCAACAGTCACCAGATCTCAACCCAATAGAGCATCTTTGGGATATGGTGGAACGGGAGCTGAGTGCCCTGGATGTGCATCCCTCAAATATCCATCAACTGCAAGATGCTATCCTATCAATATGAGCTAACATTTCTAAAGAATGCTATCAGCACCTTGTTGAATCAATGCCACGTAGAATTTAGGCAATTCTGAAGGCAAAAGGGGGTCAAACACCGTATTAGTATGGTGTTCCTAATAATTCTTTAGGTGAGTGTATATATATATATATATATATATATATTTCAAACAGTTATGTTTAGCTATACATACTTCACAGTAACTTAGACGTACGTAGTAAAAAAAGTTGGGCACCTCCAATGGGTAAAGACATAGTAATAAATTCCTTGGTCATGATGTGAGTGATGGACGGCAATACTTAGCAAACATAATGTATAGTGAGAACTCAGCAGCTATAATTACATTATCTGATGTAGCACATTATGGCTTTCAAAAAGTGACATCTAAAATCCACAAACTGCTTCCCATGAGTTGTCCACATTAATCACCAGTGTCATCAGCTTCACAGTACAAGAATTATTTATTCAAATTAAATCCCACTTCCCAAATATAATTTGTCCCGCATCCTACATCTTGCATTGCAATGTAACTATGATATATCATTTTTATGTGTATTTGTCTTTCCCTTAATGCAAAAAAAACCTTTATGAACCAGTTCATTTTATTGTCTAATTTCCTGCATTTATGCTTTTATAGTTTACTATTAATGCGTTACAGTATACGCTGCCATAACATTTCCTCTTATTTCTCAGGAAGACAGGAAGACTGATGAATTAGTAATGCACATTGGTGGCAGTAATACTCATAGAACATACGGTTTTATACAATATTTTAATTTATATCATCCATCTGAAAGTTTCCTTTCCTGTAAGAAAGTTGTGAGAAGTTTTACTCATATGATTCCGGTCGGCATGCCTGCTTCAGCAATACACCGTGTTTATTCTCGCCAGTTATATTAAATTCCCAACATCACAGGCAGGATATTAAATTCTCTTCCTTCTCACTACTTTCCCATTTTTTTCTATAATTCTATAAACCAACCCACTGACACTGAGAGTTATGAATCTCATAGATAATGAAGTCATTACCTCTTGCAGAATCCTCTTCATTTTGAGCAGTAATGTCTTTACAGATGTACAGTCTTGCATCATCAATCTAAAAGGCAATGATTCCAAGCCAGTGCAATCTTCCTGTGCATAGGGCCATTCCACAGATGGGCTGCTGGGCACTTGGCAGACACGAGGGCACTTAGTATCATCTGGATCGCTGTCTTTTGGCAAATGTAGAAACAGGTTTCTGAAATAAATGGACAAATTATTACAAACACTATTCATACTTGAATACCTAGAAATAAGAAATATAAACCTGTACCCAATGGATGAGATTTTTCAATAGTGGCATAAAATGCATACATGGGGAAAATGGCAGAACCGCTTAAAGATGAGGCCCATTTCTATATTAGAATTTTTGTTTTTTCCTCACTACATTCCAAGAATTATATATATTTTTTCCCCCATTCACATAGATATATGAGGGTTTATTTTTTGCAGGAAAAGTATCATTTTTTAATGGCACCATTTAATTTACCATGTCTTGTACTGGAAAACAGGAAAAAAATATCTGGGATGAAATTTTAAAAAAAAAAACAATTACACCAAAACATTTTAGGTTTTGATTTTACAATGTTCACTGTGCGCAAAAATGATATGATGTCCTTATTCTGTGGGTCAATATGATTATGGTGATACCAGACTGGTAGAGTTTAACCACTTCCCATCTGGGCCATTTGCCCCCTTCCTGACCAGACCTAATTTTGCTAAACTGACATATCTCACTTCATGTAGTAATAACTTTGGAACGCCTTTATTTATCCAAGTCATTCAGAGATTGTTTTCTCGTGACACATTGTACTTCATGATAGTCATAAATTTGAGTCAAAATATTTCACCTTTATTTATGAAAACATCCCAAATTTACCCAAAAATTTGAAAAATTCGCAATTTTCTAAATTTCAATTTCTCTGCTTTTAAAACAGAAAGTGATACCTCATCAAATATTTATTATTTAACATTCCCCATATGTCTACTTTATGTTGGCATCATTTTGGAAATGTCATTTTTTTTTTTTTTAGGACGTTAGAAGGCTTAGAAGTTTAGAAGAAATTCTTCAAATTTTTAAGAAAATTGCCAAAACCCACTTTATAAGGACCAGTTCAGGTCTGAAGTCACTTTGTGGGGCCTACATAGTGGATACCCCCATAAATGACCCCATTGTAGAAACTACACCCCTCAAGTTACTCAAAACTGATTTTACAAACTTTGTTAACCCTTTATGCGTTCCACAAGAATTAAAGGAAAATGGAGATCAAATTTTTAAATTTCACTTTTTGGGCAGATTTTCCATTTTAATCCAATTTTTTCTTTAACACATCGATGGTTAACAGCCAAACAAAACTCAATATTTATTACCCAGATTCTGCGGTTTACAGAAACACCCCACATGTGGTCATAAACTGCTGTATGGGCACACGGCAGGGCGCAGAAGAAAAGGAACTCCACATGGTTTTTAGATGCCATGTCCCATTTGAAGCCCCCTGATGCACCCTTACAGTAGAAACTCCCAAGAAGTGACCCCATTTTGGAAATAAGGGGATAAGGTGCCAGTTTTATTAGTACTATTTTTGGGTACATATGATTTTTTGATCATTCATTATAACACTTTATTGGGCAAGGTGACCAAAAAATTGGTTGTTTTAGCACAGTTTCTATTTATTTATTTTTACAGCGTTTACCTGAGGGGTTCAGTCAAGTGACATTTTTATAGAGCAGATTGTTACGGACGTGTCGATACCTAATATGTATACTTTTTCTCATTTATTAAAGTTTTACACAATAATAGCATTTTTTAAACAAAAAAATTATGTTTTAATGTGTCCATGTTCTGATAGCTATAGTTTTTTTATTTTTTGAGAGATTTTCTTATGTAGGGGCTCATTTTTTGCGGGATGAGGTGACGGTTTTATTGGTACCATTTTGTGGGACATACGCATTTTTGATCACTTGGTGTTGCACCTTTTGTGATGCAAGGTGACAAAAATTGCTTGTTTTGACACAGTTTTTTTTGTTTGTTTTTTACGGTGTTCACCCGAGGGGTTAGCTCATGTGATATTTTTATAGAGCTGTTTTTTACGGACGTGGCAATACCAAATATGTCTATTTTATTTTATTTTTTCTATTTTTAATTTTTTTTTTATTCCTTGCTTGGGGACCTTTTTTTTTTTACATGTGAAACTTTTTTTTATTTTTATTTTTTCAACCCTTTATTTTTTTTTATTTCATTTTACACTTTTCGTCCCCCATATGGTCATACAAGACCTCTTTCACTGTTGATTTCTCCTGTAACTGGGGCTGACATAGTAGCCCCAGTTACAGAAGAAATGCACCCCCCAGAGAGGCTGTACAGCGTGATTCTGCGCTGTACAGCCTCAGAGCAGGGCTGATCGAGGTCTCTGTAAGACCTCACACAGCTCCTGCACTCTCCGGTCCCGGCGGTCACATGACCGCCGGGCCAGAACAGGAAGCGCACAGCGCTTCCTGCTCTGCAGACACAGCGCTCGGTGAGCGCTGTGTCTGCAGCGATCCGGAAGGCAGGGACACCTGGGAACTGTCCCTGCCTTATCTCTGGGTTGCCCTGCTGTCACTGACAGCGGGCAACCCGATCAGCAGCTGCACGATTAGCTTGCAGCTGCTATTTCTGAAAGGACGTTTTAAAACGTGCTTTCAGAAATAGAGGTCCACCCATAGGACGTTTATATCCTATGGGCGGACTTAAAGCGGTTAAATTTTTGCTTCATTTTAGAGCTATATGAGGAATTGTTTTTTTTTTGAAATTAGGGTTACGTACGTAATTTGGGGTACGTACGACTTTTTGATCACTGTTATTTAAAAAAAAATCGGGGGAGAATGTGACCCAAAATCCTGTGTTTTTATTTATTTTACTGTTACGGAAATCAATGTGAAGGACAATATTTTTTATATTTCAATAGTTCAGACATTTCCGTACTCGGCGATACCTGTTTTATATTTCTTATTATTTGTTTACTTTATATGTAAAATTGGAAAAGGCAGGAGATTTATTTATTTTTTTATGCAAAAACATTTAGCCCCCTTAGAGAGCCAGAACCTATGATCTTCTGATCTCTTGTCCCATAGACCATTATAGAGTACTATTGTGGTTTATGAGATTCTGACATGCTGTTTGCTAGAGCCATGCTTCATGGCAGTTAACCTAAGGACATTCAGAAGACCCAGGTGCCACGGACGTTCATACGACAGGTAGCAGGAGATCAGTGAGACTGGCAACATGTGGTTTGATCTGACATGTTCTTCATTTGGATAAAATGATGTCTGTGTTGTTTCTGGTGCTTGCCACACCTTCTTTCCCCAGGTGTGGCTATTATGGTCATTTAACCTTCTCTATTTATTGTTGTTTCTCCCACTATGCTACGCGTATTTATGTTGAAGTTGTGGATAGCTGGTGTGTGGATCTCGGTTGAGTTCCTGGTGCTGCCATAGCCACTTGTAGTTAAGTTTTTTCTTTCCCTTTTGTATTTTGTTTGAGTTATTTTGTGTGTTGCTTTTCCTTGTGATTTGTATTAAGGCCTGAGGGAGACAACCTGTTCGTCCTTCCATTTGGAGGAACAGGTTGTCTCAGTCCTGACATTAGTACCAGGATCCTATAGGGTGAATTAGGACACTAGGTATTCCTCTGGGGTCTGTTCATACTGGTAGTTAGTCAGGACTTTGATTAGGGTTTTACTAGGATGTGTCTATCTCCTTTCCCTAGTTTCCAGGCCTTATTCCCTCACCCTTTTCCCTCCTATGTTCTGTGTGGTGTTTCCCTTCTACACCCGAACGTGACACCAAGACTGTCATGGTAACAATTTGGACCCCAGCAATTTTATTGTGGGGGTTCTGATCTGAGGGATCTATTGAACGTGATAGCTGGCAGTTTAAATCGCTGGGTTTGGTGTCATGACCGACCCTGGTCATTGCAGCTGCATACCGGCTGCATTATACAGCTAGCACACACTATGTACGGAGTGGGCTCAGCATAGCAGTCTGCTTCACACAACCCCTTACACATAATGACATACATGAATTTTAAAATTGGAGCATTAAGTGTTGCAGTAAAGATGACCAAGAGTCATATGTAGTCTCAAGACCTTCTGTGGCTGCCTAACATAATATAAAATATATTAATGGGGTTGTGCCATAAATTACTTTTCATCACCATTACTCAGGCTTCCATTCCTCTTTGGATTCTTTAATTTTCAAATTTGCCTCATTTAAAGTTTTCTCTCATCCTACTTCCTAGCTTGTTATGTATCTGCTGTCCCATATCATGCCTTAGAGCAGTGAGTGTGTCCTCAGGACATGTGACACTAACCACTCCTTTTGTTCTTACTAATGATGCTTGTGTGTTCTACATTACAAGGCTCCAATGTAGGACTTAATCTACAACAACTGGAAACTGCATTGGCACATGGTACAATGATGGGCTAATAGCTTCAGAATAAAGTTTTGATAAATTGTGGTATTTGGGGAAAGTGATATAACAGGATATATCTGTTGGGTGGAATATGTTTATATTAGTGGCACAATAGCTTTAACTATATGCGTATAAAAATATTGCCTCAACATCAATATTAAAAAAACACATCAAAACTGTGTTTTATAACAGACATTTTTATTATTATTATTATTATTATTATTATTATTATTATTATTATTATTATTATAATAATTTGTTGCTATATACACCACTGGTTCCCAAGCTGTGTCTTTCTATTGCTTTCGAGCTGTACCAAAGGTCTTTGTTGATCATAAATAATATCTTACGATCACATTCTTTATAATGCAGTGTTAGCTATATTTCTACTACAATGTATATATTGTTATTTGTCTACGCTCACTAAACGCCAATTTTCTTGAAAATTCACGCTGCACACTCTGCCTAAAGTAATTTACATAATTGCCACCACGGTGAGACAGTCTGTCTTTTCTGAAAGACTGAGCTGAAAGGATATCTCCCAACATAAAACGGCAATAGAAGACGTATGATCTGGACATAAATGGAACACAAGTGGGTTTAAGTGGTACCATGAAAAAGCCACATTAGGCTGCAATCCAATAGAAAAACAACTAATGCAATTGGAAAAATGAACATTTGTTTACCCCATAAAGGGCCCATGGAAGAAGACAGTGCGCTGCCTGCTGTTACTGAAGTGCATACTTGCATGCCACAATTTTTTTTAACAAAAGCCCCAACATAACGAAGATTACAGAGGACAAAGCAGTGACTGAGAATGAACAACAGATGCAGGCTGTGTTGTCATATTGGTTTATTTCTGCTGCTTATGACAATTTTCCCATCTATAAACCATTCCACAATGCTGGCAAAAGCAAGCACTGCAGAGTTGAGGCACATAATATGCTAAATACATTCATGGCTAAATCACAGCTTGATTACTTCATTATATCTAAATAATATCCCAGTCAAATCACTTTAGATCGCAATGTATTCGTTATTACAAATCATATTCTTTCTCAAATTGTTTTAATGACTAAGTATTGCACTTGTCAGTGTAGTTTAGACTTTAAGTCTTAAGTCATCAGCTCATAAAACTAAGGGTACATTCACACGACCTTATGTGTTTTGCAGTCCGCAAAATGAGGATCCTCAAAACACGGATACTGGCCGTGTGCGTTCCGCATTTTATGGAACGGAACATCCTCCTCCATGATAGTAATGACTATTCTTGTCCATAATGGTGGACAAGAATAGGACATGCTCTCTCATTTTTGCGGGGCTGCAAAACGGAAGTATGGAATATGGACACCACACGATGTGCGGTCCGCATGTTTTTCGGCCCCATTGAAATGAATGGGTCCGCATCAGATCCACAAAACTGCGGAACAGATGCGGACCAATAAATACAGTTGTGTGAATGTACCCAAGAGATAATATCATATGTATATGTGTATGTTTATTGGGCTATGCATGGTATAACACACTTTTTTTGGACTTCCTACCAGTCATTTCATTGAAGAACACTATCTTCACAAGTAGTGACGAGTGAAGTTTTTAAAAATTTAATTTGGTAGCTGGGATGAATTTCATCAATAAATTCAATTTGTTACGAATTGCTTTGTCATAATTCGCTGTATGGGCACACGCAATGCTGAGGAACGTAGATTATGCTGCTCCCATCATTTAAACCCTCAAATGCCACGTTCTGCTCTGATCGCAGCATCGGAGACTTACTATCAGTCGCTCAGAGGGTTATTCCGGGGATTAAAAAATATATAAAATTAAATATATATATATATATATATATATATATATACTCACCTCATCCACTTGATCACAGAGAGGCCATTCACTCCTGGTCTTGATTGAAGGAAACCTGCCAAAGGACCTGTGGCGAGTGTAATGTCACCATGTGATTACGCTGGCCGTGTGCAGTGACATCATGTGTTTACTTTTCTTTTTAGTACCGCTAGGGGACTTAAACATGTGATCATATGATCACATACGATAGACTGCAATAGAATACTATTGCTGTTCATGGGACTTTTGCAGGCTTCCTTTTGCAGATAGGCATGTTTAATGGGCAGTTTCATACAACAGTACTGGGATTCTTAACAAGTTCCCAGACTGCCATAGCAACCAGTCCAACAGTTTCACCTTTCTGGTGCCGATAGGAGGACAGAAGGAGCCCCTTTACTTTTTGTTTTTGTCTCTATAATGGTAAATTCAGAACAGGTCTTCATTCTAAATACAAATGTGATAAAATTACACATGTAAAATATTCTGAGCTTTATACACCTCCATTGTATGGATGGGTGTATGTTCTTGTTATTAAAGTATACTACGACCATACATTGAGTATAACTTTGCTTTGGAAATGTTAATTACAGTTGAGTAAGGAAGCAGTGAATACTAATCAGCTAATTTCCATACTTTAACACAACCTCATTAAGGAAGATAACACCTAATGTTTAGATCCAGAGACTACACTAGTCATTGTATTAAATGATTCCATCCCTGCCCAAATCAATCAAAGAGTAAATTACCTCGGGTCAAGGGAAATACAAGGGTAAGATTGCAGTTAAGCTACACCCAGAAAATAAGACAGACCTAATTATTTCCAGTGAATGCATATGTTCTTTTGCATGCAGGCAGTTCATTAACTTTCACTACCAGGTTATAAAACCGTTTTCCAATTGATAAAATTACGTTTCCTAATACATTTTTTGCTCTATTTTCAAAAACTATTCATATCTTCTGCATGTTCCATCTACAATAATGGGCTTCATGCACAATTGCTAGACAGTTGTCATAATAACCAATGAGATCACACCTACCATTTTCTATCTTGCATTCAGTTTAGACATTTTGAATAAATTTGAGACCTTTTTTGCACTTGGTAAAATGGCATATTTCAAGAACATTGAAGCATTTTATCGTTCTTTCTCTTGATTAGGTAAGTGGCCAATGCGATAAATTGCTGCTAACATGCAGAAAGTTAATGCTCCCTCCCAAAGTTTTACATTACCAAAATTATAATAAGAACTTTGAAGTACATACCATTTGACCATTGTGAGGCATACCACATGTGCCACATCTTCAGCTGCATAAAAATTCAGTAGTTATGGTGCCCATGTCACACACTGTAGACAAAACAAGGACAGAGCGCATCTATTGAGCATGCCTCATAGATGCTTAATAGATCATTTAAAACCTGGCTGAAGAACTGTGACCAAACACTGGTGGTCAATGAATGCTATTCTGAATGGTCCTCATTTATAAGTGGGCTACACCAAAAGATCAGTGCTGGGTCTCCAATTATTTAAGTTATTTATTAATGATATTGAGGATGGGATTAATAGCACCATTTCTATTTTTGCAGAAGACACTAAGCTAGAACTGTACAGTCTATGGAAGATGTCCATAAACTACAAGCTGACTTTAACACTCTGAGTGATTGGTTATCAACTTGGCAAAAGAGGTTCAATGTGGACAAATGTAAAGTTATGCATCTGAGGACAAATAATTTCCATGCATCATATGTTCTAGGAGTAACACTGAGGGAGACCATTGAAGAGAAGGATTTGGGTGTGCATGCAGATCATAGACTGAATAACGTCATGCAAGGTCAATCAATGGCTTCTAAGGCCAGTAGAATATTGTCTTGTATTAAAAGAGGCATGGACAGTTATGTAATATTACCACTCTACAAAGAGAGAGCTCAGTATGCTACTCTGTATTTCTCGACAATATATGCATTGTCTGGGGATACTCTTTCTCATTATGGAGAGAGCCTTTGTAAGCAGAGTATGAATAAGGCTTCTTCACCAAAATAAATGTGAATCTGTAGAACAGTCTACCTCAGAAGGTGGTAATAGCAGTAACAGTTTCAAAAAAGGCTTAGTTGAGATCTCAGAATTAAATTGCATTGATGCTTATAACTAATGAAAATAATACAAATAAAATGTATAGAAGTCTGCTTCCTACTCCCCTTCCATAAATTCCCTTCCCAACCCATCCTTCAGTGGAACTTGATGGACATATATTAGTGTTGGACGAGCATGCTCGGCCAAACACCATTTTGACTCGAGCATTGCGATGCTCGGCACATCGCAATGTTTGGCCGAACACCGCGTGTGCTCTGGACGGCCATACAGATGTACTGTGGGGGGCCAGAGAGAGGCGTCTCCCTTGCCCGTCTCCCTTGCCCGGTGCAGGCGGTGCATCACATTATTGGGGGGCACTATGGGGGCTTCTATTTGGGGCCCCTATATACTGGCACATTATTGGGGTGCACTATGGAGAAGGGGGAAAGCACTATGGGGGGCCCCTATATACTGACACATTATGGGGGGCACTATAGAGAAGGGGGAAGGAGCACTATGGAGGCATCTAATGAGGGGCCTATATACTGGCACATTATGGGGGAGTAACTATGGAGAAGGGGGTGGAGCACTATCGGCGCATCTACTGGTGGTTCTATATACTGGCTCATTATGGGGGGTCACTATGGAAAAGGGGGTGAAGGATCACAATGGGGGTATCTACTGGGGGCACCCTGGCACAGTTATTTTTGGGGGGCATTATGGTTATACTATTAGTGTCAGGAGCACCATTTGCTGGGTGCAGTTATTTTTTTGAGCATTGTATTCCAATAATTATTGAAGGAGGTGCTATCTGTGTGTAACTAGTATTTTCAGGGGTTTATCTGTTTCTACAGTATAGTTTTGGGGAGCACAGCTTCTCAGTATTGGGGGTGCATGATGGGATGTTGAGAAGATGGAAGGAAAAGTAGGAAACTAAGATGTCTGTCTGTCAAACTCTGCAGAGATGAGAGATGGTTAAAAGAAATCATCATGGTGGTCTGGTCTGAATGGAGAAGATGAAGAAAGAGAATATCTACATAATCTACAGGAGACGTCACTGAATGTAAGAGGTATGTGCACTGTATTAGGCTGCCTTTATATATGCGTTAGTGATTCTGGCTAGCTGTTCCAGCTGAGAACTGCCTACCAGAATTTACTGCATCCAGCACTGCTGGATGCAGACAGGATGCCCGGCAGTCCCATTAACTATAATTAAATATAATTAACCCGGCAGTGCCATTAACTATAATTAAAGAGAAATTTTGTACCAAGTGTAGGTGATGTGGGTGGCTCAATATGTGGGTGGTGCTGTGTGTGGCTTGAGGGTGGGCAGGGACACAGGGGCCCCATAATCTCCTATTGCCCAGGTGCCCCATGAGTTGTTAGTCCGCCCCTGGTTATACGCATTTTGTCCAACACCGAATACTTGTTGTGCACACTTCTCAACCCCTGCTACAAAGAGAACTTCTCATCTCTCATTCCTGTGGTGTAGAGGACTAGCAAAATGGGGCAATACCAGAAGGTCCTTGTGGAAAAATTGCTCCAAAAATTTCCATCTGGCAATGTTGGAGGCAGAGTATGTGGTTCCTTGGGCAACCAAGGAGGGGAGATGAGGGGAACACACAGCAGTTCCAACAGAGGCAGGGCAACACTCTCGAAGGTCTGGGACAGTTTCATGACACTCTGCCAGCACCCTCACCCTGATGTGCGGCCTAGTGTCACAAAGAGGAAAACGTTTTGGAAGATGGTGAAGAAGTACGTAGCAGACCGTGTCAGCGTCCTCAGTGATTCCTCTGTGCCTTCCAACTATTAGGTGTCCAAGCTGGACACGTGGCACGAACTGGCGCTCTATGCCATGGAGGTGCTGGCCTGCCCTGCCGCTAGCGTTTTGTCAGATCAGGTATTTAGTGCTGCTGGGGGCATAATAATGATAAGCGCATCCGCCTGTCAACTAAAAATGCTGACAGGTTGACTCTTATCAAAATGAACAAGGCCTGGATTGCCTCTGACTTCTCTACTCCACCAGAGGAAAGCGGCTGAACATAAAGGCACTTTAAATGTGGCTTTTATGGTGTATTGAATACACTTTATTCCCATGCACCCCTTCTTACCACAAAAAAGGGTACATGGTTCAATCTTCCTTTTCTCTTCCTCCTCCTCCATCATATCAACATGTTTATTAGGTTGCCCTCACTCCTAGTGTTTTAGAGGGTCAGCTTAGCAGCAGACCCTCACCCCTAATGTTTTAGAGGGTCACCAGCAGGCCCTCGCCTATAATGTTCTAGATGGTCAGATCAGCAGCAGGCCTTCTCCCCTAATGTTTTAGATGGTCAGATCTGCAGCAGGCACTTGCCACTAATGTTTTAGAGGGTCAGCTAAGCAGCATACCCTCACCCCTACTGTTTTAGATGGTCAGATCAGCAGCAGGCCCTTGCCCCTAATGTTTTAGAGGGTCAGCTAATCAGCAGACCCTCACTTCTAATGTTTTAGATAGTCAGGTCAGCAGCAGGCCCTTTCCCCTAATGTTTTAGAGGGTCAGGTCACCAGCAGGCACTCGCCCCTAATGTTTTAGAGGGTCACCAGCAGGCCCTTGCTCCTAATGTTTTAGAGGGTCAGCTCAGCAGCAGACCCTCTCCCTTAATGTTTTAGATGGTTAGATCAGCAGCAGGCCCTCGCCCCTAATGTTTTAGAGGGTCAGCTCAGCAGCAGACCCTCACCGCTAATGTTTTAGATGGTCAGATCAGCTGCAGGCCCTCGCCTCTAATATTTTAGAGGGTCACCAGCAGGCCCTTGCTCCTAATGTTTTTGAGGATCACCAGCAGGCCATCAATCATACATTTTTCAAGGGTGTTTATGATGCCCTCCTAAAGTGATATACAGGTTGTATTGGAGTGCCTCTTCCTTGTAATTTTTGGCAGAATGTTTCCTAACAATTTTTCCTCTAAAGCCGATTTTATCTTCGGTTTTGTGCGTATTATTGTCAGTCTGTAAAAGTGGTGTACTACTCGGATAACATAGTTCCCAGCAGCAACATGGGAGTCCAAGATGCATCCAGACATCCTCCCTATGCTGTCCCCTCTTCAGAGCAGGGGGTGCCTGGTTTAATGCTCTGGTTCTCCCATTGACTTCCATTGTGCTCTGGTGCTCTTTAGAGCACCCGAGCATCCCAAAGTGTTCTACTCGAGCACCAGAGCACCCAAGCACTTTGGTGCTCGATCAACACTATCATATATCTTTTTTCAACTATACTGTGTAACTTTGTCTCGGGATCATGGCCAAAGTCATCAAAGTTACAAATGGTACACTAAATGTGAACAGGAAAACAGGAGACAATTGACAAATCAAATTGACAGGAAGTCTTTGAGCCAAACTAATACACTGTGTTATGCATAGTACAGGGATTGAGATGGTGATGCATGACATAAGGATTTTAATTACACCAAAGAAAGAATATTTATGCCATTCTCCAGCCCCCTCAGATTTTCTGCGTGACACAAGGCTGTACTTTGCCTGAGTGTTGCTTTAAGATGCTGAATATTTTTAGTTACCCAATGTTATTAATCACTTTTGTTTTCTATCTTCTTAAAGGAAACGTAGAAACAAAGAATGATTTATGTGGTAGGGAAAAGGTCCCTTTACATGGGACGACACAGTAGCAGATCGTTGGGAAGGAAGCGTTTCTTCCTGACAATCGCCTGCTCGATTTCATTTACATGCAGTGATCTCCTCCACAGTATGGGGAGGGGTAATTGCTAATTTCATCACTCTTTCCCATACTGACTAGCCGTTTTCCGGCAGCAGGGGCTGTTTACACAGCACAATCTGCTGCCGGCAAACAATAAATTTTGTGGCCACACAAATGATCTATTAAACGATGAACGAGCATTTCATGTGTTCATAGGGAAATCAGCAGTACTTTTCAAACTCCAGATAATTGCTAACAAGCGTTTTTAGGAACACTCGTTAGCGATTATCTGCAGGATTCTTGGCCCTTGTAAAGAGCCCTAAGGCTGGTTGCTTTAATCTAGTGGTCTGAAGGTCTTGCTAACATGAATAGAACAGAACTGGCAAAAGTTTTTATCTTACTATATTTTTTGTTTTACTATTAGTTGTGTTCCTGACGAAAACAGAATACATTTCAATACATTACAAATTTGCTGTTTAAGGACTTCATATTTGTATCTACATAATTATTATACATTATTTTATAAATACATTTTTATACATATGCCCATAAAACAGACCATTAAAATCACCGGCCTAATATTGTACAGGTTCCTATATATTCAACTAAAACAGCTCTGGATCATCAAGTCTCTAGATTTTCCAATGATGTTTTCCCAGTAGAACATTGCCCAGATCATTACACTGCCTCCAGTTGGTTACTTTCTTTTTACAGTGCATCCTCGTGCCACCTCTTCCCCAGGTAAGCAAACTATATGCACTTAATCATAATGTACAATAAAATGTGATTCATCAAACAAGGCTAACTTCTTTAATTGATCCATGGTTCAGTTCTGATGGTCATATGCCTATTATAAGTGCTTTGGGGGTGGACAGAGTTCAACACTATACAGTTTGTAGCTACACAGCTTCATATGAAGCAAAATGTGATACACTGTGGGAGAGATTAATCAAAACCAACCAATCAAATTCTGCCTCTAATTTTTCAGAGCTCCATTGTAAATTGAAAGGTGCAATCTGAGTGGTGGATATGGGCAACTAAGCCATGACCCTGTTACTGGTCCATCAGTTGTCCTTCTGTAGACCATATTTGGTAGGTACTTACCACTGCATAGGAATAACACCCTACAAGACCAGCCACTTTAGAGATTGTTTAATATAGTCATCTAATCATCACAATTTGGCCCACTTCAAGATTGCTCAGATCCTTACAGCTGCCCAATTTTCCTGAATCCAAGACATGAACTCCAAGAACTAACTAATCACTTGCTGCCTAATATAATTCCCTCCTCAAGAGATGCCAATTTCATGGGATAATTGTTATTCATCTTACTTTTCAGTAGTTTTAATGCTATGGATTAAAGATGAGTAAAGTTTTGAAACTTCGTCTACAAATTCTATTCATTACGAATTACTTCTCATTGTATGTAGCAGGCGCAATGATGAGGAGCAGCAATCGTGCAACCTTTGCATTCAGCACTGATTGCAGAATCTGAAACTTACATTCAGGTGATCAGGGGGTTAATCCAGGGTTAAAAAATAATATATATGTATATATGTATATATATATATATATATAAAAAAGTATATATACAGTACAGACCAAAAGTTTGGACACACCTTCTCATTCAAAGAGTTTTCTTTATTTTCATGATATGAAAGTTGTAGATTCGCACTGAAGGCATCAAAACTATGAATTAACCCATGTGGAATTATATACATAACAAAAAAGTGTGAAACAACTGAAAATATGTCATATTCTAGGTTCTTCAAAGTAGCCACCTTTTGCTTTGATTACTGCTTTGCACACTCTTGGCATTCTCTTGATGAGCTTCAAGAGGTAGTCACCTGAAATGGTCTTCCAACAGTCTTGAAGGAGTTCCCAGAGATGCTTAGCACTTGTTGGCCCTTTTGCCTTCACTCTGCGGTCCAGCTCACCCCAAACCATCTCGATTGGGTTCAGGTCCGGTGACTGTGGAGGCCAGGTCATCTGGTGCAGCACCCCATCACTCTCCTTCATGGTCAAATAGCCCTTACACAGCCTGGAGGTTTGTTTGGGGTCATTGTCCTGTTGAAAAATAAATGATGGTCCAACTAAACGCAAACCGGATGGAATAGCATGCCACTGCAAGATGCTGTGGTAGCCATGCTGGTTCAGTATGCCTTCAATTTTGAAAAAAATCCCCAACAGTGTCACCAGCAAAGCACCCCCACACTATCACACCTCCTCCTCCATGCTTCACGGTGGGAACCAGGCATGTAGAGTCCATCCGTTCACCTTTTCTGCGTCGCACAAAGACACGGTGGTTGGAACCAAAGATCTCAAATTTGGACTCATCAGAACAAAGCACAGATTTCCACTGGTCTAATGTCCATTCCTTGTGTTCTTTAGCCCAAACAAGTCTCTTCTGCTTGTTGCCTGTCCTTAGCAGTGGTTTCCTAGCAGATATTCTACCATGAAGGCCTGATTCACACAGTCTCCTCTTAACAGTTGTTCTAGAGATGTGTCTGCTGCTAGAACTCTGTGTGGCATTGACCTGGTCTCTAATCTGAGCTGCTGTTAACCTGCGATTTCTGAGGCTGATGACTCGGATGAACTTATCCTCTGCAGCAGTGGTGACTCTTGGTCTTCCTTTCCTGGGGCGGTCCGCATGTGAGCCAGTTTCTTTTTAGCACTTGATGGTTTTTGTGACTGCACTTAGGGACACTTTCAGAGTTTTCCCAATTTTTCGGACTGACTGACCTTCATTTCTTAAAGTAATGATGGCCACTCATTTTTCTTTACTTAGCTGCTTTTTTCTTGCCATAATACAAATTCTAACAGTCTATTCAGTAGGACTATCAGCTGTGTATCCACCTGACTTCTCCACAATGCAACTGATGGTCCCAACCCCATTTATAAGGCAAGAAATCCCACTTATTAAACCTGACAGGGCACACCTGTGAAGTGAAGACCATTTCAGGTGACTACCTCTTGGAGCTCATCAAGAGAATGCCAAGAGTGTGCAAAGCAGTAATCAAAGCAAAAGGTGGCTACTTTGAAGAACCTAGAATATTACATATTTTCAGTTGTTTCACACTTTTTTGTTATGTATATAATTCCACATGTGTTAATTCATAGTTTTGATGCCTTCAGTGCAAATCTACAATTTTCATAGTCATGAAAATAAAGAAAACTCTTTGAATGAGAAGGTGTGTCCAAACTTTTGGTCTGTACTGTATATATATATATATATACACAGTATATACACACACACACCTCATCCACTTGATCGAGGAGAGGCTGTCCGCTCCCATCTGGATTGATGAAAACCTGTGTGTCCAGAATGATCATGCTCGCTACGCGCGGTGACGGGGTAAGGTCCTTTGCCGTTTTCTTCAATCCAGATGGGGGCAGGCCGCCTGTCCATAATCAAGAGGATGAGGTGAGTATCTTTTTTTTATTTTCAGCCACCGTTTTAGGTAAAATTGATTTGTTACCATGAAGCGCGAGAAAATTTGGCTTCACAGCTAATCTAATTTTTCCTAAACTACAGATTGAATTCCACTTCAAATGCTTCGATTCACTCAACACTACTATGGCAAATCAGTGAAAGACGATCCATTAACACAACTTACAAAAATATTTACAACATAGAATTTTGCTTTTAAAAGTACTGCTTACAACTGTTTTCAATCATTTTAGTATTTCCTTGTAGCTGTCATTTTCAATATGACAAGTTTTCTGAATAATCCTAATACGATAGAAGTAGATCTAGTGTTTGTACGCACTCACATGATTACAATGTGCATGCATATAAATAACAGGGTAAGTATAGACAAAAACGATTTTACTGCTTCAAATGTTTACACACAAGGAAATAACAGATGTGATCAATGATAACCTGCTATTAGGATGAGCTCTGCCATTATAGTTATGCATATCTTTAAAGATATTGAGCTGTAAAAGAAAACTAACTATTGTGTAAGCCTGAAAATACACTTTCTTGTTATATTGTGGTATAACTGAATAGTTGCAAAACGTTTTGCCAATTTTGTAGAAATATTACCTTATTTCAACAATTCTCTATGAACACTATGCACACTGCCTATACTGCCATGGTGCTCCTTTGTTTTTGTTTTGTTTTTTCACCCAGTATGGCAACCAACATATCCTTCTCTTATTTTGGAGGTGCATGATATTTGGTGACATTCAGCTAAGAGTACTTTCACACTTGTGTTTTTCTTCTCCGGCATAGAGTTCCGTCACAGGGGCTCTATACCGGAAAAGAACTAATCAGTTTTATCCCCATGCATTCTGAATGGAGAGTAATTCGTTCAGTTTGCATCAGGATGTCTTCAGTTCAGTCGTTTTGACTGATCAGGCAAAAGAGAAAACCGCAGTATGCTACGGTTTTCTCTCCGGCAAAAAAAACTGAAGACTTGCCTGAACGCCGGATCCAGCATTTTTTCCCATAGGAATGTATTAGCGCCGGATCCGGCATTCAGAATACCGGAATGCCGGATCCGTCGTTCCGGCATGCGCATGCGCAGATCGGTAAAAATAAGAAAAAATGTACAAGACGGATCCGTCAGTCCGCATGACAAGCGGAGAGACGGATCCGTCCTTGCAATCTATTTGCAATGCTTTCAGTCAGCGGCAGATCGGCGGATCCGGGGGCCAGTTCCGACGACGGAACTGCCCGCCGGATCACACTGCCGCAAGTGTGAAAGTAGCCTAATTGCTGTGGTTAAAACATAAAGCACAAAAATTGTGTTCTCCAATACTGTCCTCAGTGGTACAGTAAGTGGCACAGTTATGTATCCTTTGCTTAATGCTATTCCTTTGTACTGTACATTCAGATTGACCACTCCAGAAAGCCACTGATGAAGGATGACGTAAAGAAGGAGTTCTTGAACTGACTGCCTGTTTCTTGCTTTCAAGTTTGGCATACACACAGCGCTGATATATCAATACAGTAAACAGTATATACTTATTCCTATAGTGCATATACCAAAGAGTCCATGGGTATATTTTTGGCTGAGAAAGTACCTTATTATTACAAGGGTTGTCCAAAATAATTCAAAGTCTTAGGGCTGTTTCACATGAGCGGATGCCGTGCGTGGCATCCGCTCCGTGAAAGAGTGCCAAGACCCGATGCAGACTGCAGAGGCACGGAGCAGTAACAGGACTGATAATGCTCCGTGCCTCTCTGTGATCTTTTTACTACGAAATCACAGTGACAACTGCTCTGTGCCTCTACAGTCTGCATCGGGTCTTGGCACTCTTTCACGGAGCGGATGCCACGCACGGCATCCGCTCGTGTGAAACAGCCCTTAGGCCTCTTTCACACGAGCGTGACGGATCAGGTCCGGATGCGTTCAGGGTGCGTTCAGTGAAACTCGCACTATTTTGCAAGCAAGTTCAGTCAGTTTTGTCTGCAATTGCGTTCAGTTGTTCCGTTTTTTCCATGCGGGTGCAATGCGTTTTAATGCATTTTTCACGCGCGTGATAAAAAACTGAAGGTTTACAAACAACATCTCTTAGCAACCATCAGTGAAAAACGCATCGCACCCGCACTTGCTTGCGGATGCAATGCGTTTTTCACGCAGCCCCATTCACTTCTATGGAGCCAGGGCTGCGTGAAAAACGCTGAATATAGAACATGGTGCGATTTTCACGCAACGCAGAACTGATGCGTAAAAAACAGCGCTCATGTACACAGACCCATTGAAATGATTGGGTCAGGATTCAGTGCGGGTGCTATGCGTTCACGTCACGCATTGCACCCGCGCGGAAAACTCGCTCGTGTGAAAAGGGCCTTAGACTCCTTTACTCCAGAGCCATTCTCTGCAGCGCTTCTCTGCTGCTTCGGTGACGTGTGTTCAGTAGTCTACAGTTGAATACAGTCATCGGTTGCAGAGGTGAGGAGCTAAATCCAGGTATATAACAGTACACATCACTGTTTACTGTGAATTGCACACTGTCGTGCAGGGATGTGGCATCTGACTGCAGCAATTTACTGTCCTCAGCTATAGACCACTAAGAACAGTGAATGGCTGCAGTGTCACATCCTATATCCAGGCACATCACATTTGAGCAGTGGGAGTTTTAGAGGGAGCGCTGCAGAAAATGGCTCTGTGAATGTACGAGTGTAACACATTGTAGGAGTTGTCCTAAATGTTTAATTATCTCAAACAGAGTTGCCCTTCCTCTAATCCATCAGAACAATAACCCCCAAAAAGAGGATCCTGTCTGTGGAGAATTTGCCTTCACTCGGTCAGCATTTGGTCAGTAATCCATGAGTATTGCTAATGCCCAAAAAAAAAAACAGGAGTGAATCCAAAACAGAGAAAAAATGGGAACGGAATATTTGCATGTCTTCTGTTATTTTTTTACCCACTCCTGCTTCTGGCTACCAAATCATAAGCCAATTCTGATGCAAAATAGAGACCATATCATGCAGGCCCTACAGCTGTTACATAGACAGGATCCATTGTGCGTCTCATTTTTCCTTTCTTCTTACAGATCAGCCATGTTAAAAGGCAAAATAGTGGCCCAGTCATGAAGTGGGGAGAGTGGGAATAGCATAAGGAGAAGTCCACAGAGTGACCTTATGACATAGTGGTGAGGTGGAAGCAGCATGTAGAGACCACAGAGTGGCCCAATGAAAAAGTATGGAGGTGGAAGCAGCATCAGAAGAAATCCACAGAGTGGCACAATGACAGTGTGGAGGTGGTGGCAGCAGCAGTATCAGGCGAAGGCAACAGAGTGGCACAATGACAGTGTGGAGGTGGCGGAAGCATCAGGAGGCCACAGAGTGGCACATTGACAGAATGTGGAGTAGGTGGCAGCAGTAGCATCAGGAGGAGGTCACAGGGTGGCACAATGACAGTGTAGAGGTGGTAGCAGCAGCATGAGGAGACCACAGAGTGGCATAATGACAGAGTGTGAAGGTGGCAGCAGCATCAGGAGGAGGCCACATGGTGGCACAATGACAGTGTGGATTTGGCAGCAGCAGCATCAGGAGACCACAGAGTGGAAGCCGCATGAGGAGACCACTCTTGACAGAGTCTATAGGTGGCGACAGCATCAGGAGGCCACAGAGTGGCAATGTGATATAATATGGAGGTGGCAGAGGCATGAGGAGACCACAGAGTGGCATGGTGAGGTGGCGGCAGCATCAGAAGGCCACAGAATGACAAGGTGACATAATGTGGAGATGGCAGCAGCAGCAGAAGGCCACAGAATGACAAGGTGACATAATATGGAGGTGGCAGAGGCATGAGGAGACCACAGAGTGGCATGGTGACATTGTGTGAAGGTGGCGGCAGCATCAGGAGGCCACAGAGTGGCAAGGTGACATAGTGTGGAAGTGGGTGGCAATACCAGTCCCCGCTGAAGATTGTGGGTGAAAGAAGGAGCACTTGGCATCAGATGTGTGGCATCAGGCGGGTGGCAGCATCAGAATAGTAGCTGAGGCAGGTAGCCAGAAGAAACCGGTCTTTTTTGTCAAAGTGTTGGTGTGTCACCATGAATGATCTAGTCTGATACATCAGGCATTGGTGGGTGGAAATCCTGGCTGATCCATGCCTGGTTCATCTCGACAAAGGTCAGTCTGTCCACATTTTCGGTGGACAGGCGAGTTCTTCTTGGGGTAACTATTAGTGTTGGGAATATTCTAATCGTGAATTTTTATTGCGAATATCGGCACTTGGAGAATTTGCGAAGATGTAGAATATAGTGCTATATATTAGTAATCGCAAATATTCTAGATTTTTTTTATCAGTAACCTCCCTTCTCGCTTGTGGGCCAATGAGAAGGCTGTAATATCTTTGTCAGAGCTTAGCAACATCTCTAGCAACCAATTGGAAAATTGCCTACCCCTTTACTACATAAGAAACTCCCCAGCAGCATTTTTCTGCAGTTTTTTTGCAGTTCTGAGGGAGAGAGCAGTGACATTGCTGTGTTCTGTGCTTTCATCTCGATCCTATTCCTTATCCAATTACATTTGATAGTTAGCTCATATATATATAATACAGATAGTGGGAGATAGTCAGTGTAGGTTAGATAGTGATATAGTGTAGCTGAGGATATAGGTTCCAGTGCAGGGTGTTAGGAATTACTATATCTGTAAAGAATAAATCAAGGCAACTGGCCGTACTGTAGATTTCTTGAAAACGTTTCACTCGTTCTTCCAACGAGCTTTCTCAATTCTGAGTGACTGTACAAAAATTCTGGGAATAAATATGTAACTGAATCAACATCTGGTAATTATACCCAGCATTGGGTCAAAGGTGTTGATTCTATTATTCTAATTGGAGTCAGTAGGTGATAAAGACTTCCCAGAAAAAGGTGTCAAGACAGCATTGTATGTGGCAGACAATAGATGTCTAACACCCCCCACCTCTATTTAAGCTTGACTTCTCCATTTTTACAATGCTGTCTTGACACCTATTTCTGTGAAGTCTTTATCACCTACTGACTCAAATTAGGATAATGGGATCAACACCTGTGACCCAATGCTGGGTATAATTACCAGATGTTGATTCAGTTACATATTTATTCCCAGAACTTTTGTACAGTCACTCAGAATTGAGAAAGCTCGTTGGAAGAACAAGTGAAACGTTTTCAAGAAATCTACAGTACGTCCAGTTGCCTTGATTTATTCTTTACAGATATACCATGACCTGGATAAATGAGAACCTTCACAGACGATAGGAATTACTGTTTCTCTGCTGTCCATACATACATGCTACAAACAGTGCTATGATGTCACAACAATACTTAGTGCACTAATCAGTAATATCTACTTAGACCTGATAAAATGTAAAGTTGCATGTATTGCTCTAAAAATATGTGCAAAAAAACTATGACCCCCCCTCGCACTAAACACCCACTTTGATGCCGGGCAGGACAGCTTTTCCAGGGCAAACTCTAACAGTTGCGGCCACAAATCCAGTTTGGCTGTCCAGTAGTCCAGCAGATCTTCAATGTGGGTGGCAGGGTGCTGTCCAAGTATGCCACCACCTGCTGGTTCAGGTCTTGCTCCAGGTCTAGCTGCTGCTGGTGAGTAGTTTCTTCACTAAGCAGGTGAAGAAAGCTGCTCATCAGCGACTCTAAAAACAAGTTGCTGCTGATTTAGCTGGAACTGCTTCTACCCCCCCACCTTGCCACAGCAGCAATGGCAGAGGAACTTGAGAGCAGAGTGACCCCCCCCCCCCCACCAGTCAGACCTGCGAGAGGATGGATGATGGCACAGATAGGATGACTACATAGGATGTCTCTATAGTAGTTTAGTTTGTCCTCCCTCTCAGCAGGTGTAAAAAAGGCCCCCATTTTTGGTAGCGAGGGTCCAACAAGGTGGAGAGCCAGAAGTCATGCCAAATGGTGACAATGTGGCTGAAACTACGCAAGCAAGTGAGCATGCATCAGGCCATTTGTGCAAGTGACTCGAAAGGACTCCCTGCCTCCATCTCCACTGCATACGGCCACGGTGTCTCTGGGTCCTCTGCCTCGTCTTCCTCACTACTCTGTAGCTCCACTGGCTGCTCCTGCTCTTCCTCTCCTGTCAACTGTGTAGAAAAACCACCCATTTCTCAACACATTGCTTGTGCTCCAATGTCCTCCTCCTCCTCCAGGTCAGCCACCACAGGGCTCATGTGGTTGTGAGATCTAGGCGCTACATCTCCAGTCCCCTGACCAGCCAGATTTATCAGCACATGAAGCAGTGGAATGACGTTGTATATCCCGTAGTCCTGGCCACTGACAAATAACGTTGCTTCCTCAAAGAGCCTGAGCAAACGGTAGATGTCACACAAGAGCTGCCACTTGCTGATATTGAAGTTACACAGGGGAGTACACCTGTACGCTTGCATCATCAAGAAATCATTTATGGCCTTTTCCTGTTCGTATAGTCGGTCCAACATATCGAGGGTGGAATTCCAACAGGTGGAAGCATCACATATCAGCCTATGTTGAGGAATGCCATTCTGCCGCTGCAGCTCAAGAAGGGTGTGCTTTTTGGTGTACAAGTGGCTGAAGTGCATGCAAAGTTTCCTGGCCATTTTTAGGATGTCTTGCAGATGGGTGGAAGACTTCAATAACCGCTTGACAACCAGATTGAACACGTGTGCCATGCAGGGTGCATGGCTCAGCCCTCCTTGACGCAGCACAGACACCATGTTATTCCCCTCGTCGGTCACCATGGTTACGATTTTGAGTTGTCTTGGAGAAAGCCATGATTTGATTTCTTAATGAAGGACACGGAGCAGTTCCTCCCCTGCGTGACTCAGTTCGCCCAGGCAAACAAGGTTCAGAACAGCGTGACACCGCCGTGCCCTGCACATGTGGTATGCTAGAGGGGCACTGTGAATTGTCCCTACAGTGCAGGCTCAGGACACAGTGGAGGACAGTGGAGGATAGGGAGGAAAAGGTGGACATTGTTGCAGGAACAACGGCGTGAGAACGTGTAGGCAGACGCAGCGTCACCTGGCCAAGGTGCTGGTGTGGCTGTGCAGGAACCACATTTACCCAGTGGACCATAAAGGACATGTATTGTTACTGGCTATAGTTACAGCTCCACATGTTGGTGCTGCCGTGCACTTTGGCAGACACCGACAAGCTCAAGGACTGGCCCACCTTCTGTTCTACGTGTGCAGGGCTGGTACTGCCTTTTTGGCAAATAAATTACGGCTTGGGACTCTCCACCTTGGTTTGTCACAAGCCATCAGTTCTCTGAAAGGTGCAGAGTCCACCACTTGGAAAGGGAGGAAATTCAGCACCAGCAACTTGGCCAGGACAGGAGCACATTCAGCTTCTGTGCTATTGGATGAGTGCACACATATTGTTGTCTCTGCTCAATCGCTTTGGTGATTGATTGCTGACGAGGAGTAGGAGTAGGATCAGGAGCATCAGGACCAGCAGATTATGGGAAGGACAGACAGCTCACTTTGGCTGAGGTGGTGGAGCCTTAACTGCCTGAAATTGACTGTGTCCACTGGGTGATGCAGCGGTTGCTGCGCCAGGCTGGACCACCACATCGGAGCCACGGTTCTCCCAGGCCATTTTATGGTGACGCTGCATATGTTGACGCAGGGCCGTGGTACCAACATTAGCACCCTGGCCACGATTCACCTTCTGCCCACAGATTCTACAAATAGCCATGTTCCCCTCGGGCGGTTTAACAAAAAACTGCCACACTGCTGAGTATGTATTTTTAACCCCAATACTCCGCACTGACTAACGTCTACCGCCACTGCTTCCTTAAACCCTGTGCCACTACTTTCCGGGCAGGTAGGCTCTTGCGAAGCAGGTGGTCTACCCTGGGCACGTTTGGCTCCCATTCTTCCACTGCTGCCACACTGTTGACTCCTGGCCACACGATCGACTTGCAGGCTCCACCACTGCTTCATAGGCAAACTGCCACCCTCTTCTCCCAATGATAATGAAGCCTCTAATTTAGCCATCTCCCAAGTGTGATCATCTACATCATCATCATCGAGTCTGCACGTCACTCTCCTCATCACTACTTGCCTGAGTACCGGAGGAAGTGGCTGATGTCTCCTCCACATCTTGGCTAGCCAGTAGCTGCTGACTGTCCTCTAGTTACTCATCCTCGCTGTATAATGGAGCTGAGCCCACAGCATATAATACTTATCTGGCTGAGGGAACAGAAAAGGACAGAGGCAGGTTGAGGACAGGTGAGGGCACAGGGCCTGCTCTCGGGTTGTGTCTGATGAACCCATCGACTCTTGGCTAGGGGTGACTGAGTCAACCATTCAAGAACCGCTGGGTTGTTGGTCAAGACACAACCGCTAGAGGACACATGGAGCTCAGGCCTTTTCATCAGATTCATATCAGCCCACTCAGAACCTTATAAAACCTCAGATTAGCCCATCAGTACCCCCAATCAGACCTGAGATTAGCCCATCAGTACCCCCAGACCTGAGATTAGCCCATCAGTACCCCCAGACCTCAGATTAGCCCATCAGTACCCCCAGACCTGAGATTAGTCCATCAGTACCCCCAGACCTCAGATTAGCTTATCATTACCCCCAGACCTCAGATTAGCCCATCAGTACCCCCAGACCTCAGATTAGCCCATTAGTACACCCAGACTTCAGAATAGCCCATCAGTACCCCCAGACCTCAGAATAGCCAATAAGACCTACGTCCTGACGCTGTATGGGGTCACGACAGTGCAGCGCAGGCCAGAAATATGGGAGCGTGACAGCTGAAGAGGAGCCGTGGCGCAGACCAGGGAGGGTAAATATTACATGCGCTTGCGGCGCTTCGTCCCCCGCTCCTAATACATACTAGTGAGCTCTTCCATAATGGAAGCGCTCAGTAGTATTCGTTTTATAAGACGCACAGACATTCCCCCTTTTGGGGAAAAAAAAGTGCATCTTATAAAGCGAAAAATACGGTATATATTTTTTGCCATTAATACATGCCAAAACGGGCTTTAGAACATATAATTGCATCGCTGAATGGCAAATATGTATTTTTTTGCCACTAATACAAGCCAAAAAGGGCTGCAATTTTCTCACTTCACCACACAACAGCTAATAAGTCCTTTTTTCCCACAAATACAAGCCAAAAAATGCTTTATTTCCTTGTAATAAACCCTGCTAATTGCTGTATCAAACAGCACTTGCACCCCTATAAAATGGACGGTTTGCTGGAATTACAGAGCTGTATAATGGAAATTTGGATCCGCAGTCAGTGCAGCAAGGTGTAATAGGATTGTTCCTATTACCCAGGCTGCAACCTACTGAACCCTGTTCTGCTTCAATACTGTGAAATGATTCCTCCCTATCCTTTCCCTGAACTTCTATACAGCAAAATAAGTGTTAAAGTCTTTTCTATCACTGTCCCTAGCGCCTGCTGACATCTCTCCCTGCACTAAGTACACTAGAAAATGGCTGAATCCAAGATGGCTGAGGGTATTTATAGGGCTGTGACATCACAGGGCTGACTGCTGATTGGCTGCATGCATGGTATTGTGGGATGATCCCCAGAGTTCTTTGCTCCATGTCCTAACATGTGCAGCAGTGCAATTCATTACCATGAAGCGTGAGGAAATTTGGATTCAGTGCGAATCAAATTTTTCCTGAAATTCGGATCAAATTCCACTTTGTCAACTTCGATTCACTCATCTCTAATTGTGATGCACAAACATTGTGAAATCTCTCCCACACAGTGTAAATCCATTTCATAATGCTGAAAACAAAATAACATATACTATCTTGTTCTCATATGTATGGTAACAAAAAAGGAAAAAAATATAAAGAACAACAATCATTGCATGTATTTTATCTCGGATGGCTACCATAGAAATCCTGGTTTACACATTAGTTTTCGTATAAACATATTTTCTTGGGACTGGAACATCCATCTTATTCTTTCATCTCCTCTGACATTTTCTTCATATGAAATAGTTAACATTTTTCTACTTAAATGTGTGCTGTTAGTTCGGTATTTAATGTACAGTAGTTAATTCCCTTTAAGCATTAATAGGCAATGTTAAAACAACATTTGTATCTAAAGAGATCTAGAATAGGTTCTGAGAAAAGTAAATAAAGCAGGATCTGCTTGTTTTTAAAGGCTTGCCCTATTACTAATTTACCATCAATATATCACTGTGATTTTCCAAGAAAGGTTTAGCTTGCACATCTAAATAGCTGCTGGCAAGACAATATGGGCAGACAGAAAAGAGATGCAGCATCGCTTAACTTCCTTTTTTTTCCTTTTAAAGAAGACCTATACTCAACAATAATTAAAAAACTATGATTTTACATATATAATTCTTAATGGCTATTGACACCTTCCAGGCCTTTTTTATGATTGTATTTTACACATTTTTGGTGGAAAATCATATATTTTTTTCATTGGCCTTTATTATATTTATTTTTGCTGTTGTTGAGATGTAGTGGTTAAAAATAAGTCTGTTTGCAGATCATCACTTCTCTGTCCCGTCAACTGACTGTTCATGTGAAGCCTTATCTCTAATCTCCTGACCTCGTAAACCAGGCATCCTCAAACTGCGGCCCTCCAGCTGTTGCAAAACTACAACTACCAGCATGCCTGAACAGCCTACAGGTATCAGCCTACAGCAGGGCATTGTGGGAGTTGTAGTTTTACAACAGCTGGAGGGCTGCAGTTTGAGGATGCCTATCATAAACGTTCTGTATAACTAAACTTTTATCAAACTGATAGGAATATGGCTTAAATGAGAGTTCATGAAGGAGATCACAGATAAAGCTTCGCATGAGCCTTAAGTTGTCTGGACTGAGAAGTAATACTCTGCAAACAGACAGATTTTTAACCTATGTATTTAAAAAAAAAAAAGGGACACTACTATCACCTACTATCACGACTTTATAGCAAAACTTTTGTGTGAATTTTCTCTAATATAGGTAGATAGATAGTATGAGATAGATAGAGATCAGAGGAAAAAAAAAAAAAGCTTGAGAAAAGTCCCAGTAAGATGACTTAAATGTCGCTGTATGGGTGAATAAAGGACAACACAGTTTTCATATATTTTATATTACATTTTTTATGTCAGTATACCTCCGGACTGCAGGCACTCTAGCTATTAATGGTGCTGCCCTAATCTTCGTATATATATATATATATATATATATATACACATAGTGACACAGTGAGGAGTTGTGTCTCGCAAGGCAGGTATTTTACTCTCAGCATGTGCGGCTGGGCTGGTTTCCAGCCAGGTGAGGTCAAATACCAGACCGGAGTTCCGGTCCGGGTTTTGGCGGCACCTGGCTGTCCTTAAACAGGCAGCTGGGCTCAGGTCTCTGTTTTTGGGATCTGAGGCTTTGAGGGCTGGAGGGCTGAGAGCCACACACTGGGGAAACAGACTCCCTAAAGCCTGCTGTGGACTACTGGAGGCAGAACTGCCAACAAGTTGACTTGTGTTATATAAACTTTCCATTGTGTGTGAATTAACACCAAGACTGCAAAGTTACGTGCTATTTTGTGCAATTGCCTCAAGTGTGAATAAACACTGACGTTTAGAGTTAGGAACTTGTATTTTGTCTCTGTACTACGCCCGCTTACCCTATCTACCAGAGCGAAACCCCACAATATATATACACATATATAAAAACCATCCTCCTTTGTTTGCACTTTAGCACTTGTCAAACCATTCACTGTGGCCAGAAAGGGAAGGGGGATGAGTGATTCAACTAGGGCAGTGATGGCGAACCTATGGCACGGGTGCCAGAGGCGGCACTCAGAGCCCTCTCTGTGGGCACCCGCACCCTGGAAAAAGTCTATAGTGTTCTAATATGCCTTAGACTTCTCCTGCAATTCATTCAGCGCAGGACGCACTATGAACAGTACAAGCAGCTCACTGAATGTAGGCAGGTTATTATAGCTAAATAATAAAATACATGGAAGACAGACTATACTGGACTGTAGTATTCAGGTTAAATTGCTTGGCACTTTGTGATAAATAATTGGGTTTTGGGTTGCAGTTTGGGCATTCGGTCTCTAAAAGGTTTGCCATCACTGAACTAGGGCATCATACATCACACTCATAAGTGCAATGGTCTTCTCTGGGCAAATTTTTGTAAGTCTATCAAGTGACCAATAGATCATACTATTACACCATTACTACAACTATTATACCAACAAATTACATATTCCCCTCGCAGCAGCAGTAAATTGATACTAGGTTACCTATCTATTTTTAGGAGATTTATCTCATTATGCTGACAGCTGCAGAAGGACAATATTTTATATTTAATGGGATTATACAGAGTTAAAAAAATAAAATAAAAATTTTGGTGACTGAAGTGTCCCTTCAAGTTCTGGGGCCAGAGCCATAATACTAGTTGTACAGAACGTGAGTAAAATTATAAAATCAGCACAAAAACGTGGAAATCAAACAAAAACTTAAGTTGAATAGCTGTGACCAAAACATTTCCTTAGCCATCCAACAGTACCAGTTTTTCATAAAGGAGCCTAAACAATTAAAGACTTTTTTAACCCTTTCATGACCGGGCCCAAAAAAAGGCCTGAATGTCCAATCAACTTTTTGTGATTTTGTGTAAGTGGTGGTTTAGTGACCGTAGCTTTTTTATTTGTTTGACTACCAAAATATATATATATATTTTTTTTTTTACTTGACATTTAGGACTTTTTTTATTAGAATGTTTTTTTAGAGTTTTGTTTTTTTTAGGTTTAATTTGGAGGAAAACCGCTAAAAATTATTAAAGAGTATTTTTTTAATTATGGCTTTTTCTTTCTTAAATATTAAAACTGACACAAAAATGAATTATTGCAATGGGTTCCCTATTTTGTGACAATTGTTTTCATATATAACAGCGCTCTTCTGCCGG
The DNA here is from genome assembly GCF_014858855.1 of Bufo gargarizans. Classification (NCBI taxonomy): domain Eukaryota; kingdom Metazoa; phylum Chordata; class Amphibia; order Anura; family Bufonidae; genus Bufo; species Bufo gargarizans. The sequence goes on from NC_058080.1 coordinate 263,046,888, forward strand.
CAAAAGAGAAGGCAGAAGCGGCAAAAAAAAGCTCCTGTCTTCTCCTCAGGGTCCCCACTGTGTCTGTCAGCCAGGACCCGACCTGCTCCTGCTAGATTGCAGAAGCACGAGCTTTAATCCCAGTGTGCCTGCATGTGTATATACATGCTATCTGCACAGGGCATGTGCAGATAGGACGTATATACACAGTGGGCAGTCAGGAAGAGGTTAATGAAAGGTGTCTGTACATCTCCAATAGCTGTCACCTGAATTCTCTTTTGGCCAAGAGCTATTTTTCCCAACTTTGCAATACACCATCATGTTACATGACGAATGGTTTCCCTTTTATGTTTCTAAAGTTCCTATAGACTTCAATACTATAGCATAGAATATTGAACCAATTGCAATAGTGCTCTTCAGAAGATCCTATACCATGCCACATGTTTAATCTGCACCTGTTATAGTATGGTAACAGTAATACAAATGAAGACAAAACATCTAAGGAACTAATTCATCTGTGAAGCCAAAGATCTATACAGTAGACAAGGTCCTAGCTTGAAATTCTACTTCTCTTTGAATAACCCAGTGATTAAGTAAGAGCTAAAAATGGCTAGAAAGTTATTGAGACTTGATAAAACATTACCTGCCACTGAAATTTATAACATAGAAGATCATCATATGCTTCTGAGGAACTAAAATAATTAGTTAATCATACCAAAGTCTTGCCCAACCTTCCAAAGTTATAGACTCTAATAAACATCCTCAACCCACACAACATTTTGTCTATAACATGATATTTCTGGACCTTTCTCCTCAAGTATCTCCAAGAGGTCATATTTACAGGATTTTCTGAGCATTGCACTGGGTTCATACAATTCTTTTGATGCATTAGAATTTTCACAAGTCTATCTACAATACATTCTCAAATTATGAACTGTAGGGGCTACATGTGGATGGTACAGTAAAACATTAACTAGAACCTTTCCTCTAACTATAATAAGGTAATATACACTTTACAGATGCCATTTGTAAATGAACTTATATATTAACCTTACAAATATAACTTTAATAACCAATGTGATTCTTATAAGTATCAATGACATAATAAATAAAATCATCTGAACATCAGTACTCAGGTGATGGTTTCAAAGAAAAATCACTCAAACAATAAGTGATTTATAATAAAGGCTTTTGTGGTCCCCTTGGGCTGAAAATCACGGGTGGCATGTTTACAGTGCCTCAAATTGTTTTCTGTTGTTGTGCAAATATATTTCAAATTCAGCAGGTAGACATGTTTTATTGATTGCTCTGCTTTCTCTTTATACGCTGTTTTGCCAAGGTTGGACATTTTCCTGTGAATTGTACAGTGAAGTAACGATTTTGGGAGTTATTGTTTAAGCTTTTAAGACTAAGGACAAAGAATAGAGATTGAAATAGCTTAAATGCAGCTCTTTTATTTCCATCATTTCTATCCCTGAGGAGGTCACTTGGACATTTTGTTACATACTTAAAACCTTTTTGTCCTTATTTGTAAAATAGCACAGCACGAAAGGGCATAAAAACTCCAATGCAGTGAATATGACTATTGCAGTATAATAATAGGCAAACTGAAATGTGAACAAGGACTATAAAATGTCAAGGTCCCTTGGTAGCAATCCTTTCTGGTGAGAAATTGTAAATACATATAGTACATGCAGTGTCGATCAAAAGGTGATTATTGTTTACTGCTTTTTTTATTTTTATTTTTTTACTGTAGTATTGCTGCTTTTCAATGGAGTTAATCAAATTTTATTATACAAGGGTAAAACTGTAGAAGCTTTGCAATTTACAAATTTGCTGCATAAAGCAAAAAAATAAAAGTACAGTAAATCAACCTTACGACATGATTATATCCTGTGTCAAAATCCACATGAAATATGCCTCCTACAGCTGTTAATAGAAAATCTGCACTGCCATTCATTCAGGCACTGAAGCCTTAACACCAACCCCCCTTATACTGAAATGGCAGTATAGCTGAAGAGATAGAAATCTGAAATAAGTCAATTTTTATATTTCTACTTATTGCATTCTTATGCAGTAAGCTTATCATGGATCTGTGACTGTGAGTCGTATGCTAAAGCATAGTAATTGCTCTTAAAGGGAACCTGTCACCAGGATTTTGGGTATAGAGCTGAGGACATGGGTTGCTAGATGGCCGCTAGCACATCCACAATACCCAGTCCCTATAGCTCTGTGTGCTTTTATTGTGTATAAAAACCGATTTGATACATATGCAAATTCAGCTGAGATGAGTCAGAGCTTGAAAATATGACTCTTCTCTGGTCACACAAGTAAGATATGACTCTTTTATGTTAATTTGCATATGTATCAAATATTTTTTTTTTTTTACACAATAAAAGCACACAGAGCTATGAGGACTGGGTATTGTGGATTTGCTAGTGGCCATCTAGCAGCCCATGTCCTCAGCTCCATACCTAAAATCGAGGTGACAGGTTTCTTTTAAGCTATGTCATAATGCAGAGGGCTCTCTGGAATACTGACTTTTTAGCAAATACCCACAGCCTGTCTATGCTTCAGACGTGAAGTAGCCACAAACAATATGTCACCGCCGAAGCCAGTCATTGGCTGCAGTGGCACATGTGACTATACCCATGCAGCGTTGGAAAGCAGGGGACCATAACATGGGCACAGCAGAAGCCATACAGAGGACCAAAGAGCCTGGGAGAAGGAAAGTTGGAATCTTCTATTAACAGATGAAGGCTGCAGGCGTTTGCTAAAAAAAAAAACTGTATTTCAAGAGCTCCAGTGCACTTAAAGACTAGGGGAAATTCGAGTGAATAAAAATAACAAAAATTATTCAGTGTCTTATTAGCTATCCAGACATTATAGTGATTCAGGGAGACATCCGTGGCAACAGATTTCCTTTAAAGTAATAGAGGTGGGTGCAAATACATTGACAAAAACTGGGATTCATGTTGAATGGCATATTGATACCATAAACATTTTCTGACACCTGCAGGAAAATGAAGTAACAAATGTATGGAAGTGAAGAAAAAATATATAGCATGCAGGATAAAAACAACATACTGTACAAGGGGAATTGAACTACAACATATAAGATCTATTACTGCATGTGCTGTGTTCTCTGAGTGGTGTGCAATAGTGGAATGGTGGTACATCACTTTAAATTACATACATACATTGATTCATGAGACATGACTTGGATATGAAATAAGCCAGCCTCATCTGCAAAGAAGCATGTATGGCCGATAAGTCTCCTCAAGCTGATTTAGAAGAGATAGCACCCCCCAAATTTTTATTTCCCAAATCGAATATTTGGGTTGATTCGAAAGAATTGTGCTGAAACAAATTTTAGAAAATGTTCTAATCTCTAATATGGTACATACTATTTCTATATTTAATATTAATGAAAAATTATACACTCACCTAAAGAATTATTAGGAACACCTGTTCTATTTCTCATTAATGCGATTATCTAGTCAACCAATCACATGGCAGTTGCTTCAATGCATGTAGGGTTGTGGTCCTGGTCAAGACAATCTCCTGAACTCCAAACTGAATGTCAGAATGGGAAAGGAAGGTGATTTAAGCAATTTTGAGCGTGGCATTGTTGTTGGTTCCAGACAGGCGGGTCTGAGTATTTCACAATCTGCTCAGTTACTGGGATTTTCACGCACAACCATTTCTAGGGTTTACAAAGAATGGTGTGAAAAGGGAAAAACATCCAGTATGCGGCAGTCCTGTGGGCGAAAATGCCTTGTTGATGCTAGAGGTCAGAGGAGAATGGGCCGACTGATTCAAGTTGATAGAAGAGCAACGTTGACTGAAATAACCACTCGTTACAACCGAGGTATGCAGCAAAGCATTTGTGAAGCCACAACACGCACAACCTTGAGGCAGATGGGCTACAACAGCAGAAGACCCCACCGGGTACCACTCATCTCCACTACAAATAGGAAAAAGAGGCTACAATTTGCACGAGCCCACCAAAATTGGACGGTTGAAGACTGGAAAAATGTTGCCTGGTCTGATGAGTCTTGATTTCTGTTGAGACATTCAAATGGTAGAGTCCGAATTTGGCGTAAACAGAATAAGAACATGTATCCATCATGCCTTGTTACCACTGTGCAGGCTGGTGGTGGTGGTGTAACGGTGTGGGGGATGTTTTCTGGGCACACTTTAGGCCCCTTAGTGCCAATTGGCCATCATTTAAATGCCACGGGCTACCTGAGCATTGTTTCTGACCATGTCCATCCCTTCATGACCACCATGTACCCATCCTCTGATGGCTACTTCCAGTAGGATAATGCACCATGTCACAAAGCCCGAATCATTTCAAATTGGTTTCTTGAACATGACAATGAGTTCACTGTACTAAAATGGCCCCCAAAGTCACCAGATCTCAACTCAATAGAGCATCTTTGGGATGTGGTGGAACGGGAGCTTCGTGCCCTGGATGTGCATCCCTCAAATCTCCATCAACTGCAAGATGCTATCCTATCAATATGGGCCAACATTTCTAAAGAATGCTATCAGCACCTTGTTGAATCAATGCCACGTAGAATTAAGGCAGTTCTGAAGGCAAAAGGGGTCCAACACCGTATTAGTATGGTGTTCCTAATAATTCTTTAGGTGAGTGTATATATATATAATTTATCATAAAAGCCAATTAACGCAAAATAAAGAAAAGCTGGTGCCTTATTATTAGGAAATATTTTGATTGTCTTTCTGAGACAATCCCTTTATACAATCAGGATTACAATTCTTCGGGAACAACCTCTGGGATTATTTGGGAGAGCATAGTTACAAACTTATCTTTATAAATTGTGGGACCTATATTTAAATGTATCGATAGACGTTTGATAGATAAAGTTAGGTCTATAGGCTTGGAAAGCATGGTTTGTAATTTGATTGAAAACTTGCTGAAGGACCGTGTCCTGAGAGTTGGTGTACCCCAAGTTTCAGTGCTGAGCCCTTTATTATTTAATTTATTTACTAATGATGTTGAGAACGGGATTAATAGCACCATATCTATTTTATGCAGATGGCACTAAGCTGTGTAGAACTGTACGGTCTATGGAAGATGTCCATATACTACAGGCTGACCTGAACACTCTGAGTGATTGGGCAACATCTTGGCAAATAAGGTTCAATGTGGACAAATGTAAAATTATGCATCTTGGTGGTAATAATCTTTGTGCTTCATGTGTCCTAGGTGATGTAACACTGGGAGAGTCACTTATAGAGAAAGATTTGGGTGTCCTTGTGGATGGTAGATTAAATTATAGCATACAATGTCATTCAGCTGATTCTAAGATCACCAGGATAATGTCATGCAGGAAATTAGGCATGGACTTGGGGGGCAGGGATGTGATATTACCACTTTACAAAGCGTTGGTGCGGCCTCATCTGGAATATGCAGTTCAGCTCTGGGCACCAGTCCATAGAAAGGATGCACTACAACTGGAAAAAGTGGCATGGAGGGTCTTAGTCCATGAAGAAAGATTAAAATAATTGAATTTACTTAGTCTTGAGAAGAGACATCTAAGAGGGGACATGATTAACCTATATAAATGGGCCATACAAAAAATACGGTGAAAAACTGTTCCATGTAAAATGCGCTCAAAAGACAAAGGGGCACTGTTTCCGATTGGAGAAGAAAAAGTTTAGTCTCTGGAAGTGTCAAAGCTTATTTACTAGTGTTGGGCGAGCATGCTCGTCCAAACACCAGTTCGGCTCGAGCATCACTTTGCTTGGAAAAACATCAAGGTGTTTTGCTGGATATCGTGTGTGCTCGATAGCAATGCTCGAGTCAGTGTATTTAAATCTAATTTAGCCTTCTGAAAAGTTTCTGGCGTGATTCAAACTCACAACCTTCTCACGAATGGCTAGTAGTAAGCATTCCTACACAGCAGAAGTCTCATATTTTTTTATTTATTTTTTTAAAGTATGTAGCCATGCAGCTCTATAGTGTAGTGGTTAACATTCTGGGCTGTAATATAGAAGGTTGTGAGTTTGAATCCCTTCAGAAGCTGAATTTAATTTATATATATATATATATATATTTTTTTTTTTTGTAATTGTAAAAAATCTGTAATTACTAAAATTATATATATATATATATATATTCATACTTCTGGTATATATGAATGCATAATATGTGGGAAACTACTACTTGTGTCTTAGCCATAATATATATATATATATATATATATATATATATATAAATATATTATATACTCTAAATATATAATAATATATGTAAATATATTATGGCTAAAAACATATACAGTACAGACCAAAAGTTTGGACACACCTTCTCATTTAAAGAGTTTTCTTTATTTTCATGACTATGAAAATAGTAGATTCACACTAAAGGCATCAGAACTATGAATTAACACATGTGGAATTATATACATAACAAACAAGTGTGAAACAACTGAAAATATGTCATATTCTAGGTTCTTCAAAGTAGCCACCTTTTGCTTTGATTACTGCTTTCCACACTCTTGGCATTCTCTTGATGAGCTTCAAGAGGTAGTCCCCTGAAATGGTTTTCACTTCACAGGTGTGCCCTGTCAGGTTCAATAAGTGGGATTACTTGCCTTATAGATGGGGTTGGGACCATCAGTGGCATTGAGGAGAAGTCAGGTCGATACACAGCTGATAGTCCTACTGAATAGACTGTTAGAATTTGTATTATGGCAAGAAAAAAGCAGCTAAGTAAAGAAAAACGAGTGGCAATCATTACTTTAAGAAATGAAGGTCAGTCAGTCAGCTGAAAAATTGGGAAAACTTTGAAAGTAAGGGCTATTTGACCATGAAGGAGAGTGATGGGGTGCTGCGCCAGATGACCTGGCCTCCACAGTCACCGGACCTGAGCCCAATCGAGATGGTTTGGGGTGAGATGGACCGCAGAGTGAAGGCTAAAGGGCCGACAAGTGCTAAGCATCTCTGGAAACTCCTTCAAGACTGTTGGAAGACAATTTCAGGGGACTACCTCTTGAAGCTCATCAAGAGAATGCCAAGAGTGTCGAAAGCAGTAATCAAAGCAAAAGGTGGCTACTTTGAAGAACCTAGAATATGACATATTCTCAGTTGTTTCACACTTGTTTATTATGTATATAATTCCACATGTGCTAATTCATAGTTTTGATGCCTTCATAGTCATGAAAATAAAGAAAACTCTTTGAATGAGAAGGTGTGTCCAAACTTTTGGTCTGTACTGTATATATATATTAAAGTTAGCCTCTATTTCTGATGGGATTCAAACTCACAACCTTCTACATTTCAGCCCAGAATATTAACCACTACACTATAGAGCTGCATGGCCAATTAATAAAAATAAAAAAAATAAAAAATATGAGACTTCTGCTGCATAGGAATACTTACTAGTAGTAGCAGCAGAAGTGGACAGTTTTAAAAAGGGTTTAGATGAATTCTTAAACGTAAACAAAATTAATGCTTATGAAAACGTGTAGAAATCTGAGTCTCACTTCCTTCTGGGATTCGCATCCCCACCTATCCCTTAGTTGAACTTGATGGACTTATGTCTTTTTTCAGCCGTATTAACTATGTAACTATGATAGTTTTAATGATAGCTTTTTACACTAATGAAGAGAGATTAAGGTTTTTACTGCACTATGAGAATGTAGCAGCATAAAAATAAAAACCTCTGAAAACAGAATACACAACTCATAATTCTAAAGGGAGTGGACCACTGTTATGGTCTGGGCGTACAAATGCCTTCATTGGCCATGTGTCGTCTTTAGTGAGTAATACATATGATAATCCAGGGATGTAGTTCCGTTGTGATAAATCTTTACACTCAGAAAGGAATTGCTGAAATCTACCGTTATGGCACGAGCATGCAAATGCCTTCATAGGCCATGAGACATCTTTAGCGACTAACACATATGATATTCCAGAGATGTAGTCCCTGTTCTGATAATCCTTCAAATTCAGAAAGGAATTGCTGAAATCTGTCAAGAAGAATCAGAGACTATAAAAAGCTATCCCATTTCATTAGCACATAAAATAGTTAGAATGTAATGTTATTGTTAAACGAGCTTTTATGTTAAAGTAAAAATGTAATGGATTTGGAGGCATAATTTAGAATATCTTGAAAATGTATGATTACATATTCATTTCTAAGAGCTTGTAATGTATCAGGGCATTTAAAAGAGGGATTGATGTGCTAATGTGAAGTATAGAGCTTGCCGTAGGGTTCCCTTAAGTAAAAATGAATGGAATTTCTTGTGAAAGTACTAACCAATTCTAATGTACTGTATAGGCTTCTATGTAGTTCAGTGATCTTGGTATCTAGAAATTATTAACGGTTTCATACCAAAACTCATCTCCTCCTCTTCATTTATATGCAAGAGATCAGATGCAAATAAATCTGATGGAGCTTAATTAACTACCAATTATGTTTGTTGAGAGAAACATCATCATGCAGTTACTTCCCTACACACTCTTAATCCTCTGATTCCAATATATCCAGAGAGTACATAAAAACAAAATGAGCAAAACAGCACAAAAAGTAAATTATATCAATTGGGAAAAGTAAGCATCATAGTCATGTATTATAATAATCATCATGATATGGGCAAATTGCTATATAAATGTCTGATACTCAGAGATGCTACCTCATTTTCCCATTAGAGACAGGAGAATGGATGAGGACACTACCAAAGGGAAGAAGATGGACAAACCAGAAAAAGCTTTAGAGTCCATGGTCAGAGATGAAGCATAGCCCACTGGTCAATTAGTGGACTCCTTGAAGTACAGAAAAGAAGAAATTCAACTGTTAAGTGTTCCTTAAATGCAATGAATGAACCTAAACAAAATTATCAAGGTTTAAGTGACCAAAAAACTGATTCAAAGACTGCCTATGGCCAAGGTAATTTATTATTCTCAGTCAACCCCTGCTAGAGGGACAAGTGATTTCTATGGGTTAACTATAGGTCTCAACAAAGAGGTTGTTATAAGTTCCCTTTTGTGGCAAATGGAGTGTAAAAATGTCAGGCTCTGAAAATTGGCAATTCTTGCTCTGTGTTTGGCTGTGTAAATAATGGTTTGATACAGCTGAATGTCTCCATTTATTTCAGCTGGGGACGTACACACAGAAATCCACCCTTAGATTTCTTGTCCTTTAGGAAGGAAAGCAAATTTGAATATATTTCCTAGCATGCCATATTATATGTGAATACCAGTTTGAATATATTTTACACCTACACTCCTCAAAATTGAAATTGCAACACCAAGTACAAGCCATAATGTAATGCAAATCGAGGAAGTAGCAGGTGTCACTAAGATCTGCAGATGATCAAATTTCAAGCACCTAGCTCCAATCTGTGGCATATGAGAAGGGCATCAAATTCACAGAATTTGTTTTTGCTACACGGTACCTCAAAATCATATTGAATCATGTGGATAGGTTATGTTATGCCTCCTCTTCATCGACATGTATGTTTTTGCCACTTGTTGCAAACTGAGAGGGGCAGAATCCTTGATTTGAGCGATGAAATGGAATAGCAGCAAGAGGTATAAAGAGATGATCTTTCGCACAGATGGATGGTCTGATTAGAAGAATGGAGCCAGTGATCCATTCTGTACTTCAAGTGAAAACTGACATGACATACCAATCCTACGGTGGCAAACAGTGAGGGAGATTTATCAAACTGATGTAAAGTATAACTGGCTTAGTTGCCCATAGCAACCAATCAGATTCCGCCTTTTAGTTTTCACAGCTCCAATATAAAAGGAAGAATCTGATTGGATGCTATGGGCAACTAAGTCAGTTCTACTTTACACCAGTTTGATAAATTTCCCCCAGTGTCTATACAAACCATCAGAAGCAATTTGCATGAGATAAGGCTATGAGCCAGATGTCCAGCTAGAGGTGTTGCAGTGACCTCATGCCACCACTCTGATATGGTGCATAGCAAGATGGAGATGGCAATGAAGGCAAAAATGTAGGTCTATCTATCCATTTTCAGTGGTAGAATCCTGGGTAGAAATAAGCAAAATGATTCTAGTGAATCATTTTGTCCAATCAGCAGGGCTGATTGGACAAATCAATTCTGTAGAATCATTTCACTAATCTCTACTCCTGGGATAATGGTGTGGGGTAGTATAAAGTATAGTAGTACATTTCATGTACACTAACAGTTCGGCATTACATAGAGTTGGTCATGGAAGCAGTGGTATGGCCATTTCTACAGTGTTTTAGGTGCAGTTTTTCAACAGGGTAACACCATGCCGTATGTTGCTCATATTACTATGAGCAGCCTGAATGGCCTAAACATGCTACAGTAACCTACAACATCCCCACACTTGTCTCCCATTGCACACATCTTGGACAACTGCAAAGGGAGCTGCCAGCAACAGATCTTGATGATTGGCATACACAAATGCATTTAGCATGGCAGAACATTACCAGACAACCATTAATAACTGCCACATGGCTCTCATACTTAAACAATTGTGATGTTTTGTGACACCTATTTTATCATTTACAAATCTTTACCATATCTATTGATCCAGTGATTTCCATAATACTACAACTTTTCCTTCTTGGTGTTGCAGTTTCAATATTGAGAAGTGTATATTTCTCTACAATATTGGCAATCTCACATTTGAATGATAATAACTTTCTTCAGCCAGGTGTTATTGCTGTCAGACACAGGTGAATCCCTATTTTTCCTGTCCTTTAGTAAGTGAGCTAGCAGTGTTGCGCGCGAATATTCGAATCACAAATTTTAATTGTAAATATCGGCACTTTGAGAATTTGCAAATATTTAGAATATAGTGATATATATTCGTAATCGCAAACAGTGCTGAATATTCTAATCGCAAATTTATTGCAAATATATTACATTGCCGATTTTCGTAATCAAGTAAACAATAACTGGAGATCACAAATTCTCAAATTTGAAAATTTATGGCAAATATTCGGCCAAAAATTTGCAAAATATAGCAAATTTGAATATTGCCTATGCTGCTCATCACTAATAGCTAGCTAAATATCTGAAAAGTGAAAATATACTCACACTCATCCATAAATTACAATCACACAAAAATCATAAAAAGAGAACATTCTAGTTAGTAGTTAGTAAATGTATTTTAAATGACATAATTATACCAGCTTTACTGTTAAGGACACTTTTTATAATGATGGGAAGAGAATTCTATTTTTTGTCAATGCATAATTACTTCCTAAGCTTTAGGATTCTGTGTGCCGGATTTATCATTTTGATGAGACGCAGAGGAGCCGTTCCTGTTTGAACCAATGCTCTGGAGATTAGTGATGTGTTTTGCACAGGGACTTCTTTCCTTTAGATGTGTCTCTGTAAACTTTCCATCAATCAGACTGTTATCTCTCCTTCCCTCTTCTCATATGGTTCTAATGTCCCCTTGATTGTTCTTCTTTGTCTTGAATGTGGTCTCTCACTCCCTTCAGTTGTGGTATATTTTTACAAATATTTAAAATCTTTTGTAAAATCCCTTTTCTTATCTCCTTGTGCTCTTTTATGTTGGTGTTTGTCTTTTGGATCTTTTTCCGGTGCTTGTCTCTTCCTTTTGTTGATATCTTGGCCCTATCTTTTATTCAGTGTAGGTTACAGTGACAGTGTCAGGTTTTCCTATCAGCCTCAGCATGTGTGCTTTCCCATTTAGTAAAAATAATTCAAATGTATCTTTGTTTCTGTAAAGAGGAATGTCAGCAAATGCTCACACATAATAGGCTCATCAAACCAGTTTATATCTTTCTAATCTACACTTGGATATTTTGTTTCATTTTTTACTATGTTCTAACATGTTCAGAAGCCTATTATGATTTAGAGGGTAATCACTACAACTTACTTCAGCCCTCTGTTGATCAATTTAGAGACTTAAAGTAAACAAATATTGGAAAAAAATTATTAAAAAAAGTCAGCATGTAATATTTAGCTCATAGGCAAGTAAAAAATGACCATGTTTAATTTTTTACATAGAGATCATTCTAACATGGTCAGTTTTGTTTTACTTCTAAGTGTATAAGTAGTGAAACTGATATATGCAGATACACCAGTCCTAGCCCCAGCAGTACATCTGCCAGTATGAGTTGTGCCAGTATGCTCAATGGTGTGCATGCAGTAATATAGCACTGAAGGTCAGACAATCAGGGTAAACTGGAACATACACTGTAGTTACTGTACATAGCATTGTCATATTATTGCTTGAAATGATTACCTATTTATCCCCTAGTTTTATATGACTTTTAATTGGGTGCCATTCATATTCCCTGTTTGTGTCTTACCACCTCTGTTGTTTTATCTATTCCTTCTGATACCAGATTTAGTACCATGCAACATCCTATTTTTCATTTCAATTGTTGACCTGAATGACATGACTATGTCTTCTCTCATACTGCAATGAGTAAAAGAAGAAGCTGTATAGATCAGAAGTGAAAAAATATTATATTATAGTAAAGGGGTTGTCTCATAGACATAACCTTTAATCCCCCTGGGGACGATGCAACTGGGCTGCTTATTGTAGTTAAAGAGATCTATGATACTGGAAGTGCCATATAGAGGGGTTTAAGGGAGCCCAAAGTCCTCACTAGACATAAGAAGATGACAGCATTAAAAATCATATATGGCTGGAGGACCTTAACCCCTTCAATACCAAGCCACTTTTCACCTTAAATTCCAGGCCGATTTCTGCAAATCTAACAGCTTTTACTTATCCAAGCCATTCTGAGATATTTTTTTCTCGTGACACATTGTACTTCATGACAATCATAAATTTGAGTCAACATATTTCACCTTTATTTATAAATTAAAAAAATATGAAAATATTTTCTAAATTGCAATTTCTCTGCTTTTAAAACAGAAAGTGATACCTCATAAACTATTTATAACTTAACATTCCCCATAAGTCTACTTTATGTTGGTATCATTTTGTATATGTCATTTTATTTTTTTAGGATGTTAGAAGGCTTTGAAGTTTAGAAGCAATTTTTCAAATTTTCAACAAAATTTCCTAAACCATTTTTTTTAGCACCAATTCAGTTATAAAGTGATTTTGAGGGGCTTAGTAAATGGAAATCACCTATAAATGACCCCATTTTAGAAACTACACCCCTCAAACTATTCACAACTGATTCTACAAACTTTGTTAACCCTTGAGGTGTTCCACAAGAATTAAAGGAAAATGGAGGTGAAATTCCAAAATTTAACTTTTTTGGTAGATTTTTTATGTTAATCAATTTTTTCTTGCAGCATAGCAAGGGTTAACAGAAAAATAAACCTCAATATATATTACTCTGTTTCTGCAGTTTACAGAGAAACCCTATATGAGGTGGTAAACTGGTCTATGGGCACATGGCAGTGGTCAGAAGGAAAGGAGTGCCATATGGATTTTGGAGGCAGATTTCACTAGAATGGCTTTTAGGCACCATTTGAAGAGAGCCTGAGGTACCGCTAAGTGGTCACTACCCACCTTAATATATTCTTTAAGGGGTGTAGTTTCCAAAAAAGTGACCCCATTTTGTAAACTACACCCCTTAAAGAATATATTAAGGGGGGTAGTGATCACTTTGGCCCCCAAGCATTTTATGGAAATTGGAAACACTTGGCTATAAAAATGAAAAGTTTCATTTCTTCCAATAAAATGTTGCTTTAGCCCCAAATTTTTCATTTTCACAAGGGGTAAGAGGAGAAAAAGCACCCTATAATTTGTTACCCATTTTCACCTGAATATGGAAACACCCCATATGTGGTGGTAAACTGCTGTGGGGGCACATGGCAGGACTTTTGCAGTGCAGATTTTGATGGAAAGGTTTATGGGTGGCATTCGTTTTTACTTTTTAAGTGTTTTTCTTAGGTGGCATATAATGTGATATTTTTATAGAGCAAGTTGTTATGGACGTGGCAATACCTAATATGTATTTTATTTTTGTTAAGTTTTACACAATCAAATTATTTTTGAACAGAATAAAATCTTGTTTTTGTGTTGCCATTTTCTAAGAGCCCTATTTTTTATTTTTTTGGGAGATTGTCTTAGGTAGGGGTTCATTTTTTGCAGGATGAGATGATGGTTTGATTGGTACCATTTTGAGGTACATAAGACTTTTTGATCGCTTGGTATTACACTTTTTGTGATGTAAGGTGACAAAAAAAATGGCTTTTTGCCACAGTTTTTTTTTTTTACGGTGTTCACCTGAGGGGTTAGGTCATGTGATATTTTTATAGAGCAGGTCGTGGAAAGTGGGACGTGGAAATACCTAATACGTATACTTATTTTTATTTATTTAAGTTTTACACAATAATATCATTTTTTAAACCAAAAAAATCATGTTTTAGTGTCTCCATAGTCTGAGAGCTATAGTTTATTTTTTTATCTTTTGGGTGATTGTCTTAGGTAGGACATAGTTAGATTGGTACTATTTTGAGGGACATACACCTTTTTGATTGCTTGGTGTTGCACTTTTAGTGATGTAAGGTGAAAAAATGTTTTTTTAGCACAGTTTTTATTTTATTTTTTTGACGGTGTTCACCCAAGGTGTTAGGTCATGTGATATTTTTATAGAGCTGGTCGATACAGATGCGGCAATACCTAAAATAAATTTTAAAAAACAACAACTTTATTTTGGGAAAAGGATGTTTTTTTTTTACTTGAAACTTATTTTTTGGGGGGAAAACTTTATTCTTTAACTTATTTTTTCACTTATTTTTTTGTCCCACTCTGGGACTTCAACTTTTGGTGGTCTGATCCCCTTCACAATGCATAGAGATCATTCTAACATGGTCAGTTTTGTTTTACTTCTAAGTGTATAAATAGTGAAACTGATGGTGTATGCAGATACACCAGTCCTAGCCCCAACAGTACATATGCCAGTATGAGTTGTGCCAGTATGCTCAATGGAGTGCATGCAGTAATATAGCACTGAAGGTCAGACAATCAGGGTAAACTGGAACATACACTGTAGTTACTGTACATAGCATTGCCATATTATTGCTTGAAATGATTACCTATTTATCCCCTAGTTTTATATGACTTTTGATTGGGTGCCATTCATATTCCCTGTTTGTGTCTTACCACCTCTGTTGTGCCGTAGTACCTAAAATGTCTACTTTTCTATTTTTCCTATTTTTTTTAAAAAAAACAACAACTTTATTTTAGGAAAAGGATGTTTTTTGTTTTACTTGAAACTTATTTTTTTTGGGGGGAAAACTTTATTCTTTAACTTATTTTTTCACTAATTTTTTTGTCCCACTCTGGTGGTCTGATCCCCTTCACAATGCATCACAAATCACAATACTTCTGTATTGTGATGCATTGGCTATAAGTGTATTACAGACTGTAATACACTTCAGCCAGCTTGCCTGTGAGATCCAGGGGGCATCGGGCTGCCTTCCCTGCCATTGGGTCCCCATCACAGCAGCGCGGGGACCCAATGGCCACTCAACACCCAGTAGGATCCCGCACGTGCTGTGGTCAGAGCTGACCGCTGTCATGCAAGGGTTAATGCGCCGGAATCAGTGTTTTCAACTATGTCGGCACATATAGAAGGGGTCTGTCTATTAGTGACTGCGGGAGCCCTGCCGCTGATCAGAGCGCCGTAGTACTACGGCACTGAGATTTCTGTCCCGGATATCAGCGCCATACGGCGCTGGTATCCTACGTGTTAATAAAAATTTTGCACTGGGGTGCAGAATTTTCTAATTATGTCTGTTACCAAATCATTATTTCTGATCAAAAACAGTTCTTCAGACCTTAAATATGCCCAGGTATTTTTTAATCTAGATTCATTTTGGGGATTTTTACTGGTTTATATCAATACAAAAGAAATTTGCAGCTTTATTGTAAAATTAAAGAATAATCCTGTATCTCCTTTGACAGATATATGGAAAATGAATATTGATTGCAAAACTATTTGCAGTCAGGTTTTATTATTTTTGCAATGATTTTAGCTAAAGGCACATGCAAGAAAAGTAAGATCCAAATTACAAATATAGGCTTTTATCAAATTCAACTTTGAAAAATGTTTGACACAAGAACAAAGAGAATGTTTCTTTTATTATAAGAATAATTCCCTTTTTAAGAATCTTGCAATCTGTGAGCAAGACAGCTGAAGAGGCAAACAAGGATTTACAGACATGTCATCCTTTCAATCCTCAGGCCAGCATGATCTGGTCAGGAGGTAGTACAGAACAAAGATTAATAAGGGCATTAGGCTAAATATAATATAACATGCAGCTCAAAGGCTCCTTAAGGCTGTGACCCTGAATACGTGGAAACAACTATTTTCTTTTGTCTCCTAAAAATATAATACAAAATATCCATATTCTTTTTTCAGATTACAAGCTATAACTAGATCACCCTTTTTTGTATTAAAACCTATCCAAAGGCATTTTAACAATGTAGTGGAAGATAGGACATTTAGCCAAGACAGTATGCTCAAAAGACATTCGGCATTACCACAAAAACTATATAAAATATAATATATGTGCTCTGATATTATTACTACTATCTAGTTAAAAGAAATCCAATACATTGATTGAGCTATTTCATTAATGTTATAAGTTACAAGTAAACCAATAGAAGCAAACTTATGCACTAAAGTTATATTTCTAAATCTTTCTACAATGTATGAAATCGCGTAAGTGAAGATTAAGTTCCTAGTTGAAAGATCCACGTCATCCATCTGCTATATTACAGATTAATTACGGTCACTATGCTGCATTTATTGGAGCACACATAGATTAAAGGGGATTAATACTGCTGACCTATCCTGAGGATAGTTCATCAGTATCTGCTCGGTTGGGTCCAACACTTGGCACCACCAGTGATCAGCTATTTGACGATGCCACAGTGCTATAGTGAGCACTGCAGCCTACCAAGCACAGCGCATTGGATAGTGACTGTGCTTGGTATTCTAGCTCAGAGCCATTCAAACGAATGGGACTGAACTGCGCCTAGGTGATATGACAAATGAACGTGAAGTCACTGGCCTAGAAAAAGGCTGCAGTGCTCACAGTTGTTCTGTGGTCCCTTCCATCAAATGATCGCCGTTGGTGCGTAATTTGGATCTCCACTGATCAGAAACTGATAACATATCCTTATGATAGGTCATCAGTATTAAACACTCAGGCAACCCCTTCAAGAAACCCTGTAGCAGTTGTTTCTAAGGACCTTATTACACAGGCAGATAGATCAGTCAATCACCTGCTCGCTAGACGAGGAGTCCGCTGCCACTCATGAAGAATTCTTCTCCTCAGTATAGGGATGAGTAATCGCTAATGCATCGCTCATCTCTATACTGTCTCATTGTTTGCTGGCAGCAGAGAGTCTATTACATGGTGCAATCTGCCACCGGCAAACCAGAATTTTTTAACATCTTAAAAGATCCCGATTACCAGATGAATGAGCATTTGCTCGTTCATCAGGTAATCGACACTAGTATACACTGCCAGGTGACTGCTAACAAGCATTGGTATGATGATAATCTGCCCATGTAACAAGGCCTTAACACTGAATTTTATCTTTGTCTACAATTATTTTTAGCACATCAAAATAAAACCGCAATGTGTAAAGGAATTATTTCAGGTGTAATATAGTATAAAGTGTAGTCTAGAAACAATACCAACAGTGCTAAGCTGTAAATGTACGACATTTTCATAAAATTTGCCTGGGATCACAATTCCATGTGTTACAGTAGGTTTTCTATAAAATGATTCATATGATTTTGTATCTGTTTTTAAAATCTTTCAGCTATTTACTTAGAAAAGAAAAGATTATGATTGATCCCTTGAAAAAAAATAATAATAATTTCAACAGAGCCAAGGAAGACTGATGCACTTTGAAATTAGGACAAAAACAGGACTAAATAAAACTTACAAAAACTAACAAAATGATATGATCATATGGCCTCTAATTGGATGGCCAATAAAACAAAGAATAACATGAGTAAAGGACTGCAGCATCATGATTCTTTTTATGTGTAACCCCTTCTAACCCGTATTCTTAAAAATAAAACTTTCAGGAAAACCACTTTAATTAATTTCCGCCAGATTGTATTTATTTATTGACAGAATAATAATGTCACTATTCTATCTAATAAAAATAGAATCCTGACAAACCTATCATAAGGTAATGGTCAGGGGTAGGGGAGAAAATCCATCAAACAGATCACACCATATGAAAATAAGCTAATTCTTATGTTTTATAAACCCTATAAAATGGAATTCACAATGGCAGAATTCAAACAAGTACTATTACTTTAAAGAAATATTCCTTAAGTAAGGCAAACAGATTAACAGTTCAATATACTGCTATACAGCTATACAATCTGATATATCTGTACAAAATGCTTTCTTCAAAGGCAGAATTTCCTAAACCCAGAGCAGGATATATTGCTTTACAGTGATTAGAACATCTGTAGTCACTTCTGCTTGAAATGATAAATTGTGTTATTCTTTATTTGAGCAAGAATAATGAAGTAAATCTAGAAGTGTGGAAGAAAACACATAAGGTCTTCTAACTTACATAAGGATTTATAAAGCCAATTCTTCATGGTTCGTAGACCCTTTTTGTACAAAATTTAAAAGGACATGTTTAACCTGCTATAATCCCACTTGGATGATTGGTGGACATATTGATAAAGTACCCAACAAGCACATTAGATGCATTGTGCAGTGAGCGGAGAATGGAAATGGGAGGTTTCCACACACAGTATGCATTCTGTGATAGAGTATAAACCAGTCACTATCCAGCCATTGCATGAAACATTGCTCCTTTATGAGAACAAACATTTCCCTGGCACTCTTTTAGATGTATTTCACTTTAATGTGAATTTCTTAGAAATATTTCACCAATGTCCATTTCTTCCCTCTGCCTGTCACATTCATCTCTTTAAAAAACATATTGTGGTGCTTTTGCTGCAGTACTCATGAACAGTCGAGCAAAAAAGGAGATGTGAATTGTTGGAAGACAAGGAAAAATAATAGCTTTGCCATCCAAGACATGGGGCTTTTCATTAAGCATTTCACACTAACGGTATGTTATAAACATTGGTTTTGATTCTGTATATGAGCTAAATAATTTCAGTACAGTTTTTCTAAAAATGTTTAGATAAATGTAATCATTGTTAACACTTAAAAAGGTTTTCTGAGACTTATATATTGATGACCTTTCCTTTGGATAGGTCATCCGTATCTGATCAGTGGGGATTCAACCCCCAGAACCCCCAACGATCAGCTGTTTGAGAAGGCACAGGCGCTCACAGTAGCGCCACGGCCCTTCTCCATGCTCATCAACCACAGTGCCATACATTGGATTGCGGCTATGCTTGGTATCACAGTTCAACCCCAATCACTTCTATAGGGCTGAGCTACGCCTAGACCATGTGACCGATGAATGTGTTGTCACTTGGCCTAGGGAAAGCTGAGAGAAGGCCGCAACGCAAGTGCTGGTGTCTTCTCAAATAGCTGATTGGCGGGGATCCCAGTTGTTGGACCCCCATGGATTAGCTACTGTCCAGAGGATAGATTATCAGTATATGAGTCTTGGAAAATGCCTTTAAAGGGTTGTTGGGTTTTACGTACTGTATACTGTAGCCCATATACATTGTTAATTTGTCAATGAAGAAAGAAATGTATAATATAATTTCACTTCTACCGTTTTATTTCACTTCTACTGTTTTTGCTACATTTTATATAATTTTATATTTTGAGTATAATTTCATAAAAAATGAAAATTACGGATACTATTACAATGACCTGTTTAATTAAATGCTCAATTATAACACTGAGGAAAGAAACAGTTGCCTTGAACCTAAATAATTTTGTGGCTATCATCCCTATTACACATATACTACACTACACTTGCTCCTTGGCAGCTTGTATCATGGCTCCAGCTCTGTAACAATCATAACATTTATAGCAGTATTATTTAGCACAATATAGCTCTATTATTTTGGCTAATAGCCTGATTACTTGCTGTTTTCTTCATTTTTTTGCCGATGCTAAATCTGTAGGATCTATTTGTCATATAATATATTTCTTGTTTTACTGAGCTACATACGGTAACTATAAAACATTATTGGTGACATTAGATAGACAATGGTTATACCTATAACCCTATTAAAGTCAGTAATCATTTTCAAAAACTTCTGATACATAAAATGAATTCACATAATTCTAAATAGCAACCTCAGTTTTATGAATTCTACCAAATGTACTGTAGATGATTTGCTGATTCTCTTGTTTGCTTGCCATATTGATATTAAGGATATATGGTAGTTGTAAATGAGGTACAGACCTTGTAAAAATATACATAATAGTAATACAGGTAACAATGATCATAAAAAATGATACATGCCAATGATAAGTTGTTAAAGAGCAACTATACTTTCGCACAATTTTGTTTAATAGAGAATGGTGTAACTACTAAATTTCTAAATCACTTCATTTACAAAAATATGCCTGTATCTACCTGAAAACATTTTTATAAAGTCATGGCCACTATGGGTCTCACTTCCACCTAATTTGAAGTCCTCTGCCTGTTGTCAGGCAACATCTGCCCCTACTAATAGAGACCGAAGAGATGGCAGAGAGGAAGTGAGGGCTTGTGAGAGGTAGCTGAGATTCTGAGCCTAATAAAACAACTGCTTCTGAACATCAAAGGGGCCTCCTATGTGTCTGTAAGTGTAACGTATCTATCCTTATCTGTTTGTGAGCTTCAAAGTTGAAAACAAACATAATGTGAAATAAGGGAAAGGATGTCACAGCAGTGCAGGGCTAGCAGAAGTGCTGCTTCTGAGCAAAATCCATCTAGTTGTGCAGCTGAAACAGAGACTAATATGGCTAAAAAAAACATTAGGGAAGCCTAAATATAACTGCTCCTTCATAGTTATGATTGCAAAAGAAGCACAGTTATTATGCAAACCTATTTTGAAAACTCAGGTATGTAATCTTATTTAAATAAATAAAATGCACAAAACACATTATCTTTTTCTACAATCACTATATGATAGAAACAAAACTAAACTGAAAGCCAAAAGGATAAAAAAAAATAAAAGTCTTATTCTTGCCTTTCCTTAATATGTAGATAGTGATCATTTACCAAGCTATGCAAAATCTGAACTGGAATCTCTTCCAGAATACTTTACTGGTGCTGATAAGAGTTTACTGTTCTTCCAAACTTAGATAAAAATGCATTGATTGTATCATCATTATTTGTATCACAGATTTGTTTCTTCTCAGTAATGTTTATCTGTTGTAGAATAATGTATTAGTATCTTTTATTACAGTTGTGGATTAATGTATCATTGTGGGTTTTATTCTTATCACAAAAAAATTCTGTTTAAAAGTAATGAAAAAAAAACCCCATAGCTTCTAAATGTCATTCTATAGTTTAAGAGTCTTGAGTATGACTCCATTGTGGGAATAAAACATTGCTTTTATATGCAATTGGTAAATAAAGTTTTTTCATCTTTCTGAGTTTTATTGGAGTGCAGCTTCCTTCTTCTTGTAACTTTGGATTTGCTTTAGGCCTCATGCACACGACCGTTTTTTTTTAAGGTCCGCAAAAACGGGGTCCGTAGGTCCGTGATCCGTGACCGTTTTTTCATCCGTGGGTCTTCCTTGATTTTTGGAGGATCCACGGACATGAAAAAAAAGTCGTTTTGGTGTCCGCCTGGCCGTGCAGAGCCAAACGGATCCGTCCTGAATTACAATGCAAGTCAATGGGGACGGATCCGTTTGACATTGACACAATATGGTGCAATTGCAAACGGATCCGTCCCCATTGACTTTCAATGTAAAGTCAGGAGTCTCAGACAGATCCGCTCATATAATGCAGACGGTGGCTCCGTTCAGTACGGATCCGTCTGCATTATATTGTTAAAATATTTCTAAGTGTGAAAATAGCCTCAGACGGATCCGTCCAGACTTTCAATGTAAAGTCAATGGGGGACGGATCCATTTGAAGATTGAGCCATAGTGTGTCATCTTCAAACGGATCCGTCCCCATTGACTTACATTGTAAGTCTGGACAGATCCGCACGCCTCCGCACGGCCAGGCGGACACCCGAACGCTGCAAGCAGCGTTCAGGTGTCCGCCTGCTGAGCGGAGCGGAGGCTGAACGCTGCCAGACTGATGCATTCTGAGCGGATCCGCGTCCACTCAGAATGCATTAGGGCTGGACGGAAGCGTTCGGGTCCGCTTGTGAGCCCCTTCAAACAGAGCTCACAAGTGGACACCCGAACATTTTAACTTGAAGCATCCCCATCACCATGGGAACGCCTCTATGTTAGAATATACTGTCGGATATGAGCTAGATCGTGAAACTCAGATCCGACAGTATATTTTAACACAGAGGCGTTCCCATGGTGATGGGGACGCTTCAGGTTAGAATATACTGAAAAACTGTGTACATGACTGCCCCCTGCTGCCTGGCAGGTGCTGCCAGCCAGCAGGGGGCAGACCCCCCCCCCTGTTTTTAACTCATTGGTGGCCCGTGCGGCCGCCCCCCCCCCCCCTCCCTCCCCTGTAGTTAACTCATTGGTGTCCAGTGGGCCCCCCTCCCTCCCCTGTAGTTAACTCATTGGTGTCCAGTGGGCCCCCCTCCCTCCCCTGTAGTTAACTCATTGGTGTCCAGTGGGCCCCCCTCCCTCCCCTGTAGTTAACTCATTGGTGTCCAGTGGGCCCCCCTCCCTCCCCTGTAGTTAACTCATTGGTGTCCAGTGTGCCCCCCCTCCCTCCCCTGTAGTTAACTCATTGGTGTCCAGTGCCCCCCCGCCCGCCGCGGTAGATAACTCGTTGGTGGCCAGTGGGCCCTCTCCCCTCCCTCCCCCTCCTAATTAAAATCGCCCCCCCTATCATTGGTGGCAGTGGAGAGTACCGATCGGAGTCCCAGTGTAATCGCTGGGGCTCCGATCGGTAACCATGGCAAACGGGACGCTACTGCAGTCCCGGTTGCCATAGTTGCTTAGCAATTTGTAGAAGCTTCATACTTACCTGCGAGCTGCGATGTCTGTGACCGGCCGGGAGCTCCTCCTACTGGTAAGTGAAAGGTCTGTGCGGCGCATTGCCTATAGGGGGCAGTCATGTACACAGTTTTTCAGTATATTCTAACCTGAAGCGTCCCCATCACCATGGGAACGCCTCTGTGTTAGAATATACTGTCGGATCTGAGTTTTCACGAAGTGAAAACTCACCTCTGAAAAAGCTTTTATGCAGACGGATCTTCGGATACGTCTGTATGAAAGTAACCTACGGCCACGGATCATGGACACGGATGCCAATCTTGTGTGCATCCGTGTTCTTTCACGGACCCATTGACTTGAATGGGTCCGTGAACCGTTGTCCTTCAAAAAAATAGAAAGGTAATATTTTTTTGACGGACAGGAAACACGGATCACGGCCTCGGCTGCAAAACGGTGCATTTTCCGATTTTTCCACGGACCCATTGAAAGTCAATGGGTCAGTGAAAAAAAACGGAAAACGGCACAACGGCCACGGATGCACACAACGGTCGTGTGCATGAGGCCTTAGGTTCACTTTGTCAACCTGATTAAATCTGAGTTATGCTGTTTATAGGTAAATAATATATTCATAATAAATGTAATAATAATCCTTTTGTATGTTAACTTGTTTATTTACTCCCCTCTCCCCATTGAATCATATGTATGGTCAACCAAACTGCCCATATGTCTGAGGAGTTCATTAGGAATAGCTGGAAGCTAAAAAGCTAGAATATATTGAGAAAGATTCTGAGCTCACACTTAAAAGGTCCTCTCTATTATGAGTGGGAGTTCATGAACCGTCTCAATTTATTCTAGCAGGGGTTTGCTGTGGCACAGTGGGGGATTAATGGTGAGAGTCAACATATTAATTAGTGATCTGCAGTCAGTTTTAAAGGTATTATTTATAGAGTGCACCTTTCCAGCCCAGGAATAAAAATGTAAAAAGACATAAAGTAATTACATTGGTTGCTAAGCTCCATAACATTTTGCTTCCACTGGTTTTAATACATGAGGTTTGGCTATAAGGATAGTTATCCTAGTCCCACAGTTAAATAGGCCAGTAATCAAACATATCCACCATATCTGTATATTCTCAGGGTTGACTGGTGGATCCACATAAAGGCAAATTAAAACTCCTGAACCATTAGACAGAAAATACAAATTACCAAGTCAATACCATAACAAAATATCTAGACTTTTTAATTGTTGTTATTGATTTCGGCATTTTACAAAGTCTGGCCACTAAAAAGATCTCTTTCCTATACTAATCTTGAATGCCTTTCCTACATATACAAATAATGCAGCCTGGTACTTGGTACAGTTCTGTGCCATTCTCCGTATTGACCTGTTGTATATGGTAACATATCTATTAAATCAGTTCTAAGATATGTTTTAACCAAGCTGGCAAGCCTAATTTTCTCATCTTTTGCTGTCTCCCATTCATTTTATTAATGGGATTTTATATATGTATATAATATAACTTTATATATTCTGTATACCTACAATCTATATGCTATATCCTTTCAATGCAATGTTTTTAGCTGTAAATTAAATATAACAATAGACAAGGTAAAACATTACTTAAAATCAAGACTCCCAGTATATAAAATCAATTAAGAGTTCACTTGAGAAGAACTAATAAGAGATATAGCCCATAACTAAAATCAGTCATCATATAGAACGTAGCAATCTCTTTCTAACAAAGCTAGAACCAGCCCTGTACCTGACATGGGTCCAGAGATCTCCCCATTCATTGCTCCAAAAGGATGGAACAAAGCATGTGCATCCACTTCAGCGAAATGAACAGAAAAATAAAAAAAAAGTACAAAAAGCAGGTGGCGCTACACAGATATATTTTATTGAATAACTAATTATATGCAATTGCAAAAGTATTCAGATCCATTTGCTGGTTTGAAAACTGTTAAATATTTTTATGGGGCAACCCCTTTGTTATATTATAATAATAATAATAATAATAATAATAATAATAATAATAATAAAAATTTATAATAATAAATCATACATAAGTCATATTCTTCAGACAGTGGTATCTCCAGTCACTTTTCTATAATTCCCATTGCGTACCTATTTTATATAAACTAGTCATATCAGGAATACCTGTCTATAGAGCTCATATTTGGTGTCAAGATTGTAGGTCAAAGCCTATAATCTTAGTGCATTTGTAAAGTATTTCCATACTGAGTATAATTTCCATGTTTTCCTCTTTAAAGTGCACATAAAATTATGAAGTCCAAACTCTAATATAAGTAGCACTTGTAATGTTGCCTTCTGCAGTAAAATAATAGCCAAGTGAAGCTTTGCAATCATATGATGCTACATATGATAATTTAGCTTCAATAAGAAGTGTTACACAATAGTTATATGTACATTAGGCTAGTGCAGCTGTATTATTGCACAAAGCTCATATTATAACACAGATAACTGACCTGTTTGCAATAGTTGCAGCATATTCTGTCATTAATAAGGTACATTAACATAAGTGCATAATTGTCCTGGTGAATTCCCACGCTAAGACAAAACAAGCAATTTGGCAGAAGTATACAAGGCTCTGGGCACCAAAAACACATTTTACTTCCAGCTTGCTAATACATAAAGGGGTTTCTATAAAATTTCAGTTATGTGAATCCTGGTTTTATCTCACCCTAACTGTATGTTCTGAATGATCTCTGAATCAACAGGTATTTGCATATCATTAAAGGAAATGTGCCATCAGAAAATAACCTATTGTTTAAATCATGTTTTTATGTTTAACATATTTTTAAAGAACTTTTGTTGATGTTATTTTAAATTTTCCTACTGTCTATATTAAAACAAAAAACATAAAATTCTGCACTTCTTGGTCTGTACAGATCACTTTTGTTGCCTGTTGCCTGCGGTCTCGTTTGGTTGTTTCAACCACAGGTGAGGGCTGCTTATATGTTGCCTCACTTGTGGTTGCCGCTGGCAACATGTTCTTATGATGTATGTGGCAGTATAGCAGCCTGTGCTGGTGCTAGGCAGCTTGCTGCAATGTGCATGCGGTTGCACCTGGCAACCTATCTTTTGTATTTCTGGTGTGCACAGGGTTTTAGTTATGTGTGCACTTACCTGCCATTGCCATATGTCTGTTCCTGTTTCCCCTTTCTTTATAGCTTGGCCAGTGAGACTCCTGTTCGTCCGTATCTAGGAGGAACAGGTAGTCTTACCCAGCTCATAGTCCAGGGCCACCCTGAGGGCTAGCAGGAATATAAGGTTCCGGAGTATGAGCCCTCCTACCATCAGGGTCGGCTAATACGGCTAGGAGATAGGGTCAGAATTAGCGATTGTTAGGAGGTGACCTGCTCCCTGATTCCTGTCCTGGCCTTGCACTGACCATCCATCTTCTGGCATCGCGCGGCTGAGGGTTTTCCCCATCCTCAGCCGTGACAACTTTACTGCAGTTACCTGCTTATCTATACACAGAAGTGATATCATTAGTAAGGATTAGAATGACAGAAAAAACAGGATCCACCATTCAAAATAGGTGACTATCAATATTATTCTTTCCTTGCATAATGACCTCTGCACAGATCACAGAGCATGCCTAGAAAACTCTCCCATAGAAGTCAATGAGGTCTTCTCCTGACCATTGTATCTATCGACCATGTGGCTGCCATAAAGCAGTTTTCTAAATGCTGTTAAGAACAACTCAGGCAAGATTGCCGCCCCTCCCCCCATAATCATGTTCAGGAAATAGAATTTAAAAATCTACACTCTACAAATAAAAAGATATTAGAAGAAAAGATATGTGTTAATATTTTGGTTTTAACTGGCAGAAAGAAATGTGATGACACATTTCCTTTAAATATACTGTGCATTATATCTGCTCATACCCTTTTAGAAAACTCATCAGTTCTACCTCTAATAATTATTTGATATCAATTTTATTTAACAGAAATGTAAAAGATATTACAATTAGAGCAAGGCATCTCCTATCCCATTGTTAGATTGGTGGGGTCTAACCAGTAGGACCCATTGATAACAGGAACCCCATTTAAATGGATCACTGGTCAAGCCCCCAAACTTCATTAATCTCTACAGTATGACCAAAAATTGTTTAGTACAATGCCTGAATATCTCCTATAGAATTTGAAAGGAGGTGGTATGCATGCTTGACTGGTGGTCCATACAACTACATGACATGGGCCACCTGATCAAAAAGCTTATTCTCTTGGATACGGAATATCTTGTTCTACCTGGAATACAACTTTGGTTCTTCTACATTATAGTATACAAACATATAATTATGTTAAGTCAAAGGTAGCCTCCTGTCCCTAATTTTAAGTGACAAACTGCATCTGTCATTCTGAGCCTAGCTAAGGCATTACAAAAGTATATCTAAGCCAATAGATATAATTGTATGAAATTCAATGATTGTGGTCTATGCATTTATTTTCATTTGCTTTGTTTTTGATATTTAATTTTCATATTGCTTACTGATTGCCAAAGCCTGCTGTCATGATCCTTCAAAGAATTAACAAGAATAAAAGGCTTTACTAGTAAATCTGTATTTAGGGCACACATTGAGTTCTGTTATTTGAGCAGTGACTTTATGATCCTCACTGTGAAATACATAAATCCTTTTTCATTTTAATGATATTGTTTCTCACTATAATGTCCGATTAAATGGATTTAAAATGATTTGATGTGATTAAACAAAATTGTTACATTTTATATGGGAAGAGTTGATGCTTATGAAATAAAAAAATTCTGAAGATTGTATGATACAATTAATTATGGGCCAGATCCAAAAAGGACCTTTATATAGAACAGCTATATTTCTAGGTTTCATCAAAGTTCTAAGTATAATTATTTTGCTATTCTCTAATAGCTGGTTAAATGGCTTTAAAGAGCATTTTCAAAATTTGCATAATTATTCAACCCATAAATGATACATTTTATGCTTAATATACAGTATGTATTTGTATTATGGGGATTCAATAAAAATAAAAAAAATTATAATACAGAGTGCTCTATTGATACATCCCCAAAATCTACAAACAGTGAATTTATTTCAGAAAGCTATTACTTGTAACTTATGACTATGACAGGGTCTAAGCCAATGTCCCCCCAAAAAATTTAGAGCAATATATATATATATATATATATATATATATATATATATATACATATATATATATATATATATATACATATATATATATAAAACTGTATCTGCAGGCTATAATTTGTGGAGATAAAAAAAAATCACCTCAGGACACCTTGAAAACGATTGATTTGAACAATCTTACCAGGATATTTGATCTGATGCAGAATAATTCAATGAAAACCAATAATTTTAAACACAACGGGGGGTTATTCTAAAGAATAAAATTAAACAGAACCCTGATGCAAACGAGCAATTTGTTCTAGAACATATTTAGGATACATAGATGATTGCAGGTGCAATGATTAGCACACAGGAATCAGAAGAGATTTCTAAATATATAACAAACTATCCTTTTGAAGGATTAAAAACACTTAAATATATATGCAAAAGTTCTTAGGAACATAATTTTTCCTGATTGTGGTGCTCAAATGTGTAATAAATGCTATATAGGTTGTTCAGGGAATTCTAAAACAAACATGTCACTAGGTTTTCCCTGTACTTTTCCTGCTTTTAACTTATGTATTGGTCCAATTGATTATTAAAACTTATATTGAAAAAAAAAAAAAAATGTCACCAGGAAAATGCAGTAAAATCTGCAGGCAGCAAGTAAACCTTTATATGTACAATGCATCTGTACACCGTAGGTGAACTATGAAAGCATGAAGCAGGCTAACAATCAGGTCGGTTGCTATGACAGCCTCAGACCTTGTGAAGGCTCACAGGTCTGCTATAGCACACTGCCTGTTTAAGGGGTTCTCTGTAAATTAAGAAAATGTTCTATTAGTACACACAAAAGCTGTCCTAATTAAATAGCCGGAAAAGCTACTTCAAAACACTGAGGAAAAGAGCTGCCTCATCCTCCTCTCTGCTCTACTTGTTAGGGATTATGATCCTAAATACAGAAAATAAAATCTTTAGCTGAATCTCTGTAGGAATTGAGTTTATGAGAAGACAGGAAGTACAGAGAGGACGTACAGAACAGAGAAGCACAATAATCAGTGCCTGTGGCATGGCTTAAACAGGAAGTCAGTAAAAATCCCATAGAATGTAATTGTTTACTATAGCAGTATGTGATAGGTGGTCACGAGATTACATAGGAGAATAAAAAGTATAGTCAAAAACATGCTAAAAAAAACATAATTGGTATTGCCAAATCTCAAAAAGGCTGAACTATAAAAAATTATAATCACGCGTGAACACCGTAACAGAAATTAAAAAAAGCAAAAATATTGAACCCTGCAAGTGGCGAAAAACCATAAGGTACCATTTTTTATCTGTGTGTGTGACCCACAATGTGGTATTAACAGTTTGAAATGACTGAAGTTGATGACAGCCCTGTGCTGTCACAGCCCTATAAATACGGCAGCCATTTTAGATTCTGCCATTTTCCAGTGTTCAGAGTGCAGGGACAGATGTGTGAAGGCTCTTGGGACAGCTATTGGAAAAACCTCTATGTTAAAAAAAAAAAATATGAAAAAAGGATTTATAAGTGCAGGGAAAGGATAGAGAGAAATCATTTCACATCATCTTAGTGCAGGGAGAGACGTCAGAAGGCTCTAGGGACATTGATAGGAAAGTGATTTACAAGTGCAGGGAACGAATTTTTGGGGATCCAAATAGTCATTAGACAGCTCTGTCATGCCAGCCTTTTGTTATTAGGCTGCAAGTGTTATATTGGAAAGCCTTTAGTGGCTGATATCTTAGTATATTAATCAGAACGACATGAAAAATATATACGCATTTCACTTCTGCAGTTATTTCTGTTGAAAGCGTATAGGGCTGTATTACAGTACAACAAGAAAATTATGTAGTATATGTCATACCATGTAAAATATGTAGGCTGCAATACGTGGGCTGTACCACAAATGATTTAAAAGTATGAATAAGGAAGCATTTAAGTGATGTCCCTCATTTTATGTCCCGGAATGTTTCAGCGGCAACAATGCATTTTGCCACTGTTCACAAGGGCGATATCTCTGCGTTTTCTGTGCAGGGCGTGGAGGTTGTATCCGCACCAATTAGAGGAGGTGATCGCAAACAGAAGCTCCTCAGTAGAGAAACATATTGGATGTTCATTTTGGAAACCTGCATACCGAAGGGTTTAAACAGAAAACATGATCTAACATTGCAGTATATGTAGTTTATCAGAATGTGATTTCAAATACATGATGTTAAACTGTTGTCTCCCCTCCTACATGTTTTTGGCTGGACTTCTCACCTAATCCAGGAACACCTGGGCTTGGGTTGTGATCTCCAGCCAATTAAAAAAGGAGGAGGGACTTACCTGTGTTGTATATAAGTACTTGTTTTTAGTGCACTATGTATTGTCTTGATGAAGGGCTTAATACTATAGTCTTCTTAATGTAAGGATCTCATCCGCTCCTGCTATATGCGTTTCGGGGTTACGTACCCCTTCCTCAGTAGCTCATTTATGAGATCCTCCTTACTTCCTTATATACCCATATGGGTTCCGCCCTTTGGTCTGATTAAAGTTCTCTATAAGGTCTGGTTAGGAACTTATGGGATTTGGAGTCTATATCCTTCATTATTCAGGAGTGGATGAGATCCTTACATTAAGAAGACGTCGTACAGCATTTCAATTGCCAACAGACTGTTGCGAAAAGACCCATAGGAACATCTTTGAAAATATTCATATGTACGGAGGTTGGTACCGCCTCCGGAATACAATCTATTCGAATTACAAAAACCAACCGAAGTATAGGTCACGTGCGACATTCTTAGGCTCCGATCACGTGAGATACTTTCAACACGTGGGACGCAAAACAGAAACCGGAAGAACTCCACCAAACAACGCAGCAACAGCGATTAAGAAAAACTGCAGGTGTTTGCACGCTATCGGGTAGAAGAAGATGGGTGAGTCAACTGACTTGTAGTGGGACGCCATTACAGTCAGATATACAAAAGACTGACTAACAAGCAGTAAGTATGAGTATTACACTGCATCTAAAAAACCCTTGATCTGAAATACTACCCTAATAATCTGTTACACTGTGACTTTTTAACCCATGAATGACATCAACACAGTGCTCTGCAACAATTGCACTTTATCAATTGCCCCTTACAGACTGTACTTTACCACCTAGTGTGGAAATTTTTAAAAGGAACTTTTAGAGGGAATTTACGGAATATTATATGATGCTCCAATTAATTATAAATTGATTTGTAAGAATTGTATAGTTATCTAACCTTCAGGGATTTTTTGAATTCTAGGAAAAATTTGTAATATTGTGATTGAATGCAATTGAATAAAAAAAAAAAAAATGTGTTGTACCCCATGTGTAGCAACAGATATTGAGTGCCCATGTGTTATTTTGTATTTCAGTACAAAAAGAAAAATACATTCTCAGTTCAAGTCGGCGGCGGTTATATGTGTTGAAAGTGTTTAGTCGCCTATTTCAGTACAAACAGAGAAATACATTATCCTTTCATGTCGGCAGCGGTTAGATGTGTTGAAAGCATTTAGTGGCCTATTTCAGTATAAACAGAAAAATACATTCTCAGTTCACGTTGGCGGCGGTTATGTGTTGAAAGCATGGCTGGGTGTCAGCAGGTTGGCAGCAGTAGGGATCGGGAGCCAAACGTGCCCTGGGTGGAGCACCTGCTTCGCAGCAGCCTATCTACACAGGAAGTAGCAGGGGCTCATGGAAGTAGTGGCGGTAGCAGTCAGTCGGTGCAGTGGTTATATGTGGTAAAATCTTTATTGAAGTATTTCGGTCGAAAAACAAAATTTATTTAGCGCTCAGCGCTGCGGTTATATGCAGTTAAATCTCCATGGTGTCTCCATGATAAATCTGCAGCGTGGTGGCCCCGTGTGACATTTTAAAAATAATCTTGTAGAGGAGCAAATAGACGCCGGATGATCGGGATGCTCCATGACCTTCCCAGGAGCTGCTGTCGGGAGCAGCTGTTCATTTCTGAGACTACTGTTTTTGCAGCGTTCAGCACTGCACTTATAGGCATTAAAATCTTTTGTGACTTAGTTTGGTGGGCAAAAAAATTGTATTCAGCGTTAAGTGCTGCACTTATATGCAGTAAAATCTTTTGTGACTTATTTCGGTGAAAAAAATTATTTCATGCAGCGTTCAGCGCTGCAGTTATATGTGGTAAAAGTCAGTTGGGTGCTGCCTATCTGCACCATTGTCCATCCTCTTGCAGATCTGACTGGGGGGCCCTCTGCGCTCATGTTCCACTGCCATGGCTGCTGGGGTTGGGTGGGGTGGCAGGAGCAGTACCATATCCATCAGCAGCAGCCTGAGTCTACAGTCGCTGATGAGTAGCTTTCTTCACCCGAATAGTGAAGAAACTACTCACCAGCAGCAGCAGGTAGACCTGGAGCAGGACCTGAACCAGCAGCTGGTGGCATACTTGGACAGCACCCTGCACCCCACATTGAAGATCCGCTGGACTACTGGGTAGCCAAACTGGATTTGTGGCCGCAACTAGCAGAGTTTGCCCTAGAAAAGCTGTCCTTCACAGTCTAGTAGTGTGGCATCAGAGCGGGTGTTTAGTGCAGCGGGGGCCATAGTTACCCCAAGGAGAACTCGCCTGTCCACCCAAAATGTGGAGATACTGACCTTTGTAAAAAGGAGTATCACAGAAAAACCATTAATTCTAAAACTTCACTTTTAATATACTCAATTAAAATATTTAGACCCTTTTGATACGGAAATAAACAATAAACAAAAAATAAAGCAAACAAAGCTACAAGTCGCTTGTCTCCTAAGTAACAGGATGACAAGTGAATGATCTATAGGGACAATCACCCTAGTGTCCCTATGGGACGTTATATACAATCATGCTATAACTATACACTGTTCTTCTCAAATTCTTACCCCCACTATATGGGGGTTGGGGTGTTCTTCGTATATAATTAACCCTTTTTTATTTTTGGCTAACCTGTAGACTAGCAACGGCCTTCCTATAGGACCAGTACAATCTGCCACCCGCATCAGGGCCTTCTAGGGTTTCATAGGAGGCACGAGATACGGGATCGCCCCTATCGGGGCGACCATTCCGTTTCTAGGCAGGGCCTTAAGATTAAGGGTAACACTAGGGTGATTGTCCCTATAGATCATTCACTTGTCATCCTGTTACTTAGGAGACAAGCGACTTGTAGCTTTGTTTGCTTTATTTTTTGTTTATTGTTTATTTCCGTATCAAAAGGGTCTAAATATTTTAATTGAGTATATTAAAAGTGAAGTTTTAGAATTAATGGTTTTTCTGTGATACTCCTTTAATTATTGACCTAATTCTACTATAATCCCGTGAACAGGGTTTTGTTCATTCTGTGAATTCTTTGTAAAAAGGAATCAGGCATGGATCAGCAAGGATTTCAAACTACTTATTCCTGATGCATCAGACTAGATCATCCATGGTGCCACACCAACACTTTGATAAAAGAAAACGGTTTCTTCTGAATACCTGCCTCAGCTACTACTCTGATGCTGCAACCCACCTGATGCCACACATCTGATGCCAAGTGCTCCTTCTTGCACCCACCTTCGTCAGTGGGTACATGGTATTGCCACCCACCAATGGTCAATTTGCGGTCTCCTGATGCAACTGCTGCTGCCATATCCACACTATGTCACCTTGCCACTCTGTGGTCTCCTGATGCTGGGCTGCTGCTACTGCCATCTCCACATTTTGTCACCTTGCCACTCTGTGGTCTCCTCATGCTGCTGCTATCTCCACACTATATTACCTTGCCACTCTGTGGTATCCTGCTGCTGCCATCTCCACACTATGTCAACTTGCCACTCTGTGGCCTCTTGATGCTGCCGCCGCCTCCAAACTATGTCACCTTGCCCCTCTGTGGTCTCCTCATGCTGTTGCCATCTCCACACTATGTCACCTTGCCACTCTGTGGTATCCTGCTGCTGCCATATCCACACTATGTCACCTTGCCACTCTGTGGCCTCCTGATGCTGCCGCCACCTCCAAACTATGTCACCTTGCCACACTGTTGCCTCTTGATGCTGATGCCACCTCCACACTATGTCACCTTGCCACTCTGTGGTATCCTGATGCTGCCGTCACCTCCAAACTATGTCACCCTGCCACTCTGTGGCCTCCTCTTGCTGCTGCCATCTCCACACTATGTTACCTTGCCACTCTGTGGCCTTCTGATGCTGCCACCACCTCCAAACTATGTTACCTTGCCACTCTGTGGTCTACTGATGCTGCTGCTGCCATCTTCACACTATGTCACCTTGCCACTCTGTGGCCTTCTCATGCTGCTGCCATCTCCACACTATGTCACCTTGCCACTCTGTGGTATCCTGCTGCTGCTGCCATCTCAACACTATGTCACCTTGCCAGTCTGTGGCCTCCTAATGCTGCTGCCACCTCCAAACTATTTCACCTTGCCACCCTGTGGTCTACTGATGCTGCTGCCATCTACAGAGTCAGACTCTGCCATTGTGCCACTCCTTCAAAGTGTTTTTTTTAGGCAAAAATTATGGGTGAATGATAAAGTCCTTTTGCTGTATGGACCACTGAATGACGTTGTGTGAGGTGGTGTGATGTCTGAAAGTGTGAGGAAAATATATATTATGAAACAACAAATATACAAAAAGTACATGAAAACAATGACAACCTCCTGATGCTGCCGCCACCTCCATACTCTGTCATTTTGCCACTCGTTGGCCTCATCATACTGCTGCTATCTACAGACTCTGTCATTGTACCACTTTGTGGCCTTCTCATGATGCTGCTGCTGCATCTTCCCACCTCCAGACTCTGTCATTTTGCCTCTCTGTACCCTTCTCCTGATGCTGCTGCTGCATCCGCTACCTCCATACTCTGTCATTGTGCCACTCGGTGTCACAGCTTTGCTATGAAGAATCTTTGATCCCTTTTTATATCTCTCCCTAATAAAGAATATTGCTAAAATGTGTGACTTTCCTGTCTCTACACTCTATTAAATACTAGCAGAAAAAGCACCTGGCTTCACACGGGTATATTTTATCTATTTTATTTAATGTTGGTGTGTGTCGTTAAAAGATATCGACAGTATTCACTATAACAGTGACCTCTACAGCATCCCACCCCTTTAACAGTGAACTCCACAGTTCCCCACCCCTTAACACTGACCCCCCCACAGTGCTCTGCCCCTTTAAAATGGGACCTTCACAGCAGCCCATCCCCTTAACTTTGGCCTTCATTGCAGCCCGCCCCTTTAACAGTGAGTTTCACAGCACCCTACTCCCTTGACAGTGACCTCCTCATGGACCAGCCCCCTTAACAGTGATCTCCACAGTACCGCACTGCCTTAATAGTGACCTCCACAGCAGTTGCCCCTTTAATAGTGACACCTGTTCCCTTAAAATTGACCTCCACAGTGTCCGCCCCTTAAACAGTGACCTCTACAGTGCCCTGCCCCTTTAACAGTAACATCCACAGTGCCTGCATCTTTAACAGTGACCTCCACAGTGCCCGCCCATTTAACAGTGACCTCCACAGCACCCTGTCCCTTTAATGCTAGGGCTACACGACGACATGTGTCACGCGACATTTTGTTTCAGCAATTTTAATAAAGATAGGCTATGATGTCGCACTGCGACATGCGACTTGCTAGGACTGAAAGACGACAGTCGCAAAAAATCCATCCAAGATGGATGCATGTAGCAGCAAAGTTGTGCCCTATGTGTTGTGCGACTTATTGTTGTCCTACAGCCCTAGCCTAAAGCTAACCTACAGCCATGAAGAAAAATGACTGGGTTGTTATGGAAACCTGGAGTACAACTGTGTGTATGTGGAGACTAAAGGCCTGTGAGCTTCTATTGGCTGATAAGGGACCCGTGTGTATGTCAGTTGGGATTTGAAGAGAAAGACTTGCAGGCCTGTATTGGCTAATGCAGGTAATTTTTTGGGAATAGCTCAGGAACGGTACATCCTAGAGAGCTGAGACCTGGTGTAAAACGTACCTGTGTGCCAAATTTGACAGACAGATGTCAGGACAGACAGAAACTAATTCTTATATATATATATATATATATATATATTAATGTTTTTGTGTGTCGTTAAAAGATATAGACAGTATCCCCCATAGCAGTGACCTCTACAGTACCCCGCCCATTTAACAATGAACTACACAGTTCCCCAACCTTTAACAGTGACCCCCCCACAGTGCCCAGCCACTTAAAATGGGACCTCAACAGGAGCCCATCCCCTTAACTTTGACCTTCATAGAAACCCTCCCCTTTAACAGTGAGTTTTATAGCACCCTGCTACCTTGACAGTGACCTCCACACTACTCCTCTGCCTTAACAGTGACCACACAGCAGTTGTCCCTTTAATAGTGCCCCTGCCCCCTTAGCAGTGACCTCCACAGTGCCCTGCCCCTTTAACAGTAATATCCACAGTGCCCGCCTCTTTAACAGTTACCTCAATAGTGCCCGCCTCTTTAACAGTGACCTCCACAGTGCCTGCCCCTTTAACAGTTACCTCAATAGTGCCCGCCTCTTTAACAGTGACCTCCACTGGGCCTTCCCCTTTAACAGTGAACTTCACAGTGCACACCCCTTTAACAGTGACCTCCACAGTCTTCGACCCTTTAACAGTGACCTCCACAGAGCCAACCCTTTAACAGTGACCTTGATAGTGCCTGCCACCTTTAACACTGACGTTCACAGTGCCGGCCCCTTTAACAGCGACCTCCACAGTGCCCCCCCCCCCTTTATCAGTCACCTCTACAGTGCCCTCCCCATTAACAGTAACCTCCACAGTGTCTTCCCCTTTAACAGTTACCTCCACAGAGCCGTCCCTTTAACAGTGACCTTGATAGTGCCCGGCCCTTTAACAATGACCTTCATAGTGCCGGCCCCTTTAACAGTGACCTCCACAGTGCCTGCCCCTTTAACAGTGGCCTCCACAGCGCCCTGCGCCTTTAACAGTGACCTCCACAGCACCCACCCCTTTAACAGTGACCTCCTGTTTAACAATGACCTCCACAGCGCCCTGCCCCATTAATGCTAGGGCTACACGAAGACATGTGTCGTGCGACATTTTGTCTCAACAACTTTTATAATGATAGGCTATGGTGTCGCACTGCAACATGCGACATACTGCGCCTTCAACACGACAGTCGCAAAAAATCCATCCAAGATGGATGCCTGTAGCAGTGTAGTTGTGCCATATGTTTCGTGTGACTTATTGTCATCCTGTAGCCCTAGCCTAAAGCTGACTTACAGCAGTGAAGAAGAATGGCTGGGTTGTTATGGAAACCTGGAGTAAAACTGTGTGTATGGCAGTTGGGATTTGAAGAGAAAGACTTTCAGGCTTGTATTGGCTAATGCAGGTAATTTTTTGGAAATATCTCAGGAACAGTAAGTCCCACTGAGATGAGACCCGGTCTAAAACCTTCCCGGACACCTGATGTACCAGTGTGCCAAATTTGGTGACAATAGGTCCAGTTGTTTGGTCAAGCATAAAGAACAGACAGACAGCTGTCCAGACAGACAGACGTCCAGACAGACAAACTCATTTTTATATATATATATAAGAGATAAACCGATGCAATTACACATTAACATATAAAAAGTCAATAAAATATTTTGATCCAATAATAATTTAAAGGGTAACTGTCATATTTATTTTTTAGGTATTTGGATGTGTCTCATTAAGTTTACATTAGTTCCCTAGTTTATACTTTTGGCTAGGTATTGAATTGCCTAGTAATTGCTGCATGTTTGGTCCTCCCCCTGGCAATTCTGTGGTGCCGCTAAAAGAGCGTTGTTAGGTGTCCTCTGTCTCCTATCTTCTTTATACAGAAGATGGAGGACGTAGAAGTGGGCAGTCCCAGACGCTGCGTGTGCGCTCCCATCGGACTGCGGAAGTTACTTGCTGCATAGAGAGCTTGAAATCCCTTTCTACAGAGTATTATAGCCGAAGGGTCATAGAGCCTTGGAGAACGACGATTGGTTGAAGTGAGGCTGCACATTCCTGAGATGAGCAGAATGCATTCTGGGTACTGAGGGAAGGCGGTCTTAGCCTCAGGTTAAGGGCATCGGCGGCCATCTTTAGAAGAGAGTCAGAATGAAGTCTGGTGAAGAGCGGTTGCTATGGACAGAATCTAATTAAACATGGGGTATGTGAGCAAAATAATTAGTGATTATGGATTATCACCTCATCAGCAACTACATATTTGAAAATTGAATTTGGAGTGGAAATATGACAGTTATCCTTTAAGGGCATTTGGTAAGTAGTATTTCTTAACAAAAAGTGTTTGCCTCTCTATTAAAAAACATCAACTTTATATGGTTTCACATATTCTCCTGGAAATGCAGATATCATTTGTGTTAAAAAAAAATATCATAAAAAGATTTTAAGAAAACAACGCTTTTTATTAAAGTCTCAGCTTTAGAAATGTTTGAGCCTGTAATTTGTTTTATCTGCATCAGATGCATACAAAAGTCATCATTTTGCAAACAATGCAAGCTTTAAGCAGAGTAGACTTTTCACCTTTTCCATAGTTTACAGTTTTCTATAAGCCGAGTAAAATGCTATTATTAATCAAAAATTGTATGTGACTGCCACTGTGTGATTTTCCTTTGGCACCATTTTACAGGAAGAAAAAATAATTGTGCCATTAGCAAATTCTACAACAGTCGACTTGCTCATTTCCATTATGTTCCCCAAAAAACGGCTTCCTTTCCTATATGACTGCATTAAAAGCTGTGTGGCAGTAAAAAATGGTTAACTCTGCCTCCGTTACTAAGTAGAAAGATTGTAGAATATTATTTACTAAGCTAAAGCTGAACAATTATCCTATACAATGTGTATTTTATAGTGCAAGATAAGCAATTTAAGTGGCAGTTAAAGCAAGTATGCCTTAAAGCATTCTAAGTTTAGAACTTAGGAAACATAGAGTTGGAACAATATAAAGGTAATACAAAAAAATCTGCAAACTTCTCAAGACAGATGTGCATTTGAATTGTATTACCTGCATATAAAATGAATGTGAGGGTTTAATTAGATGACACTTCCCAGTGTTCTCAACAGAAATTATTCATTTTATAGACACTTTTCTATTACAATTTGTCTGTTGGTACCAGAACAATGAAGTTTCTTCTCATATAAGCAAACATTAGATTTGTTAACAGGGTTGTCCAAGTTCAGCATTAAAAATAAAAAAAATAAAAAGATGGGGGGGGGGGGGGGGGGGTTGCGGATTACAGCAGGAGGCTTCTGAGGGCTACAAGGTTTAGGCAAGTATATGGGTACGTTACTGCTCCAGCCAAGCAAAACAGAGACTGGCAGAGATGATTGGAATAGGGACATTGGACTTATAGGGAAATCTGTAATTCTTCTTTAATTGTTTAGTCACATTTCCAATTTTGTTGCCCAACACCAACAACTCCTTTTATAATATATACTATATTACATACATTATATACTGATATGAGATGAGTGCTAAATATGTAGTCATAAAATACACTGGTAATAATTGTGGTGTCAGCCATACTTTATAAGATAGCTCTACATATAGTATAAATATTATTTTCTAAGCTTATCCTTACATTACCCACTAAATTTTCAAAATTGTTGCGAGTAGAGCATGTGTCTATAGCAACCAATCAGATAGCTGTTTTCATTTTCCAAAGGGCCTCGAAGAAATGAGTAAGGTCATGATTGGTTGCTCTGGGCAACTGCTCCTATTTGCATAAATTTTATTGAATCTCCCCTCTTTTTCCAAAAATGAGAAGCTGCCACTGTCTACCCTGTCACCATGTAAGCAACATTCATGTATTTATGAATTTAAAAGTTTTTCTCATATCATAATGCTGTATATGCAAATGTCTCACTTTTTGCTATAGTTATATTTAACAGCTTAAAAATCACTTCTATTGTATAGAAATAGATTTTTTATGCACGCAATACGTAATAGAGAATAACTATTGTATATGTATAAGGAAATGAACTTGCACAGGTGCACCAGACATAAAGAGCAAGTACCTGGCTGGTTTCCTAGTGGATGCAGAGCTGGCTGGAACTCATCTTTATATTGTGGATACTACTACTATTTATTTATATAGCGCCACCGTTTTCCGCAGTGCTTTGCAATTCTGAGGGTTCATGTACAAAACAAAATACATTACAACTGAAACACTAGGAGTGAGGGCCTTGCTCTGTACTGAAAGCAGTAGTGTCGGCCGATCTGCTTCCGGTGTGAGACTGTTAGAAGATGGAGTTCAGGTCTGAGGAGTTGGGGGGGGGGGGGAGTTACTCGGGGAACAGTCAGTCTAGGAAGCTGCCTGAAAATATGCATAGAGAAGTTGGAAATTAACCTGATATTCCAGGGCAAAGAATTCCAGAGAATAGGTGCAGCTCGAGAAAAGTCTTGAAGACAGGAGTGAGAAGTATGAATTATGGAGGATACTATTAGTTACTGGACTGAATTGTATATGTGGCTATACAGTACACTCTCTTCTCTTCCAAGTTACGGCTGACTATGCCATTATATGTACAGTACCTACAACCACGTGTGCACACTTGCATACAAAATCACCACTAAATAAAAAGTCAAATCTGTATTGGTCCAAAATTCATACATTAAAACCTGAGTACGCAAAAATGGACAGTATCAAAAACCATGTGACATACATGTACAAAGTGGCATAATCATTGCACTCTAATAGTACATAAGTAACATTGTAAAGAGGCACAGAATCCTATAGCACATAGCTAAAAGCCAAACGACATGAAGCCTTATAGTAGAGTACATCATTGTATGCTACATCAATCTTTAGCCACAGCAATGTGCAAACTGCTAATATACAAACAGTAAAGGACCTTACTCACAATGCTCTCACGCTCTGAGATGGCACCCACCCCAGCTTGTGTTTCGGCAGGGCATTTGACATTTACAGCAGCAGTCTGATGAAGGGTTTTTTTTGCAACTTGAAACGTTGCACCTACTAATGCACTGTCTACATGGCTACTATAAAGTATATGTGAAGCATGCTGAACTACTGGAGTGCTGTTTTGGCTGTTTTTGGAAAGTGGTCATCACATTTGGAATGTGCCGCCTAATTTCCTATCACATTTGGAATGTGCCGCCTAACATTTGGAATTTGGAATGTGCCGCCTAACATTTGGAATTTGGAATGTTCCTATCACATTTGGAATGTGCCGCCTAATTTCCTGTTTTGTGATGTCATCTACCAGGGATGCGGTACCGCAATAAAGATAATAATGTAAGATTGATTCAAAATGTGAGCGTTCCCTTTTAAATGTATATGCTTGGAGGCATCTATGGTTCTTACGTACATGCAGAGGAAAACAGACAAGCAAAATTAGAGCGGGAGCCTCTAATTATTTTTGAAGCACTGATAAATGCTGCATTGTAATCCATTTACTATTCTGGGATATTGGAATAAGGAAATTTTACTTGTTTCTATAGAAACAAGTGCTAAAAAGCTCCACTGCTAGTGTTTCTATAGCCTGCCTGCTTCATTCTGACAACAATCTCTCATCCACGCTGTCTCCTCCATTGCTTAAGGAAGAGAGAGAATTCAAATAGCACCTGGCACCTTTCGAGCCCTCGATTTACGAAATGCTCCAAAATGTAACATCATGAGGCTCTCTAGAAAATGCAGCATGTGCACTTCGACTTGTGCATAAACTGATGAGACTGTAACATACTTTCATAAGGACCATATCTGTAAAATACATGTTAGACTGTCTGC
Organism: Bufo gargarizans; assembly: GCF_014858855.1. Classification (NCBI taxonomy): domain Eukaryota; kingdom Metazoa; phylum Chordata; class Amphibia; order Anura; family Bufonidae; genus Bufo; species Bufo gargarizans. Next base: position 263,088,764 of record NC_058080.1, read on the forward strand.
ATTGAGATGGTGCAATCTTCAGTATAATGAGCCTAAGGGCTCATTCACAGGACCGTATGAACGACTCCACATCCGTTCCGCAATCATTTCAATGGGGCCGCAAAAGATGCGGACAGCACACCGTGTACTGTCCGCATCCGTAGTACCGTTCCGCAAAAATAATAGAACAATGCAGACAAGAATAGACATTTTCTATGATAGCGGCGGCTATGTGTGGTCCGCAAATTGAAGAATGCACATGGGCCGGTATGAATGTAGTCTTATGCTTACACATGAGAGATCATTTGGCCAACTGAGTGCTATAGTGAGGCAACATGATTATAATGTCACCCACTATATTTATAGAGAAGACAGCTGTTAGACGGACTAACGTGTCTTAAAATAAGTGTATTTCTCTGTGGCGCTGGTCCGGTCATCCGGCCACTGCTCGTTTATAAACTGCAACGGTGACATGCCGGTATAAGGCCCCTTTCACACGAGCGTGTTTTCCGCGCGCGTGCAATGCGTGATGTGAACGCATAGCACCCGCACTGAATCCGGACCCATTCATTTCAATGGGTCTGTGTACATCATTTTTTTTTTTTTTAAGCATCAGTTCTGCATTGCGTGAAAAATGCAGCATGTTCTATACTCTGAGTTTTTTACACAGCCCTGGCCCCATAGAAGTGAAGGCCTAAGGCAATCACTGCTCTCAGTGGTTTAAGGTTGAGGACAGCGATTGTCTGCAGCAGTGACATTACATACACCGACATGTCACTGTGCGTGTCACAATAATGTAAAGTGTACAGTAACATGCAGGCATACAGCGCATCACCACTGCAGCCATTCACTGTTCTTAGCATTAGGACAGCAACTGGTTTCAGGAGTCATGTGCCATATGCAGTAACGGCATGTCGCCACTGCAATCCTTAGACAACCAGCAACAAGAATAACAGACTGGTGAATTAGAGAAAACAGTTAACATTATTTGTTATTTTGCGGCAATTGGAGGGTTTGTCCAAGGTTTTTAATTATCTTAGAGAACCCTGTTAGAGGTTACGTCCACCCATGCAGCCAAACTTCATTAACAAAAAAAAAAAGTTCCTCCACTTATACAGCTCCTATGCAGAAATTCCCCAGGGCTCCAGGCAAGAAAAACATAAACTGTTGCCTATGGCTCCTAAACATAAAATTTAGAAGCCAAAAGATATTTATTATAGACCAATTTTGTTATTTGTACAATTGAATTAGCATCTACAATAAACTGAAAAATGACCATCAGCAGCCTTCACATAGACTAATTTCCTGACAGAAGTTTTTACAGGAAGCATTGTGTTCTAGTCTGGCTTCCTGCATCTACCACTAGAGGGGGATATCGGCAAATGCAGTATGAACTCCCTCTAGTGGCAGCTAGAATGTTATGTTGTAAATAGAGGTCTATGTAGCAGGGCTCACGACTTGCAGGGATTTTTCAAAAACAGTGCTACACCTTTCCAAAGGGTGTGTGTGGCTTTGTAGCTCATTTACTTAAAGGGGTATTGTCATCATAGACAATTGGGGCATATCGTTAGGATATGCCCCCTTGTCTGATAGGTGCGGGTCCCACCACTGGGATCCGCACCTATATCGAGAATGGAGCGGGGAGCGCTGTGGCTGGAGGACCCCGGGGTCCGTCCACCACCAAGCACTAATCCCCGCCTCTCCCATAGAAGTGAATGGGAGCATGCTGCGAAGACGACAATAGCCGAGCTAGTGCTCGGCTATTTTCAGCGGCCCTATAGAAATGAATGGAGGGCGGCTGCGCTCTCCTTCACTTTCGGGGCTCCATTCTCGATATAGGTGCAGGTCCCAGCGGAGGGACCCACACCTATAAGACAATAGGGGCATATCCTAGCGATATGCCCCCATTGTCTGAGATGAGAAAACCCCTTTAAGTGGTGCTGAGTACCAGGCACAGTCAATGGACAGGTGTGGTGCTATTTCTGAAAGAAAATAACCTTCTTTTATTAATCATGAAAAAACACTTAAAGAAGTCCACTGTGACCCTGTAATGAACAGCATGGGGTGCTGAGATCACAGCTATTTCATCAAGGAAAGAACATATGGTCTGGATTGGACATGGGCATGCTCTGAGTTTTGGGCTGGTTCAGTGTTTATAGAATTGTAGACTGCAATCCATTGAAGGAAAGACATCAGCCTTGGAGCCTGAGTATAGCAAGACATCAGCCATAGCAAGCAGAACCACATCCAGACCAGCTAGACACCTATGACAACAGTGGCTGGTACAGTCTGAGTGAGACAGCATGCAGCACGGCTCTACATAGGGAGAAGGGTACCTGGTGTGAGAAAGGACTACTTCTGAGGATCCATTCTTTCCAGAACTGTTACCTGCTCTTTTGAGACTGTTCATTTACAACAAGACAGAACTTCTGTTTTGTTCAGCCATTACAGTGAAGAAAGAGTGAACCTCAATTTATCAGAGTTTGTATGTAGCCTTTCCGCTCACAGTTTACATATATTACATAAATGTGTTTTAGTAACCCTGTATTTGTCTCCTTGGTTACAGACTACAAACAAAGCCTGTGTAGTCTGATCCTGCAGTTCAGTACTTATTGCTGGCATGCGTACATCCTTTAGGTTAGCAATGGCCCTGGCCTGCACTTCTAATAATGGTTTAACTGTTATCTCCTGGGGAGAAAACAGTGGGGTTGCGCGGAGACGCTAAAAAGGACCACAGAGAGAGAGCGGTGGGAGCGGTGAGGACATGTCGCCAAACCCCGCCACCGGCCCCGCATGTTTCCCGAAAACAACCATAATTTTCTCTAATATAATTATAATTTTCTCTACTATCTGCAAAACGGACAGCCCTGAGACTATTGGGATGTCACTTCCGGTGCGTTCCACAGTGGAACGCATGTGGACACCGGAAGTGACGAAATTGTCAGTCGTTTTTGGCATTTTTTTTTGCTTCTTCATTTGTTATTTAAACTCCATTGTACTATGTTTTCATTATATATGCTCCTGATGAAGGGGACCCACTAAGAGGCCCCAAAATGCGTCAAGCTCCTCACTCCCCCACCCTGGCTTTGAAATAAAGGACTAAAAGAAAGAACAAGGACTCCTGAGTGATCACTGTTCATTTCTGAGACTCTACTGGCAATCCAGGCGCAGGAGGTGTGATGTGGGTGTCTTGAGCTTTATCCCACATTACCCTTCTGGGTGAAGTGAGTCACTAAAATTTAGATTTTCCTACTATCGCTATTTTTATTTTGCTTTTACTATCATTTACAGAATGTATTGTACTGAATTGAAACAGGGATAAAACCCTGAAAAGGTTAAGTTCAAAAGTGGGACAAATATAAAAAGTAAATTAAAGTGAAAAATAAAGTAAATTTTTCATAATAGAAAAAAAAAAGGAAAGTAGACATATTGCATATTGCCGCATTTGTATAGACCGGCTCTATAAAAATAGAACATGATCTAACCCCTCAGGTGTACATGTCAAAAAGTAAAATAAAAACTGTGCTAAAAAAACATTTTTTGTCACCTTACATCACTAAAAGTGCAACACCAAGCAATCAGAAAGGCGTTTCCCCACCAAAATAGTATCAATTTAACCGTCACCTCATCCTGCAAAAAATGAGCCCCTACATGAAACAATCACCCAATTTTTTTTTTTAAACTATGGTTGTCAGACTATTAAGACACCAAAACATGATTTTTTTTGTTTAAAAAATATTAGTGTATAAAACTTTAATAAATAAAATAAAGTAGACATATTAGTTATTGACACGTCCGTAACGACCTGCTATATATATGGAGACACTAAAACATGATTTTTTTTGTTTCGAAAATGTCGTTATTGTGTAAAACTTTAATAAAAAAAGTATACATATTAGGTATCATTGCATCCGTAATAACCTGCTCTATAAAAATATCACATGATTTAACCCCTCAGATGAACGCCATAAAAAAAGTGTAAAAAAAGTGTAAAAAAAGCAATTTTTTGTCACCTTGCAACACAAAAAGTTTAATACCAAGCGATCAAAAAGTGATACTCACCCCAAAATCATACCAATCAATCCATCATCTTATCCCACAAAAAATGAGACCCTACCTAAGACAAACGCCCCCCCCCCCAAAAAAAACTATGGCACTTTAATAAATATAAAAAAGTATACATATTAGGTATTGCCGCATCCGTAATCACCTTCTGTATAAAAATATCACATGACCTTACCCCTAAGATGAACACTGTAAAAATAAAAAAAGTGTCAAAAAAGCAATTTTCTGTCACCTACATCACAAAAAGTGTAATGGCAAGCGATAAAAAAGTCATACACACTACAAAATTGAAAAAAAAAATAGACCCTACATAAGACAGTTGCCCAAAAATATAAATAAATATGGCTTTCAGAATATAGAGACACTAAAAAATATTAAAGACATATAAATGCTTTATTATGTAAAACGGAAACAAACAACCAAAACAAGTAGTTATATTTGGTATTGTCGCATCCGTAACAACCTGCTCTATACAAATATATCATGATCTAAGCTGTCAGATGAACATTGTTCAAAAAATAAAAATGGTTCCAAAACAGCTATTTTTTGTTACCTTGCCTCACAAAAAGTGTAATATAGAGCAACCAAAAATGGCATTCACAAAATTATCCAAACATGAATTAGACATATGGAAAATGTAAAGTAATAACTATTTTTGGAGGTATTACTATTTATTATAAAAGTAGAGAGATTGAAATTTGCAATTTTTTCTAAATTTTTGGTAAATTTGGTATTTTTTATAAATAAAAATGTTTTGTTTTTTACTCAATTGTGCCACTATCATGAAGTACAATATGTGACGAGAAAACAATCTCAGAATGGCTTGGATAAGTAAAAGTGTTTTAATGTTATTAGCACATAAAATGACACATTGACGCAGATTTGCTAAAAATGGCCTGGTCCTTAAGGTAAAAACTAGCTTGGTCTTGAAGGGGTTAAGCCATATATTGTTGTTGAATTGCAGGTTGTTGTTTTTTTGTCAGAAATAGAAGCAAAAACCTTATTTTGTACCAAAAGATTCCTAAGTGCCTGGTATAGTGGTAATTGTTTAGACACATTAAATACCTTTAATATAGATTTCAAGAGTCAAACATTGGATGTTAGAGAAAAGCTCCAACTGTATTGAACAAAAAGCTCTCCACCTCCTATAGGCCAAGGTTTTAACCTCTTTTCTCTACTAAATAGGTGGAACACGTATTGTTTACACAGCTCTATTGCTATATCCCTGTTGTCAGTGATTTTTGAAACACTTTGCTATACAATTGCATTTACTCCCACACAAAAAGCTGACCTTGGCACAGAAACAAGCTTATTTCAATTTTAGAGTAAGGCATCAGTGCATAGGGAAACTCCATTTCCTCCATGCAGCGTGAAGCAGAAGCATGGCTTGAAATAACTAAAGTTTAATGCTATGACGAGCAAACTGTGAAATAACTAGAAACCCCTAAAGAATATATATATATATATATATATATATATATATATATATATATATATACATACACAGGTGAAACTCAAAAAAAAATCGAATATTGTGCAAAGTTCATTTATTTTAGTAATGCAACTTAAAAGGTGAAACTAATATATGAGATAGACTCATTACATGCAAAGTGAGATAATTCAAGCCTTTATTTGTTATAATTTGAATGATTATGGCTTATAGCTTATGAAACTCCAAAGTCACAATTTTGAGGTACCCTTTGCTCAGGGGGTATGGATTAATTAGCTGACTAGAGTGTGACCCTTTGAGCCTAGAATATTAAACCTTTTCACAATATTCTAATTTTAAGCTGCATTAATGCAATTCCTTTTAATTTGCATTACTGAAATAAATGGACTTTTGCACAATATTCTATTTTTTCTAGTTTCACCTGTGTGTGTGTATATATATATATATATATATATATATATATATATATATATATACAGGTGGATATAAAAATAGTTGATAGAAAAAGTCTACAGACCCCTGTTAAAATGTCAGGTTTCTGTGCTGTAAAAAAATTAGGCAAAGATAAATCATTTTAGAACCTTTTCTACCTTTAATGTGACCTATAAACTGTACAACTCAGTTGAAAAACAAACTGAAATCTTTTAGGTGGAGGGAAGAAAACATAAAATAAATAAAATAATGTGGGTGCATAAGTGTGCACACCTTCTTATAATTGGGGATGTAGCTGTGTTTAGAATTAAGCAATTACATTAAAAATCATGTTAAATAGGAGTCAGCATACACCTCCCATCATTTAAAGTGCCTCTGATTTACCCCAAATAAAGTTCAGCTGTTCTAGTTGGTCTTTCCTGAAATTTTCTTAGCCGCCTCCCACAGCAGGGTAAAAAAATAATTTCTAAGGCATTAGATATACCATGGAACACAGTGAAGACCATGACCGTGAACACAGTGACATTACCAATAACTGGACGTCCCTCCAAAATTGATGAAAAGACGAGAAGAAAACTGGTCTGGTAGGCTACCAAGAGGCCTACAGCAACATTAAAGGAGCTTCAGGAATATCTGGCAAGTACTGGCTGTGTGGTACATGTAACAACAATCTCCTGTATTCTTCATATGTCTGGGCTATGGGGTAGAGTGGCAAGGCAAAAGTTTTTTCTTACGAAGTAGAAAACATCCAAGTCAGGCGACATTTTGCAAAAACACATCTGAAGTCTCCCAAAAGCATGTGGGAAAAGGTGTTATGGTCTGATGAAACCAAGGTTGAACTTTTTGGCCATAATTCCAAAAGATATGTCTGGCCCAAAAACAATACTGCACATCACCAAAAGAACATCATACCCACAGTGAAGCATGGTGGTGGCAGCATCATGCTTTGGGGCTGTTTTACTTCAGCTGGAACTGGGTCCTTAGTTAAGCTAGAGGGAATGTCAAACAGTTCCAAATAACAGTCAACAGTCAATATTGGCACAAAACCTTCAGGCTTCTGCTAGAAAGCTGAACATGAAGAGGAACTTCATCTTTCAGCATGACAACGACCCAAAGCATGCATCCAAATCAACCAAGGAATGGCTTCACCAGAAGAAGATTAAAGTTTTGGAATGGCCCAGCCAGAGCCCAGACCTCAATCCGATTGAAAATCTGTGGGGGTGATCTGAAGAGGGCTGTGCACAGGAGATGCCCTCGCAATCTGACAGATTTGGAGTGTTTTTGCAAAGAAGAGTGGACAAATCTTGCCAAGTCAAAATGTGCCATGCTGATAGACTCATACCCAAATAGACTTAGTGCTGTAATAAAATCAAAAGGTGCTTCAACAAAGTATTAGTTTAAAGGTGTGCACACTTATTCACTTTTGTAACTGCTTTTAATGGAGAAAAAATAAAGTTGAATGGATTTTACCAATACCGGTGGCTGGAAATCACTAACATTACGTGCACACTTATGCAACCATATTATTTTATTTTTATATTTTTTATTCCCTATACCTAAAAGATTTCAGTTTGTTTTTCAATTGAGTGGTACAGTTTATCACAGAAACCGACATTTTAACAGAGGTGTGTAGACTTTTTATGTCCACTGTATATATCACTGTGGCACTTTGTTTAATACTTGAAAAGAGTCCAAGTAAGGGGACTGAACTGTTGGGTGAATAAACGATTACTTTCTTATCACATACAGAGGTGCCATGGAATCTTCTTTTTTATCTGTCTGGAGAATTGGTCAAGTTCTGCAGCCGCTGGCACTCCTCGCACCTTTATGCTTATTTGTACAGTGTTGTTCTAAATTTTATTTGGTACACAGGTAGAGAATGAAGATAGATGAACTATATGGACAAAAATCTTAGTATAATTTTGGTGTTTCATTCAGTCACATTGCCACAGATGTATAAAAAAAAGAATAGGTTGAATTTGGGCGTGGTTCTGTAATAGGATGCCCATGCCAATATTGTAACAAGTAAGGTCATGAAATTTCTTACCTCCTAGATATTCTGCGATCAACTGTGAGTGGTATTACAAAGTGGAAGTGTTTAGGAACCACAGCAACTCAGACATGAAGAGGAGACTGCATAAATTTACGGAGCTGGATTACCGACTGCCACAGGTTATAGTGCATAAAAGTCATCAACACTGTATTTAGAGTACCAAACTATCTCTGGCAAGAACATCACTACAAATACTGTGCTCTAGGAGCTTCATGGTGTGGGTTTCCATGGTCAAGCAGCTACAAGCAAGGTCTACATCACCAAGAATAATGCCAAGCACCAGAGAGTGGTGTAAAGCATGCCACCACTGGACTGTGGAGCAGTAGAAATTTGTTCTGTGGAGTGACAAATGACACTTCTCTATCTGGCAGTTTGATAGATGAGTCTGGGTTTGATGGATGCCTAGAGAATATTATCTACATGACCACATTGTGCCACCTGTACAGTGTTGTGGAGGACCGATAATGCTATGGGGTTATTTTTTTAAGGGTCGGTCTAGGCCCTTTAGTAACAGCGATAGGAAAATTGAATGTTACATTTTTCACAATTGTATGCTTCCAACTTTGTGGAAACAGTTCGGGGAAGGTCATTTTCTGTTTCAGCATGATTATGCCCTTTTGAAAATGTATTGTCAAAGGCTTCTACTGTTTACCTGTGAAACCAGGAAAAAAAAAATACTCACCTCATCCACTTGCTTGAGTAGAGGCAGTCCACTCCTCTCTTGATTGAAAAATATCTGCTGAAGGACCTGCGTTAAGAGCGATGACGTCACTGCACGCTCCCAGCGTGATCACGTGGTGACATCATCAATGCACTCTGTCTAAGCGGCTGTTAAAAATGGTCTCATTGATTGATAGGCTGAATGGTGTTTTAACATAGCAATTCGTGACAAATCCATTCATAATAAATCTAATTTCTTGTCAACTCGAATGTTTTAAAACTTCGCTCAACTCTAGTATCCAAACCTTGAATTGAGTATCCAAAAACCATGAATATCTAACGTACTTTCTGACTGTTGCTCTTTGCTTATAAACTTCTGTTTCTTTTCTTTACGAGGAGATAATGGTTTTTAGGCATCATGTGAAGGTTCTTGACCTCCTTTGTAGAGGGAAGGTCAATGAGTGCTTTTGAGAGTTAATTGTACGTCATGCATGGAGATGTCATTATGAATTTCAGGTATAAGCAGTGGGGAGATTAATTAAATGATTCACTTCTAAGGGCAGGTCAAGCATCATAACCTGAAAGTAATGATGCCATTATTGAAAATATTTTTGCTTTTAGGCTTGTTTAATGTCCATTTTAGGTTTGAGATTCATATTCATGAAATTGATATAATGCCTTCTCTAAAGAGTAAAACATCTGTCCTTTCATACTCAAATTTCAGACTTTTCCCAAGGCACAGTAAAAGAGCTGCACAGGTTAGAAAAACATTGCTGCTTTTGTCCTTTCCATTTTTCCATTGAAATGATGCATTGGGGCACCACTGTCAAGTTTCAATAAGGGCATCAGTAAGGATTCACATGCAGCAGATCTGATGCAGACATTTCTGCGACTGTCCTATTAATCCATGCAGCCATTTTGGGTGAATGGAGCTGATTTATATTTATTTATTTTTTATTTTTTTGCAACAAATCTGACATTTAAAAAATGCTGTTTACTGGCCCCACGGTCCATCAAAAAATTTGAAGGTGGGGCTTCTTCCAAAGAAAATCCTCCCATCAGTGTTTGCACCAATGAGGTAGATATGAGGCATCATGTCCTTATTTACAGGGCCGTCTTTACCAAAGGGCAAAAGTGGCAGCTGCCCTGGGCCCAGTTGCTCCTGGGGGGCCCAAGGCAGCTGCCTCCTGAGCCCTGCTAGCTACTGCCCCGGGTGTCAGGCTGTCAGCTACACAGGCATCATGATCGTACTGTGTTAATGATCTTAATTCTAGGACCTTAATGAGTTTTGCTCTAGGACCTTAATGACATCATTACCATGTGACCAGTAACATAGTAACATAGTAACATAGTACATAAGGCCGAAAAAAGACATTTGTCCATCCAGTTCGGCCTGTCATCCTGCAAGTTGATCCAGAGGAAGGCAAAAAAAAAAAAACCTGTGAGGTAGAAGCCAATTTTCCTCACTTTAGGGGAATAAAAATTCCTTCCTGACTCCAATCAGGCAATCAGAATAACTCCCTGGATCAACGACCCCTCTCTAGTAACTATAGCCTGTAATATTATTACACTCCAGAAATACATCCAAGCCCCTTTTGAATTCCTTTATTGTACTCACCATCACTACCTCCTCAGGCAGAGAGTTCCATAGTCTCACTGCTCTTACCGTAAAGAATCCTCTTCTATGTTTGTGTACAAACCTTCTTTCCTCCAGACGCAGAGGATGTCCCCTCGTCACAGTCACCGTCCTGGGAATAAATAGATGACGGGATAGATCTCTGTACTGACCCCTGATATATTTATACATATTAATTAGATCTCCTCTCAGTCGTCTTTTTTCTAAAGTGAATAACCCTAATTTTGATAATCTTTCAGGGTACTGTAGTTGCCCCATTCCAGTTATTACTTTAGTTGCCCTCCTCTGGACCCTCTCCAGCTCTGCTATGTCTGCTTTGTTCACTGGAGCCCAGAACTGTACACAGTACTCCATGTGTGGTCTGACTAATGATTTGTAAAGTGGTAGGACTATGTTCTCATCACGGGCATCTATGCCCCTTTTGATGCAACCCATTATCTTATTGGCCTTGGCAGCAGCTGCCTGACACTGTTTTTTGCAGCTTAGTTTGCTGTTTATTAAAATTCCTAGATCTTTTTCCATGTCAGTGTTACCGAGTGTTTTAGCATTTAATAAGTACGGGTGACTTGCATTATTCCTTCCCATGTGCATAACTTTACATTTGTCAGTGTTAAACCTCATCTGCCACTTATCTGCCCAAGCCTCCAATCTATCCAGATCCCTCTGTAGTAGTATACTGTCCTCTTCAGTGTTAATTACTTTACACAGTTTAGTGTCATCTGCAAAAATTGATATTTTACTATGCAAGCCTTCTACAAGATCATTAATAAATATATTGAAGAGAATAGGGCCTAATACTGACCCCTGAGGTACTCCACTAGTGACAGTGACCCAATCTGAGTATTTACCATTAATAACCACCCTCTGCTTTCTATCATTGAGCCAGTTACTTACCCACTTACAGACGTTTTCTCCCAGTCCGAGCATTCTCATTTTATATACTAACCTTTTATGTGGTACAGTGTCAAATGCCTTGGAGAAGTCCAGATACACCACATCCATTGATTCGCCGCTGTCAAGTCTAGAACTTACCTCCTCATAGAAACTGATTAAATTTGTTTGACATGATCGATCCCTCACAAAGCCATGCTGATATGGCGTTATTTGCTTATTTCCGTTAAGATGCTCTAACATAGCATCTCTCAGAAAACCTTCAAACAGTTTACCCACAACAGATGTCAAACTTACCGGCCTATAGTTTCCAGGCTCTGTTTTTGGACCCTTTTTGAATATTGGCACCACATTTGCCATGCGCCAATCCTGTGGGACATTCCCTGTCAATATAGAATCTGCAAATATCAGAAATAAGGGTCTGGCTATGACATTACTTAATTCCCTTAGGATACGGGGGTGTATGCCATCCGGTCCTGGCGATTTGTCTATTTTAATCTTTCTAAGTCGCTGTTGCACTTCTTCCTGGGTCAGACAGGACACTTTTAATGGGGAATTTATTTCTAGGGAACCTAGCAATTATTGGTCACATGGCTATGAGGTCATCACAGGGCCTACTGACTGTTGCAGAAGTTAACTGTGGAGCGTTTTTGTGTAAAGATGACATCAGAAAAAGGTGACAGGGGCTGTTATGTTAATATACTGTAAACTACTGTATAGTGGGGTGCTGTATACTGTGTGGTGGGCTGTATACTGTGTGGTGGGCTGTATATTGTGTGGTGGGCTATATATTGTGTAATGGGCTGTATATTGTGTGGTGGGCTGTATACTGTGAGGGGGTGGCCTGTATACTGTGTGGGGGCCTGTATACTGTGTGGTGGGCTGTATACTGTGTGGTGGGCTGTATACTGTGGGGGGCCTGTATAGTGGGGGGGAGTGCTATACTGCTGTACTGTATAATGTGGGGGGCTGTATACTTTGGGTGCGGTATAGTGTGGAGTGCTATACTGCTGTACTGTATAGTGTGGGGGGCTGTATCGTGTATAGTTTGGGGTGCTGTATACAGTGAGGTGTTGTATACCGTGAGGTGCTGTATACTGTGGGGTGCTATACTGCTCTACTATATACTGTGGGGTACTGTATAGTGTGGGGTGCTAAACTGCATACTGTGTGGTGCTGTATACTATAGGGTGCTATACTGCATACTGTAGGGTGCTGGGGTGCACTGTAACACTAGGGTGAGCCGAGCCCTGGTCTCCTTCCTGCAGAGCGGTGCCCACTTCCAGCCCAGAGCACTGATCCTGAGCCGCTGGAGTCTTCAGAACTGGAAGTATTTACAGTCATTCACTGTACTCTACCAGATGTGTGTATTTTTTGTGTGTGTGTTGTGGTGGAGGGCGTGATTGCCTGCTAAGGTGTGGGAAGGCAGGATCCAGGGGGCCTAAGTAAATTTTTGCCCAGGGTCCAATCAATATTAAAGACAGCCCTGCTTATTTAAGGTGTCACTGTTTTATGACATTGGCACTGTAAAGAGTCCTTTAGACACCCTATTTTTCAGTTAGAATTAGTGATGAGTAAATCGAAATCGTGTCATTGCACCCACTTCTTACAAAGAAATGCACTTTATTGAGGAAGCCGATTTTTTTGTAAAATTCGGCAAAGCAGCCGAATCGAATGTTTGAATACTTTGCTCATCACTAGTTAGAATGTATTATTTGTAACATATGTTTCAATTATAAATGGGCGCATTCTCATATAGGGCCAAATGACTAAATAAAGTAATGCAATGTTTTTTACATTGATATAAATATAATCCATATATAAATGCAACATTTAAAGGGTTCTCACACAAAACAATATTACTTGCAAAGAATAAAGAATTTAAAGGAAGCATTATTGATATACTAATATTATTTGTTTTTTATGTACATTACATTTTCCTCTCTGGTAGCGCCCTCTGCTGCTTATCCTTCTGGTCCACCTTCTCATGCATTCAGTGGTAAACTAACATGCTCAGTCGTCTTATATTAATGTAGTACAAATGTAGTACAAATGCATATTAACTTGACATTTAACATGTTTAATATATTGTTGTAACACAACTTTGTCAACGACTTCTCCTCAGTATCAAATTAATGTTTTCTACAACTGTGTATTTAACAGGTTAAGTGTCAAGTTAACGCTAGCTATATCTGTATATTGCAACTGCAGCCAGCAATAACCACACTAGAGCCAAAATAAATATTTGCTAACGAATATTATACAATAAAATAATATCTGGAACACAAAGTAAAGAGTAATGATTTTCAGAAACCCCTGTAGATTGTCATGATATTGCACATTGTATATTAGAAGGTAATATAGGCAATGGTACATGTTCAGAAACCTTTAAACCAAGTGGTGGTATGCAATCAAGCATAACATTTCATACTAAAACAAGCGGTTCTCCCTTACTCTTCTGGGATCAGTTAAACTGATTCCAGATTAACCTTTGTGTGATGACACTTGGAAAATGAATCACTTGAAAAATAGAAAGTGTAGTTTAGTTTCAAAAAAGTCAAGGGAATTAGTGTGTGAATACTCCAGACTTTACAGTAACCTTGAGGAAATAAGTCTCTTTTATGAAAATCAGCAGAATAGAAATTGTTGGAAAAAAAAAAGCCTTAAACCATTTAAAGGGACACTTCCATAGTTTTTTTTTTTACGTTTTTTTTTTAACTCATATAGAAAAAAAGTGTCCTTTTGTAAGAATGAACCCAAATGATTAAGCCTCTTTTACAGATAGGTCATAGATTGTTAGTTTACTGCTGCTTTGAAGGGAAAATCAGCAAGGTAACCCTCATTATAATAATAGTAGAATTGGGATAGCCATACAACAACTCTGTCTGGCTGAATGACCTTTAATAATCTAAGGACTTTATGCATTAAAATAAAACTGCCTAGAATATCTTTGCCTATATATATATATATATAAAAATTTACAAAACAGGGCAGCACTCCGTGTATATAGCAATCCGGGTTCCAGAGTTCCTTTGATCCTGGGTACGTATATATACAAAAAAGTCCATGGCACTCCTCTACAGATGGTGAAAAAAGTGTATTTATTCATCCATATCTCACAGCGACATTTCAGTCCCCTCACGGAACCTTACGTTCCATGAGGGGACTAAAACGTTGCTGTGAGATATGTCTGAATAAATGCACTTTTTTTCACCATCTGTAGAGGAGTGCCATGGACTTTTTTGTGTGTATATATATATATATATATATATATATATACACACACTTGAGTCACATTATTATTACCACCAGCTAATATCCAGAATAAATGTCGTATTCAGCATGGACAGCAGGGCTGGGAATGACTCAATAAGGTAGGTTGTCACAGGTATCTGGAGTCATGCTGACTTCAGTGCATCCTATAACTGCTGGAGGATGCATGAGGGATGATCGATAGTGCCAATATGACAATCAGAGTGGTCCCATAAATGCCCAATTGGATTCAAGTCTGTGAAATCAGGAGGCCAGGATACTACTTGGAAGTCTTGGTCATGCTCTTCCAACCAATGTTGGACATTTCTAGCCATGTGACATGTTGCACGGAAGATCCCATCTGCCCCAGGGTAGACAATCAGCATGAATGGGTGAACATGACCTGCAAGGATGGATTTATACCTAAATCGGTTGGGAGAGCCTTCCACATGAATGATTGGACCCAGAAAATGCCATAAAAACATTCCCCAGGCCATAACGCTGACATCATCAGCTTGTGTTCTTCCAGCAATGGTTGCAGGGTATTTATTCTCTGAAGTTTCTTGCCTGACATGCCAATTTTCATCTGTGTGAATCATCGGAGAAGACAGCCCTTTGCCAATCAGTGGAAGTCCAATTCCAATACTGCCATAACTTTGTTAGCAGAAGTGGCCATCCATCTGTTTTAGAGCCCCATACACAGGAGGGTTTTGCTGATCTGTTGTTTTAGACACAGCTCTGGTAGCAACTTAATTCATTTTGGCAGTCAGCTGCTCCACTGTAGAGTATCGGTCCACCTGTGTGCACCTTCATAGATGACATTGCTCCGCAGTTTCCCCCACTTTTACGACAGCAGCACATGAACAGTTAACTAACTGCAAAGTTTCACAAATACTGCCACCCTTGACCCTTTTTGTAACTGACAAATAACCCCTTTTACCCAGGATAGCAACAAGGGATATGTGTGCAGATAGCCTATCGCACACCTCATATATATATATATATATATATATATATATACCCACCAAGCCAGCTCACAACGCGTGACTTCCTTCATGAGCTTTGTGTTAACGATGTTGAAAGTAGGAAGTGGTTAAAATAATGTGACTCTAATTATATATATATATATATATATATATATATGTACCACAACACAAATAGTGCAGCAGCACAGTTAGACGATGTGAAAAGGGTGCAACTCCTCAAGGAAGGCAGGTGTCTCCTCTACTATATAAAAAGTCCAAACACAAGGCAGCACTCCAAATTCAAGTAAAAATGTGATGACCCAAATTTATTTCCCAGGCAGCGTTTTGGCCTACTCAGTGAGGCCTTTTCACTTGAATTTAGAGTGCTGCCTTGTTTTTGGAATATATATATATATATATATATATATATATATATATATATGTGTTATATGTAATTTATAGGTTTTCTGAACTTAATTTCACATCAGTTGCAGCACATTCTAAATATAAAGGTTTGAAAATTCCAAATGATTTTAAAAAAATTCAATGCATTATATGTTTATTGTTAATAAATGTAATGAAATAAATCAAAGGTTATATATATATATATATATATATATACATTGATAAAGAACAGTGAACAAATACCAGTTGTCAAGGAAAAAATACATGCCTTAACATCTTCATAATAAATCAATTAGCATTGAGAAATCGGTAATAAAGATTCTGCCTCCATCTTCTGCACCTACAATGTGATTCATTGTTTCTCATAATATTTTAGTCATAGGCTTCTTTTATTGCAGGTTTTCATTATTTTATTTCAGCACTATTATACATTATTTATGCTGCTATTATACATTCAGTAGATAGAGGTAAGCGCTCTTAAGCCATGATATGGACAATTTTAGAGCACAGAAGCAATGCTGCAGACATAGAGTTTTCTGGAGTTTGACATTGCTGACCTATCTTCATCAATTTGAAAAGATGATGGTCTGACACTAGGCAACCACACAGATCTGCTTACCAAGCACCCCACCATCTATTGGATAGCAGCTGTGCTTGGTCTTGCAGCTCAGGCCTATTCACTTCGCCTAGGCCACGTGACCGATGTGACGTCACAGCTGGTTGGTGGTAGTGCCGGGAGTCACAACCTCCGATCAGATATTGATGATTTATGCTGACCAATATTAGAAAAAAACATAATTATGCTGTAAAACAAGTAATATGCATCTAAAATATGAAAAGATGGCAGACAGTTTCTTCACTTAAACTTCAGTGGTGGACAGGTTATAGACCCTACATGAAAACTCCCTGATGTACCAATCCTCAGGGGGCCACCTGAGCCCTCCTCACAGCTAGCCAGTGGCTGTTTTGGGGATGTATTTATGATGCACTGTGGTATTTGGCACGGTTGGGGTGGTATAATGTGTCACAATATGGTATTTTTGGTCCTGCCTACTTGTGTTGGCCCTGCCTTCTGTCAATTTGGACCTAACTACAAAATGGGACACTTAGTTTTTTTTCCAGGTCCACTTTAAGTTCCCAGTCCTTGTTCAACTTGGTCCACACAATCTTCACTGTGTATTGTTAAAATGCTTTCTAATCCCCATGTTTCCCTAGTGAATAATTTTTTCCCCATAGGGTTGTTTTAGGCCCAACATTGCCTTCTTACACAGTGCACCCAGTTTTGTATATAATGGGAGGGGGAGGCAGTGGAAGGGGAAACATAACCGTCCTCACTTAAAAGGAATTTCTCACAGTCTAAAGTAATATATATTATTTGTATTATCATATGTTTTGTATTATAAAAACTATTAACATGTCCAAATGCATTCAATAAACCAAAATGTATTTATATAGAGCACATACCCCCACCCCTGTCCCCAGAGTACTCCAATGTGTTTGTTTATAACTCATAACTATTGGTTCATGATCCAGTAGCTCATGATTGATGAGATCTCCTATTTATCTATAACTATATTTCTCGCTTACAGTGCAGACACACAGAAAATATATGAGTTTGCCAATGTCTGTTCACAGGGTGAGCATGCGCAGTATGATCTACACACTGCACCTGGTTATTTCATCCAGGGAGTGCCATTAAAGGGAATCTATCACTAGTTTTATGGTGTCCTAACTTATGGCAACATAAACTAGTGACCTGCTGCTAATTCAATCGGAAAAAATAGTGCCAGTTGGGGAAATCAAGCAGCATAAACCTGGTGACGGATTAAATTCAAAGAAAATGGGGGCAATTTATCAAAATTGGTGAAAATGAAAACTGTCTTAATTGCCCATAACCACCAATCAGATTTCACCCTTCAGTTTCCAAAGGAGCTTTGAAAAATGAAAGGTGGAATCTGATTCGTTGCTGTGGGCAACTAAGCCAATTTTGCAGTTTTGATATATCTACCCAATCCACTTACAGCACCAATGAAGGAGTTTACCACTCATGAATCAAATGTATGCTGCTCCTGTGGGTGCAGAGAGTCATGAAGAAGTTGCAAACAGTGGACCAGGTAACGTTAGTATCCATAAATGGCTTCTGGGAAGTGTGGTTTTCCAATCTAGATTAGTGGCCACTTGCTGGGTGATGCAAGACTGCCTATTTCAGTAAATGCAGCAGCTAATATGGCCATATAGCAAAAAATTCTGATTTGGTTCTTTATTATTTATTGGTGGCCAATGCTCAAAGACAGCCAAGAAACAAGCTGCAGTTTTGAAAATAAAGCACACCTTTGCTGTCAATATTTCATGTTACCAAATAAAATATTTCTTTAATCTTCTCATGCATATGTTTTAGAAGAAGAAATAAGGCAATTTTGTAAACACCAGCACTGAAAGGGTTGGCCAAGCTATTAAATTTTGCCCCAATACCCCATCATTTATTTTTTGTGTTACATACATCTGTATGTCCACTGCATAGCAGAAGGTTCTCTAACAGCAGGCTGTGTAAACACATATGATCATTGAGTGCTGCCTCCATAGGCATTTTTGGTGGCAGTTATGTGAATTACCCATGTGACTGCTTGCTGTGCTATCCATGGATAGATCCTCTTATGTGCATGCTCCATTGTAGACTGAACTAACATGGAAGTGGTGGTCCTGGGACCAGGTAAGGGGATCTGAAATTGGTCAATGCAGCAGTATTTAATTAAAGTACATTAGTAAGTTTTATTATTTTACATTTTGACAACTAAAGAACTTTTTATCTCACTCGAACACCCCTTTAAGCTTGGAAAACAGAATGTTGAAATCATTACTAATTTATTGAAGAGAAAAAACGAAAACATTGCATTGACATAAGTATTCAGCCCCTTTCCTCAGTACCAGTTGAAGTACCTTTAGCAGCAATTACAGCCTCTAGTCTTCTTGGGTTTGATGCCACAAAGTTTGCACACATGGATTTGGGAACTTTCTGCTAGTCTTCTCTGCAGATCCTCTCAAACTCTGTCAGGTTGGATGGGTACAGTCAGTTGAGAGCCATTTTCAGGTCTATCCAAGGTGACTTTTTGCACTCTTTTTATTGGTAGAATGCTACAGTGATGTTTGATCTTCTAGAAGTTTCTCCCATCTACACATAGGATCTTTGGACCTCAGCCAGTATGACCATTAAATTCTTGGTAATTTTGCTTACTAAGGCCCTTTTTCCCCGACTACTTAATTTGGTGAGATGGCCAGCTCCAGGAACAGTCTAGGTTGTTCCAAACTTTCTCCATTTAAGAATTATGGAGGCCACTGTGCTCTTGGAAACTATCAGTGTACCCTTCTCCAGATCTGTGTCTCCACACAATCACGTCTCTGATCTCTACAGACAGTTCTTTCCTCCTCATGGCTTGTCTTTTTTCTTTGATATGCATTGTCAGTTATAGACAGGATGCTTCTTGCTTAATCATGTCCAATCAGCTGAATTTATCACCGGTAGACTCTAATCAAGATGTCCAAACATCCTATAGATGCTCAAGAGAAATATGAGGCCCGCAGAGCTAACTTTCAAGTATCATAGAAAAGGTCTAAATACTTATCTCCATGTGAAATATTAAAATTTTATTTTCAAGAGGAGATTGAGTGCAGATTCATGGGGTGGGGGTTTTGATTTACTTTTTAATTTTATTTTTGCAGAAGACTGCAAACATAACAAAATTAGAAAAATTTGAAAGGGTCTGAATACTTTCCAAATGCACTGTACATTGTGTGCCAGTAAAGCTCACATAAAGAAACAGATTGCAATTTAGTTACGCCTCTGAGTTTCACTTTATCTTGAGCAAAAGCTATAAATGTACTTTCTGTTTTGAAAGGCGACAACATTAAACTATATGTTGAAAATTTTACAACCTAGATAATTAGCTCCATGAAAATGTTTAAATTCAATGACCATTTCTAGTTGGTAGTTTATGAAGGTTTTAACAACATTTATCTCAATGCCAGCAGCACAGACATTAACACTTTTCGTTTTCTGTTCAAATATCTCATCAAATATTACAGGAGATGTTTCTTCTATGCAAATTATTTTTGCAGGTACAAAAGTAGAAACATTGTAATAGCTACACAGTAATGTTTTATTTAGCTGTGTGATCATTAGGCTATGTTTACACTACATTTGGAATGCAAATAGGCAAAAAAAAAACTACCATTACTCTGATGGGACAAAAAGAGTGCCCTTTTGACCTCCGTCAACTAAATTATGTCCATATAAGTTTTTTAACTGGGTAGAAAACCTCAATTAACTACATTTTCTATGACATAGATATCTCACAAAAAATATATAGTTTTCTTCTTCTAACATGGATGCATGTGGGGTATGAAGTATGCCACTATATGCCTAGACAGTGGCATATGTTGGAAAACTTTGTTGTAGGTATACATTAGGAAATGTTCCTCTTGACTAAGGGCTTGAACAGAGCTTTACCATACAATATTTGGTCTTGAGGAATTTCTAAGTTTCCATGGTAGCACAAAAAATCTGTTGGCAGATGTAGGCTATCTTATGATAATTTAGAGTCTGGGGTCTGATGTCTAGAGTCTGTTGAGCTGCAAAGGGCAGTCTCTACACTTCTTATATGTAATATTATAAGACAGGAAAATCACCATGTGTAGCTGTTTAGGTGCAAAGTCTCCAATTTCAGGGGAAGAAGAAATATTGTTATTTAGATCCAGAGCCTGTGCACCACCTATAACTACACCTGTATGGAAGATCTGGCATAGTGTTATCAGTATATTATGATTTACTGGCTCCCTATCTGCAGGGTATAGAGGCCTTAAAGGGGTTGTCTGGGCTACAGATATTGATGACTTACCATCAGTATATGTAATCAGATAAGTGGGGATCCAACTACCAGGACCCCTTCGATCAGCTGTTTTGAATGGGTCATGGCTTAGGCAAGCCTAAGGTTACCAATAAGGCAATACCTTGCACACTGACCAATACTTTCATCCATGTTTTAGCAGCTGTATGTTGTCCAGTGCCCATGGACACAAATGCCCTGTAGCTCAGTCCTACTACCCAGATCCTCATGTAAACAGATGGTAGAGTAATTCCTACTATTTTGCAGACCAGGCAATAAGAAAGAGCTTCTCTCTGGCACTTGACACATTAGATGGACGTTCTGAGCAGGAATCTCTGTCACAAATGTACTATTTAATCGTAGCACAAGCCAATCTTATTTTGCCAACAGTGAAAATGTTCTACTCTGCTAATAAAGATGTCAAGTGCACGTTGTTACAAGTATTGCTACCATATTGAAAGGGCCAACAAAGTCAAGGGAATTAATCAATGTGCTATATTCAGCAAGGTTCCAGATCAACAAAGGTATGTCATCACTTATTGCAGTTCTTCTCGCTTTCACTTCAATCAGATAAGGATAAGGTGTGACAAAGGGAGAGAACCATTGCAAAACTGCAAGACACAGGGTGCTTGGCTTCTACATTAGATTGTTGTAAGACATGATTAATCCAATGTGTGGTAATAATTACAATAAAATAAAAAGAAAAGAACAGTGAAGGCATTCAAACAAATTAAAAAATTATAATCCTTCAATTCATATTAGTGTAATCTTCGTATTGTTCTTTTTTCTTTTTTGGGAGGGGATAATTAAGTTTTTGCTTTGACAATAGAAATGTCATTAATAGATTATTAGGATACTGTTTTTACCAACAACTATTTCCACAAGACCACTATAAACACACCATTTTAGATCATAGGAACAGAAAGGTATTGTCTATGGTGGCAGCAAGGATGAGCAACAATCGGTTATCTTTAACCAGTCTGATTTCTGTTTCTTCTGTGGCCAGGTGGCAGTCTATAAGTTATCATGGCTCAAGTCTTGTTTCTTTTTGCTATATTTATGTCCAGGGGTGTGCCAATAGAAATATAAAAAGAGGAAACGAGTAAGGGATGTGACAATGTGATAAAAGCCACTTAAGGCTAGTTTCACATATATGGTAAGAGGCTGTTCTCTGGATCTAGCATTTTGGTACCAAAATGCCCTCCAGCCCCATTAACTATAATGGGGCCTGGCAGAGATCCTGCCACAATACAGCAAATATGCTGAGAATCGCGCAGACAAAATACGCTGCAGACAAAAGACGCTCCCGGACCAGCCTTCCAGATCTCTGACTGCATATGTGAAATTAGGCTAAATCATCACAGATGGTAAAGGGTCCTGGGGCAAGCCGGATCAAGCCTCCTCGTAAAATGTATGGGTAACTTTAGATTGCTACGAAAATTCTAGCTAAATCTATGCCCAATTGTTTTTATGAGAATCTGTGTTGCCATCAATAGGTGACATGCCAACAGCACTGAATAGGGTTAATCCATGTTCATACCCAACGCAGCTCAACCTGCAAAACTATAACAGAAATCCAAGTAAAAGCTTTGGATTTCTGTTGCCGATCCAACATTTGATTTTCCGACATGACTATACCAGATGGTATAACTTTGGCTACATCAAGCCACTAGGTGGAGCGAGTAAAACCTAGAGGTTGCTGCAGGTAAGTGCTATAACGTTGTAGCAGGAAACAATGGTGCTGAGTCCCTTGTTAACATGGGTTCCAGTATGGTGTCTCTGTAATAAGTGTGATAGTCTTCACATATGTTAAAGTGCCTGTGCGGGAGCTACTTTAAAAAAAGAAATATAAAAGTAGGCAATGCTATCCAATATTCCTGTCTTCAACTATCATTGTAAATTAGCACTGGATTGTAAAGACCTACATTGTGGCTATTAGCATGATTAAATGCTCTATAATGACACTTACAAACAAGCTAATATAGTCATCCATTGAGTGCTGTAATGATGAATACTGCACAATGTTATAATGTGTGAAAATAGCTGTAAATAAGCTATCTAAGCAGAATTCCTAGAAATTATTGTGCTAATAACCATCCTCAGAGGAAAGCAATGGTTACATCCTCTCATTATCAGTGTATATGATGTCCAATATTACAGCTGACAAATCTGAGCACATTTAAGTTTGCATAGATATGTCAAATACCTCCATTTGTTATAACTTGCGTAATTTTGTTCGAAGAATGTGCATCATGAATAAAATAACGGTTTTATTACATTTCATATCTGCATTCTCTATATATTATTGAAATCACATTTTTAAAATAACATTGCCCTAGGCATTCATATACTGTATGTTACGTTTTCATTAGCAGAAATCTCTTCACTTGCTGAAACAAAATTGAAATGGTTCGAAATGTGTATAGTAGGAAACAATTTATAGAGCATTTGTCACTGGTGTATAGGCTGCAATCAATGTTGCTTCATAATATAAACTCTTGGGAGGATTCAGAAAGACTAGAGTTGAGCGAACACCTGGATGTTCGGGTTCGAGAAGTTCGGCCGAACATCCCGGAAATGTTCGGGTTCGGGATCCGAACCCGATCCGAACTTCGTCCCGAACCCGAACCCCATTGAAGTCAATGGGGACCCGAACTTTTCGGCACTAAAAAGGCTGTAAAACAGCCCAGGAAAGAGCTAGAGGGCTGCAAAAGGCAGCAACATGTAGGTAAATCCCCTGCAAACAAATGTGGATAGGGAAATGAATTAAAATAAAAATTAAATAAATAAAAATTAACCAAAATCAATTGGAGAGAGGTTCCATAGCAGAGAATCTGGCTTCCCGTCACCCACCACTGGAACAGTCCATTCTCAGATATTTAGGCCCGGCACCCAGGCAGAGGAGAGAGGTCCCGTAACAGAGAATCTGTCTTCATGTCAGCAGAGAATTAGTCTGCATGTCATAGCAGAGAATGAGGCTTCACGTCAGCCACCACTGCAACAGTCCATTGGCATATATTTAGGCCCAGCACCCAGGCAGAGGAGGGAGGTCCCGTAACAGAGAATCTGTCTTCATGTCAGCAGAGAATTAGTCTGCATGTCATAGCAGAGAATGAGGCTTCACGTCAGCCACCACTGCAACAGTCCATTGGCATATATTTAGGCCCAGCACACACACAGGCAGAGGAGAGAGGTCCCGTAACAGAGAATCTGGCTTCATGTCAGCAGAGAATCAGTCTGCATGTCATAGCAGAGAATGAGGCTTCACGTCAGCCACCACTGCAACAGTCCATTGGCATATATTTAGGCCCAGCACACACACAGGCAGAGGAGAGAGGTCCCGTAACAGAGAATCTGGCTTCATGTCAGCAGAGAATCAGTCTGCATGTCATAGCAGAGAATGAGGCTTCACGTCAGCCACCACTGCAACAGTCCATTGGCATATATTTAGGCCCAGCACCCAGGCAGAGGAGGGAGGTCCCGTAACAGAGAATCTGTCTTCATGTCAGCAGAGAATTAGTCTGCATGTCATAGCAGAGAATGAGGCTTCACGTCAGCCACCACTGCAACAGTCCATTGGCATATATTTAGGCCCAGCACACACACAGGCAGAGGAGAGAGGTCCCGTAACAGAGAATCTGGCTTCATGTCAGCAGAGAATCAGTCTGCATGTCATAGCAGAGAATGAGGCTTCACGTCAGCCACCACTGCAACAGTCCATTGGCATATATTTAGGCCCAGCACACACACAGGCAGAGGAGAGAGGTCCCGTAACAGAGAATCTGGCTTCATGTCAGCAGAGAATCAGTCTGCATGTCATAGCAGAGAATGAGGCTTCACGTCAGCCACCACTGCAACAGTCCATTGGCATATATTTAGGCCCAGCACCCAGGCAGAGGAGGGAGGTCCCGTAACAGAGAATCTGTCTTCATGTCAGCAGAGAATTAGTCTGCATGTCATAGCAGAGAATGAGGCTTCACGTCAGCCACCACTGCAACAGTCCATTGGCATATATTTAGGCCCAGCACCCAGGCAGAGGAGGGAGGTCCCGTAACAGAGAATCTGTCTTCATGTCAGCAGAGAATTAGTCTGCATGTCATAGCAGAGAATGAGGCTTCACGTCAGCCACCACTGGAACAGTCCATTCTCAGATATTTAGGCCCCGGCACCCAGGCAGAGGAGAGAGGTCCCGTAACAGAGAATCTGTCTTCATGTCAGCAGAGAATTAGTCTGCATGTCATAGCAGAGAATGAGGCTTCACGTCAGCCACCACTGCAACAGTCCATTGGCATATATTTAGGCCCAGCACCCAGGCAGAGGAGAGAGGTCCCGTAACAGACAATCTGGCTTCATGTCAGCAGAGAATCAGTCTTCATATCATAGCAGAGAATCAGGCTTCACGTCACCCACCACTGTAAGAGTCAATTTTCATAAATTTAGGCCCAGAACCCAGGCAGAGGAGAAAGGTCCCGTAACAGACAATCTGGCTTCATGTCAGCAGAGAATCAGTCTTCATATCATAGCAGAGAATCAGGCTTCACGTCACCCACCACTGTAAGAGTCAATTTTCATAAATTTAGGCCCAGAACCCAGGCAGAGGAGAAAGGTCCCGTAACAGACAATCTGGCTTCATGTCAGCAGAGAATCAGTCTTCATATCATAGCAGAGAATCAGGCTTCACGTCACCCACCACTGTAAGAGTCAATTTTCATAAATTTAGGCCCAGAACCCAGGCAGAGGAGAAAGGTCCCGTAACAGACAATCTGGCTTCATGTCAGCAGAGAATCAGTCTTCATATCATAGCAGAGAATCAGGCTTCACGTCACCCACCACTGTAAGAGTCAATTTTCATAAATTTAGGCCCAGAACCCAGGCAGAGGAGAAAGGTCCCGTAACAGACAATCTGGCTTCATGTCAGCAGAGAATCAGTCTTCATATCATAGCAGAGAATCAGGCTTCACGTCACCCACCACTGTAAGAGTCAATTTTCATAAATTTAGGCCCAGAACCCAGGCAGAGGAGAAAGGTCCCGTAACAGACAATCTGGCTTCATGTCAGCAGAGAATCAGTCTTCATATCATAGCAGAGAATCAGGCTTCACGTCACCCACCACTGTAAGAGTCAATTTTCATAAATTTAGGCCCAGAACCCAGGTAGAGGAGAAAGGTCCCGTAACAGACAATCTGGCTTCATGACAGCAGAGAATCAGTCTGCATGTCATAGCAGAGAATCAGGCTTCACGTCAGCCACCACTGCAACAGTCCATTGTCATAAATTTAGGCCCAGCACCCAGGCAGAGGAGAGAGGTCCCGTAACAGACAATCTGGCTTCATGTCAGCAGAGAATTAGTCTGCATGTCATAGCAGAGAATCAGGCTTCATGTCAGCCACCACTGCAACAGTCCATTGGCATATATTTAGGCCTAGCACACAGGCAGAGGAGAGGTTCATTCAACTTTGGGTAGCATCGCAATATAATGGTAAAATGAAAATAAAAATAGGATTGAATGAGGAAGTGCCCTGGAGTCCAATAATATATGGTTATGGGGAGGTAGTTAATGTCTAATCTGGACAAGGGACGGACAGGTCCTGTGGGATCCATGCCTGGTTCATTTTTATGAACGTCAGCTTGTCCACATTGGCTGTAGACAGGCGGCTGCGTTTGTCTGTAATGACGCCCCCTGCCGTGCTGAATACACGTTCAGACAAAACGCTGGCTGCCGGGCAGGCCAGCACCTCCAAGGCATAAAAGGCTAGCTCTGGCCACGTGGACAATTTAGAGACCCAGAAGTTGAATGGGGCCGAACCATCAGTCAGTACGTGGAGGGGTGTGCACACGTACTGTTCCACCATGTTAGTAAAATGTTGCCTCCTGCTAACACGTTGCGTATCAGGTGGTGGTGCAGTTAGCTGTGGCGTGTTGACAAAAGTTTTCCACATCTCTGCCATGCTAACCCTGCCCTCAGAGGAGCTGGCCGTGACACAGCTGCCTTGGCGACCTCTTGCTCCTCCTCTGCCTTGGCCTTGGGCTTCCACTTGTTCCCCTGTGACATTTGGGAATGCTCTCAGTAGCGCGTCTACCAACGTGCGCTTGTACTCGCGCATCTTCCTATCACGCTCCAGTGCAGGAAGTAAGGTGGGCACATTGTCTTTGTAGCGTGGATCCAGCAGGGTGGCAACCCAGTAGTCCGCACAGGTTAAAATGTGGGCAACTCTGCTGTCGTTGCGCAGGCACTGCAGCATGTAGTCGCTCATGTGTGCCAGGCTGCCCAGGGGTAAGGACAAGCTGTCCTCTGTGGGAGGCGTATCGTCATCGTCCTGCCTTTCCCCCCAGCCACGCACCAGTGATGGACCCGAGCTGCGTTGGGTGCCACCCCGCTGTGACCATGCTTCATCCTCATCCTCCTCCACCTCCTCCTCATCCTCGTCCTCCTCGTCCTCCAGTAGTGGGCCCTGGCTGGCCACATTTGTACCTGGCCTCTGCTGTTGCAAAAAACCTCCCTCTGAGTCACTTCGAAGAGACTGGCCTGAAAGTGCTAAAAATGACCCCTCTTCCTCATCCTCCTCCTCCTCCTCCTGGGCCACCTCCTGTTCCATCATCGCCCTAAGTGTTTTCTCAAGGAGACATAGAAGTGGTATTGTAACGCTGATAACGGTGTCATCGCCACTGGCCATGTTGGTGGAGTACTCGAAACAGCGCAACAGGGCACACAGGTCTCGCATGGAGGCCCAGTCATTGGTGGTGAAGTGGTGCTGTTCTGTAGTGCGACTGACCCGTGCGTGCTGCAGCTGAAACTCCACTA
Organism: Bufo gargarizans; assembly: GCF_014858855.1. Classification (NCBI taxonomy): domain Eukaryota; kingdom Metazoa; phylum Chordata; class Amphibia; order Anura; family Bufonidae; genus Bufo; species Bufo gargarizans. The sequence goes on from NC_058080.1 coordinate 263,116,234, forward strand.
TGGCCTGCTGCTGCTCGCACAGTCTGTCCAGCATGTGCAAGGTGGAGTTCCACCTGGTGGGCACGTCGCATATGAGGCGGTGAGCGGGAAGGCCGAAGTTACGCTGTAGCGCAGACAGGCGAGCAGCAGCAGGATGTGAACGCCGGAAGCGCGAACAGACGGCCCGCACTTTATGCAGCAGCTCTGACATGTCGGGGTAGTTGTGAATGAACTTCTGCACCACCAAATTCAGCACATGCGCCAAGCAAGGGATGTGCGTCAAATTGGCTAGTCCCAGAGCTGCAACGAGATTTCGCCCATTATCACACACCACCAGGCCGGGCTTGAGGCTCACCGGCAGCAACCACTCGTCGGTCTGTTGTTCTATACCCCGCCACAACTCCTGTGCGGTGTGGGGCCTGTCCCCCAAACATATGAGTTTCAGAATGGCCTGCTGACGTTTACCCCGGGCTGTGCTGAAGTTGGTGGTGAAGGTGTGTGGCTGACTGGATGAGCAGGTGGAAGAAGAGGAGGAGGAAGCCGAGAAGGAGGAGGTGGCAACAGGAGGCAAAGAATGTTGCCCTGCGATCCTTGGCGGCGGAAGGACGTGCGCCAAACAGCTCTCCGCCTGGGGCCCAGCTGCCACTACATTTACCCAGTGTGCAGTTAGGGAGATATAGCGTCCCTGGCCGTGCTTACTGGTCCACGTATCTGTGGTTAGGTGGACCTTGCTACAGATGGCGTTGCGCAGTGCACACTTGATTTTATCGGATACTTGGTTGTGCAGGGAAGGCACGGCTCTCTTGGAGAAGTAGTGCCGGCTGGGAACAACATACTGTGGGACAGCAAGCGACATGAGCTGTTTGAAGCTGTCTGTGTCCACCAGCCTAAATGACAGCATTTCATAGGCCAGTAGTTTAGAAATGCTGGCATTCAGGGCCAGGGATCGAGGGTGGCTAGGTGGGAATTTACGCTTTCTATCAAATGTTTGTGAGATGGAGAGCTGAACGCTGGCGTGTGACATGGTTGAGACGCTTGGTGACGGAGGTGGTGGTGGTGGTGTTGGTGGTACATCCCCTGTTTGCTGGGCGGCAGGTGCCAACGTTCCTCCAGAGGCGGAGGAAGAGGCCGAGGCGGCAGCAGCAGAATAGGCCGAGGCGGCAGCAGCAGAAGAGGTAGCAGGGGGAGCCTGAGTGACTTCCTTGGTTTTAAGGTGTTTACTCCACTGCAGTTCATGCTTTGCATGCAGGTGCCTGGTCATGCAGGTTGTGCTCAGGTTCAGAACGTTAATGCCTCGCTTCAGGCTCTGATGGCACAGCGTGCAAACCACTCGGGTCTTGTCGTCAGCACATTGTTTGAAGAAGTGCCATGCCAGGGAACTCCTTGAAGCTGCCTTTGGGGTGCTCGGTCCCAGATGGCGGCGGTCAGTAGCAGGCGGAGTCTCTTGGCGGCGGGTGTTCTGCTTTTGCCCACTGCTCCCTCTTTTGCTACGCTGTTGGCTCGGTCTCACCACTGCCTCTTCCTCCGAACTGTGAAAGTCAGTGGCACGACCTTCATTCCATGTGGGGTCTAGGACCTCATCGTCCCCTGCATCGTCTTCCACCCAGTCTTGATCCCTGACCTCCTGTTCAGTCTGCACACTGCAGAAAGACGCAGCAGTTGGCACCTGTGTTTCGTCATCATCAGAGACATGCTGAGGTGGTATTCCCATGTCCTCATCATCAGGAAACATAAGTGGTTGTGCGTCAGTGCATTCTATGTCTTTCACCGCTGGGGAAGGGCTAGGTGGATGCCCTTGGGAAACCCTGCCAGCGGAGTCTTCAAACAGCATAAGAGACTGCTGCATAACTTGAGGCTGAGACAGTTTCCCTGGTATGCATGGGGGTGATGTGACAGACTGATGGGGTTGGTTTTCAGGCGCCATCTGTGCGCTTTCTGCAGAAGACTGGGTGGGAGATAATGTGAACGTGCTGGATCCACTGTCGGCCACCCAATTGACTAATGCCTGTACCTGCTCAGGCCTTACCATCCTTAGAACGGCATTGGGCCCCACCATATATCGCTGTAAATTCTGGCGGCTACTGGGACCTGAGGTAGTTGGTACACTAGGACGTGTGGATGTGGCAGAACGGCCACGTCCTCTCCCAGCACCAGAGGGTCCACTAACACCACCACGACCATGTCCACGTCCGCGTCCCTTACTAGATGTTTTTCTCATTGTTATGGTTCACCACAACAACAAATATATTATTTGGCCCAATGTATTGTATTCAAATTCAGCGGGATATAAATTTGAGGCCTAGTATTTAGGCGCTGGGTGACCGGTATGGATTTAGTGACAGAATTAGACTTGGAAATGCACAGAAGCGTGTGTGTGTGAAGTTATTCTGAATGACCCAATGTGCACCTTGAATATTATATACCCTTTTAGGGATAGATTTCAAATAGCTCTGATATAGCAGAAACCACTAAATTATGAAATTGCTAAATTGGGAATTGTACTTCAACCCAGAACAAAAAATGTGCTTTGACGGACACTAAATATCTTGCCCAGCAACAACAGTACAACGGTGGGTAACGAGAGATTTAGAGGGAATTAAATTTGAGGCCTAGTATTTAGGCGCTGGGTCACCGGTATGGATTTAGTGACAGAATTAGACTTGGAAATACACAGTAGCGGGTGTGTGTGAAGTTATTCTGAATGACCCTATGTGCACCTTCAATATTATATACCCTTTTAGGGATAGATTTCAAATAGCTCTGATATAGCAGAAACCACTAAATTATGAAATTGCTAAATTGGGAATTGTACTTCAACCCAGAACAAAAAATGTGCTTTGACGGACACTAAATATCTTGCCCAGCAACAACAGTACAGCGGTGGGTAACGAGAGATTTAGAGGGAATTAAATTTGAGGCCTAGTATTTAGGCGCTGGGTCACCGGTATGGATTTAGTGACAGAATTAGACTTGGAAATGCACAGAAGCGTGTGTGTGAAGTTATTCTGAATGACCCAATGTGCACCTTCAATATTATATACCCTTTTTGGGATAGATTTCAAATAGCTCTGATATAGCAGGAACCACTAAATTATGAAATTGCTAAATTGGGAATTGTACTTCAACCCAGAACAAAAAATGTGCTTTGACGGGCACTAAATAACTTTCCCAGCTACAACAGGACAACGGTAACGAGAGATTTAGAGGGATTTAAATTTGAGGCCTAGTATTTAGGCGCTGGGTGACAGGTATGGGTTTAGTGACAGAATTAGACTTGGAAATACACAGTAGCGGGTGTGTGTGAAGTTATTCTGAATGACCCTATGTGCACCTTCAATATTATATACCCTTTTAGGGATAGATTTCAAATAGCTCTGATATAGCAGAAACCACTAAATTATGAAATTGCTAAATTGGGAATTGTACTTCAACCCAGAACAAAAAATGTGCTTTGACGGACACTAAATATCTTGCCCAGCAACAACAGTACACCGGTGGGTAACGAGAGATTTAGAGGGAATTAAATTTGAGGCCTAGTATTTAGGCGCTGGGTCACCGGTATGGATTTAGTGACAGAATTAGACTTGGAAATACACAGTAGCGGGTGTGTGTGAAGTTATTCTGAATGACCCTATGTGCACCTTCAATATTATATACCCTTTTTGGGATAGATTTCAAATAGCTCTGATATAGCAGGAACCACTAAATTATGAAATTGCTAAATTGGGAATTGTACTTCAACCCAGAACAAAAAATGTGCTTTGACGGGCACTAAATAACTTTCCCAGCTACAACAGGACAACGGTAACGAGAGATTTAGAGGGATTTAAATTTGAGGCCTAGTATTTAGGCGCTGGGTGACAGGTATGGGTTTAGTGACAGAATTAGACTTGGAAATACACAGTAGCGGGTGTGTGTGAAGTTATTCTGAATGACCCTATGTGCACCTTCAATATTATATACCCTTTTTGGGATAGATTTCAAATAGCTCTGATATAGCAGAAACCACTAAATTATGAAATTGCTAAATTGGGAATTGTACTTCAACCCAGAACAAAAAATGTGCTTTGACGGACACTAAATATCTTGCCCAGCAACAACAGTACACCGGTGGGTAACGAGAGATTTAGAGGGAATTAAATTTGAGGCCTAGTATTTAGGCGCTGGGTCACCGGTATGGATTTAGTGACAGAATTAGACTTGGAAATACACAGTAGCGGGTGTGTGTGAAGTTATTCTGAATGACCCTATGTGCACCTTCAATATTATATACCCTTTTTGGGATAGATTTCAAATAGCTCTGATATAGCAGGAACCACTAAATTATGAAATTGCTAAATTGGGAATTGTACTTCAACCCAGAACAAAAAATGTGCTTTGACGGGCACTAAATAACTTTCCCAGCTACAACAGGACAACGGTAACGAGAGATTTAGAGGGATTTAAATTTGAGGCCTAGTATTTAGGCGCTGGGTGACAGGTATGGGTTTAGTGACAGAATTAGACTTGGAAATACACAGTAGCGGGTGTGTGTGAAGTTATTCTGAATGACCCTATGTGCACCTTCAATATTATATACCCTTTTTGGGATAGATTTCAAATAGCTCTGATATAGCAGAAACCACTAAATTATGAAATTGCTAAATTGGGAATTGTACTTCAACCCAGAACAAAAAATGTGCTTTGACGGACACTAAATATCTTGCCCAGCAACAACAGTACAGCGGTGGGTAACGAGAGATTTAGAGGGAATTAAATTTGAGGCCTAGTATTTAGGCGCTGGGTCACCGGTATGGATTTAGTGACAGAATTAGACTTGGAAATACACAGTAGCGGGTGTGTGTGAAGTTACTCTGAATGACCCTATGTGCACCTTCAATATTATATACCCTTTTTGGGATAGATTTCAAAGAGCTCTGATATAGCAGGAACCACTAAATTATGAAATTGCTAAATTGGGAATTGTATTTCAACCCAGAACAAGAAATGTGCTTGAACGGACACTAAATAACTCGCCCAGCTACAGCACTAGGGACAGATTTAGCTGGATATAAATTTGAGGCCTAGTATTTAGGCGCTGGGTGACCGGTATGGATTTAGTGACAGAATTAGACTGGGATATGGCCAAAAAATGAACAGACTATTGCTGGTTAAATGCACTTGGTGTGACAGCTTCACCCTGATGTAGGCTTTAGCCAAAAAACAACCACACCATTGAGGGTTAAATGCACTTGGTGACAGGCGCAGCTTGCCCCTGATTTTGTATATGGCCAAAAAATGAACAGACTATTGCTGGTTAAATGCACTTGGTGTGACAGCTTCACCCTGATGTAGGCTTTAGCCAAAAAACAACCACACCATTGAGGGTTAAATGCACTTGGTGACAGGCGCAGCTTGCCCCTGATTTTGTATATGGCCAAAAAATGAACAGACTATTGCTGGTTAAATGCACTTGGTGTGACAGCTTCACCCTGATGTAGGCTTTAGCCAAAAAACAACCACACCATTGAGGGTTAAATGCACTTGGTGACAGGCGCAGCTTGCCCCTGATTTTGTATATGGCCAAAAAATGAACAGACTATTGCTGGTTAAATGCACTTGGTGTGACAGCTTCACCCTGATGTAGGCTTTAGCCAAAAAACAACCACACCATTGAGGGTTAAATGCACTTGGTGACAGGCGCAGCTTGCCCCTGATTTTGTATATGGCCAAAAAATGAACAGACTATTGCTGGTTAAATGCACTTGGTGTCACAGCTTCACCCTGATGTAGGCTTTAGCCAAAAAACAACCACACCATTGAGGGTTAAATGCACTTGGTCGCAGCTTGTGCTGGCGCACCACAAGACACAAAATGGCCGCCGATCACCCCAGAAAAATGAGACTGACAAACGGTCTGTGCAGCCTAAAAACAGTGAGCAATTGAGGATCAGCAGCTCAATGATCCACAGCTGCAGATCGATCAGTTAATCAAGTCCTTTGGAGGAGTTAATCTGCCTAATCTCGCCCTACTGTCGCAGCCGCAACCTCTCCCTACGCTAATCAGAGCAGAGTGACGGGCGGCGCTATGTGACTCCAGCTTAAATAGAGGCTGGGTCACATGGTGCTCTGGCCAATCACAGCCATGCCAATAGTAGGCATGGCTGTGATGGCCTCTTGGGGCAAGTAGTATGACGCTTGTTGATTGGCTGCTTTGCAGCCTTTCAAAAAGCGCCAAGAAAGCGTCACAAAAGCGCGAAGAAAGCGACGAACACCGAACCCGAACCCGGACTTTTACGAAAATGTCCGGGTTCGGGTCCGTGTCACGGACACCCCAAAATTCGGTACGAACCCGAACTATACAGTTCGAGTTCGCTCATCCCTAAGAAAGACGTCTCACATATTTTCTTAGTGCCCTATTGCTCTTTTTTAGTAAGTTTTAATTTGGTGCAGTAAGTTTTGAAAGGTTTGTCTGTCTTTAGCAAGATACTAAGTAATGATACTACTACTACTAATAATAATAACAAATATATTATTATTATTATCATTATTTGTCTATAGACTGTGTATGGGCAAAGTTTGTAGAATTGTTCAAAGTTGACCAAGTTGGCCAATCATGTTCATCATTACCTGGCAAGACAGAACATAATGAAAATTTCTGAGGAGGCTGAAACCTTCACGGTGTTCGTCCGAATATTGCGTGTGCTTGAGTGCGATGCTTGAGTCAGTGTATTTAAATCTAATTTAGCCTCTATTTATGAAAAGTTTCTGGCAGGATTTGAACTCAAAACATTCTACATTACAGCCAAGAATGTTAACCACTACACTATAGAGCCGCACTATAGAGCTGCAAAAAATAAAATAAAAATTAGATTTAACTACACTGGGCTATATATGAAGTCAGAGCAGGGACTCCTAAGCCAAACTAGAGTCCCGACACCTTCCCCTCTTCAGAACAGGGGGTGCCTGGTTTAATGCTTGGGTTCTCCCATTGACTTCCATTGTGTTTGGGTGCTCTGTAGATCACCCGAGCATCGGGAAGTGTTCTACTCGAGCACACGAGCACTTTGGTGCTCGACCAACACTAACCTTCACCCATTGCTAGAAGGACAACAGTGATAGGAAACCATCATTCCAATTCATCTCCTATGAGTTTTGCTTATCTTTTTCCGAGCAGCCACATAATAACTTATTGATTATAATGGCTGACCAGACCACTGCATGGAAAAAGCAGAGCGGAGCAGGCAGGAGGCAAAGGGGCATGACACTTTCTTAATTGTCTGCCAAATCGTCGCTGGCAAGTATTCGTAGTAACGCTTGTTAGCAATGATCTGGCAGTGTAATACTGCCACCAATTACCCGATGAACAATAAAAATCATTGTTGTCAGCAAACAAATGGTAAGTATGGAGACAAGCGATGGCATTAACGGTTTGAAAGTGATTGTTGGGAAAGAATGCTTCCATCCAGACAATTGTCTGCTCTAACAAGCAGTGTAAGAGGGAGCCTTTGGGATAGTCCAATGTGCATAACCCCTTTAAATTGGGCCTTTTTATTGCTTTGTAGATGTATATGGTGAGAAAAAATTCCTTTATAAAAATATGCATGTACAGATAAATTCTGTCTCCTGCACTTAGGTTTCCTCACTTGCATGGAGGGTAAACCTGACCAAGAGAAAGCAATGTCCAAACTGTGTAAGCCTGGCCATACATATAACTTTTGGCTCGTTTAATCACAGCTATCACTGAGGATCTCCTCACACACATGTCTGTTAGGTTCTGCGGAGTCTGCATGTGTTCTCTGTAGGAAGAGAGACAGGAATCTGTTGCCATACTCCTCTGGTAGTGACTCATCTCCTCAAGAACAAAGGGATGGAGCTGTTAAAATCCAATTTGCCTGACCCTTATCCCCATGACATCTGTTGAGTGAGAAGCCCCCCATACATGTTAGGTGGTTGGCTGAAATCGGGGGTTATGGCTTACATACTACAGTATATCTAATATATAAAGCCATCTCAACTCTCATTCCCAACCTGGCATCCACTAAACAGTATATAGCAACTACACCCTGTGACATAATATAATGTAAGATTACTGAGTGGTTTGGACAATAGGCAATAAATCCTACTCCTACTACCATTAAATCTGTTGACTGACTTGCTTTAATTTTCTATAAAACAATTACTTGAGGTCTACAGATACAGATGCACTTGGCTGCCAATTATAATGAGTATCTTAATGTGTGTTTATGCAGCAATCAAAATGTCATTTAGGAACGTCCTATCAATAAATCACAGGAATGATTTTGACCTACATGAGTCTGATAATGCACAGTAGATGTACAACAATAAATCTGGAGACCAAGCTTTTGATAGAGCTATCTTTTCAGTTAAGGGAAATAAGCAATAAGCAACGCCTAAAGCGTCTACTAGTTACTAGTTTTTACGTATACACAATTAAGGGATTTAGTAGAATTGAAACAAAACAAAAAATATTACATATATAGTGCAGGCTGTCCTTAAACAATCCTACTAATGCTAACTACCTTTGTCAGCATAAAGATTACAGATTATTTAACAATAGTCTGTGCCTGATCACCAGATTGCCTCTGATACTAATATACATGCAATAATTACTCAATTAGACGTTGTTAGGGATTTTTTTTTTTACCCTAATGCATTACTAAACAGTAAGTTCATCAAAATTGGATCTAAATTTTAAATGAATCTTTTGATTCATTACTTTAAAGTAACTCTCCAGTTTGCAATAACATTTTTTTTTTAAGTTGGCATACTAGAGTAGCCTGAGAAGCATTGTGGCCATTTTAGACTAGGAATAGATTAAAAAGGATACTTGTATGTGTATAGGGGAGCCAGGAGGGAGTTAGGAGAGGTGACTGTCGGCCAAATGATCATTTGTCTAACAGTTATTGAATGTTTTTGGCCACCCCTAGAGTACGACCAAACAGAGTGGTGGCCTTTCTGTGGTTGAGTACTGCTGCAGTTGTACGGGCCACAGCTGCCTCTAATTAAATTAAACAGACCGGACTGTTCAGTGGGTCTGTATTGTTAATGGTCTTACGGTATTGAAGGTGCCATACAGCCATTAACAAAACAGACCCACTGAACAGTGTGGTCTCATTAGTTTAATTAGAAGCAGCCGTGGCCCATAGAACGGCAGCGGTACTTGACCGCAGCACAGTCGTGTCACAACCGCAACACAACCATTCCACTAGTTTGTACTCTAAGAGTGGCCATAAACATTCAATAACTGTTGGACAAATAATTGTCTCCCAACTCCCTCCTGACTCTCCAATACACATGTGTTTGGCTAATTTATTCAATGTGATGCTGGAAGAAAGCCCTAGACATGTGATGGTGGTTAACCATCACTGGTCTAGACAGACACTTCTGGAGGCATGAGACAACCAAACAATCATGCCATTTGGTCATACCCTTAGAGTAGATTGCAAATAACAAAAAGTCTGTTTCTAGAGAACGTTACATTGAAGGTCGGTGACACAGTTTCTTTAGAAAATATACAGTAGGTTAATAGTAAAACAAAGTCTAATGATAGTTCACTGCTTCCTAAAACTGGTGGTGGTGGTGCCCTGCTCTTCAGAATTCTGGCTTCAAAGATTCACAGAATATGGCTTTGCAACAGTTTGGGCTTATTTGTGCAAATATTTTGCAAAATTTTGCATTTCTATGAACCTTACTGTACTTTGCTTTTGACAAGTGGGTGGGAAGTTGGAATGGTTAACTAGGTAAATTAGTTTAACTTCAGAATTATCCCCACGGTTTTTCAAAAAGTTGGAAAATTTAGCAGAAGAGTAAAGGGGTGGTGTAGAAAGTGGTGTAACACCTCAGTGTTAGTCTTAAGGATTCACTAAACACATTTTTCAAACATTTTGTGAAATGTAATACATTTCTGCAAATCACAGTGGCACATACTCTTGGAAATGAAATTCCCCAGGATGTCCACAGAATCAAAGGATGAAATATTTAATATAGTAAATTTTCCCTTTAAGAAAATAAGAAGCACAATAGAAGAAAGTGAGGTGTGCAAGCACATTTTGCTGCAACATGGGTCAGAAATGATCCTTAATACAAATAATAGGCACCCTTCACAGGCATCTCCTCTGGATAACTCCAGCTGCATTTGCTGACGATTCTCTACCATCTGCAGAAACACACATCTGCTGTACAATGGAGCACAATGTGCTTTTACAGCACGCTGCAAGCTCCTTTTATGAGCATCTGGCTTTAAAATAGCCTATGACAGATTAATATGCATACATGATGCGCAACATTTCTTCACAATAATATATGGGCACAGCTTTTATATTTTCTCAATATATTTTTCCAATTTCCTAAATGAGATGTTTGGCTTCCCATAGCAACTGTCAGAAAGAGTACATGAGTGTGCATGGAAACCTTCCAAGATATTGTATTTTATTATTATACTGTAATTAAATATTGTTAAAGGCACTTTGCATAGTGCAATGCATTAGACTTAGAGCGGTGAGAGCTTATGAGGCTTAAGGCATACCCCTTGATTAGATATTGCTGCTCTGGACGTCTAAGAACTTGATCGGAGAAATGAAATTTAACAATCCTAAATATGGTCCTCGATTCTGGCAGAACTTGGAAATGATTTCTCAAGTTCTGACAGCTAAAACTCAGACTTTGACATGTCAACTGAAGTGACAGAAGCAAAAAAATAACTTTATAAAAATGAGGATGAAATAAAGGCAACATCTGGCAGGGGATAGTTTTTATTTCCAAAAATATCAAATTTAATTAAGCAGAAGTAAAGAAGGAGGATGAAGACACTGTCATACATTATGTACATTCAAGTATTAATTAAAGGGTTTCTCTGGGACTACAATATTGGTGAACTATTCTTAGGATGCTCTACTTAAAGGGAACCAGTTTCCACGAAATGCAGTGCGAACTGCAGGCAGCATGCCATAGAGCTGGAGGAGCGGAGCAGATTGTAAAATAGTTTTATGGGAAAAGATTCTGAAAAACGTATTTTTTGTCTATTTAACTCTCTGTCATTTCTGATAGCATTCCATGCTTGTGTATATCAGACACTAAAAATGGATAAGGTTAGTATGATTTATTTTAGTTTTTTACACTATTTCAGGGAAAATTGATTTGCTTCCACAAAGCACGAGGAAATCCGACTTTGTGGCAAATCAAATTTTCCCTGAAATTTGGATTGGTCCGATTTGTTCAACACTACTATGAGGAAATTGAGGTGATACAAAAAAATATTTTTTTTTTCTAAAAAGTCTACACACCCCTGTTAAATGTCAGGTTTCTGTGTTGTAAAAAAATTAGACAAAGAAAAATCATTTCAGTACTTTTTCCACCTTTAATGTGACCTAACATCAGTTTGTTTTTCAATTTAGTGGTACAGTTTATAGGTCACATTAAAGGTGGAAAAAGTTCTGAAATGATTTATCTTTGTCTCATTTTTTTACAGCATAGAAACCTGACATTTTAACAGGGGTGTGTAGACTTTTTATATCCACTGTGTATAATGTATATACATATATTTTTACATTTATTTTATGTGAACACAATAATCAGGTTTTTTTTTGCACTGGTTATTACAGATAAGAAGATTTTATAGATAGGTGTGGGTCCCAACTCATAGCAATATGCCAGCAATGTGTGAGATGGGCCGACCCCTGTAATATTGGACTTATTTTTAAATATTATTATTAATGTTATGGGGTAGATAGTGAATGTTACTAAATATATATGCATATATATATATATATATATATATATATATATATATATACACACACACACAGTGTATATAGGTCTTATAAGTGTGGTTTTTTTCTCGCCTTTTTTTATTTGAAATGCACATACAGCTATTTCCATTGAGTTCAGGGTAGAAAGATAGATGAATATAATCAGGTCTGTGACTATGTTACACCATGAAGGCTGCTATTGACACATTCTAAGGAAATGATTGTGTAATCCTATTTGCACCTACTGACTCACACCTTTACTCCTCTCTGAGTTATCTGTTATTAAAAACAGACTCCATTATTCGCCTTGTTTCTTAATTCTCACTTTGGCTAACCACAATGCAATAATGTATGAGAACACAATGTTGAAAGCCGCAATACATATTATGCTGGTGTGCACAATAAGATTTTTCACATTCCTTTCAATCTGTGGATAGCATATGGATAAGGTCATTTGTTTTGTGAAATACTTGTACAGCATATACTTTAGTAAATTTATAATTTTAAATGTTTCCTTCCTCCATAGAGGAATAAATGTATTATTTTTGATGTGCATCTATATGTGCATCTAAGTGAAATAACATTGCACATATAAGAATTGACACTCCTACTCACAACTCAAACTAAAGCCTCATTCACACAGTCAGTGATTTCCATCAGTGATTGTGAGCCAAAACCTGGAGCGGCTCTAAACACAAAACAGGTACAAATCTTTCCCTTAGGCCTCATGCACACGGCCGTTGTTTTGGTCCGCGTCCGAGCCACAGTTTTCACTTCAATGGGGCTGCAGAAGATGCGGGCAGCACCCCGTGTGCTGTCCGCATCCGTTGTTCCGTTCCTTGGTCCGCAAAAAAAATATAACCTGTCCTATTCTTGTCCGCACTTTGCGGACAAGAATAGGCAGTTAAAATAAAGGCTGCCGGTGCCGTTCCACACAACGGTCGTGTGCATGAGGCCTTAAACCGTATCTTCGCGGAGGCTCCAATCCTGTTTTTGGCTCACAATCACTGATGGAAATCACTGACCAAAACGCTGACGTGTGGCTAAGGCATAAGGGAGATATCCTGCAGCTGCATCTCCAACCTTTCCCTCTTTTAAGCCTCATTCAAGCCTGTGATTCGGTCAGTGCTTTCCATTGGCGATTGTGAGGCAAAACCTGGATTTGAGGCTCCACAGACAAAAGGTATAAGGGAAAGATCTGGCCCTGTTCTGTGTTTAGAGCCGCACCTGGTTTTGGCGGGGTTAACTATAAGATGCTAAACAAATGTGGTATATCAAATAATGTAGAGGATTAACTGCCTGAACAAAATACACTAAAAACTACTTTTATTAATGATTCTGTGACGGACTGAACAGTCACTGGGGCTGCTGGAGGAGCCTGAGGGCCAGCCTCCTTCCTACAGACTATGGACCGAGAACTATGGAGACCCCCTCAAGCCTTTTGGGGTTACAAGGAACTATGAACCCTGATTTTTGTGTGTAATTTATATGCCACATATTTCCTATTGCCCATTAAAAAGGCATGGTGTGGATTCAGCAACACAAAAAGGGTTAACTTTGCACTGAGACTCCCACTGATTGTGTTAGTGATGGGATTTAGATGGTTGATTAAAACAGCAGCCAACTCCTATGATACACTCAGGAGATAATCCCATCACATGTGTCTCCTCTTCCCATTCATTCATTATGGAGGGGGTGAAGATTCCTGTTTGCATGTTCATTGTTAATTGCGTCACAGACAATGCCATTGTGTTTGTTAATTGTGTCACAGACAATGCCAGTGTGTTTGTTAATTGCATCAAAGACAATGCCAGTGTGTTTGTTAATTGCGTCACAGACAATGCCAGTGTGTTTGTTAAATAGGGTTAGTTTTGTGTTTACACTGTACAGGACTGGCAGCTATGTCATGTCCTCAGTATGTCATGTGTATATAAGTCAATGCTGTGTGTTCAATAAAGAGTTCCTGTTTTACCCTTCATCATGTTGAGGCTGGTGTTTGGGTAACTGATCGACACTGGGGATTGCCATACACTGAAGATTTACTATACTCCCCTGGTTATAACTACTAGCTCTTGTAAGAGACCTCAACCAAGCTTCAGCGGTTCATGGGGTCTGCAGTGCTTACGGTGTTGAGTGGAGTGCTTGGAGTCCTCGAGAAGCGCTAGGAGCATCCATCGACGGAGGTACCCGGCCGGGGTGCCAGGAGATCCGTTATAGATACAATACAAAAATGGTGGCTGTCCACAATATATCTTTTTCAGACTGGGCGTAAAGAATCTGGAGCATAATTTGAGACCATATATTAATACTCCTCTATCCCCAATCCCACAAGTGGTGTGTAACTGCTTAGCTCTGCACACGCAGGTGGTTGGTAGAGTCAGCCACACCTGGTTTTGGCTCAAAATCACTAATGGAAATAACTGACTAAACACTGACTGTGTGAATGAGGCATTAAAGGGATTGTCTCACTTCAGTAAGTGGCATTTATCATGCAGAGAAAGTTAATACAAGGCACTTACTAATGTATTGTTATTATCCATATTGCTTCCTTTGCTGGCTGGATCCATTTTTCCATCACATTATATACTGTTCATCTCCATGGTTACAGACCACTCTGCAATCCATCAGTGGTGGTCGTGCTTGCACACTAGAGGAAAAAGCAACAGCCTCTCTGTTGGCCGGGACCATGGGAGCTCACATAGGCTGGTGCTTTTTCCTCTATTGTACAAGCACGACCACCACTGATGGATTGCAGGGTGGTCTGTAACCATGGAAACTGGCAGTGTATAATGTGATAGAAAAATGAATCCAGCCAGCAAAGGAAGCAATATGAATAATAACAGTATATTGTATTAACTTTCTCTACATGATAAAGGCAACCCCTTTAAGCTTATGAAGAACCCCCCAATAAACACTTAAAACCCAACTGTAAGACGAGCAAACCCGAGCATGTAACAGACTGGTCACTTGGGTGATGGCAATATTCTGCCATTGACAGCCGTTTTCTGACTTGCTTTAGAAAGTATGCCATAGCTTCTCCAGTATATTTTTCTTGTTTTATTTTAATATGGATTCTCATTCATTTTAAATCACGAATGTGGGTGTGTGTGCCAAGGTTACTGGATATTAAGGGTTACTCACGACACAACAGTCAATTGAAAATTAGGCTGTCATCAAGCAATGTCATGCAGAGGCTAACCTGATTACTGAGTGATAGTCTTAGGAAGAAATCACTCTCTGAAGATGATTCACTCTTGATAGGCTCATAATGACTCTAACACTCTGGGGGTTCTGACAGTTTTCTATTTTGTTTTAATACTCAATATGCAGGATACAGAAAAAGTCAACTCAATGAACCATACAGATGTATTGAAATCCTAGTTTCTCTACTCCCAACATTAGTGTGCTGTCACTATTGGGGTTGCAGAAGTAGTAGTTCCACCCCGGCCTTTGTGCTCTCTTTCTAACAAAGCTAGAGCCAGTCCTGTACGTCTCATGGATCCAGAGATCTTTTGATTTCTTTCTCCAATTGTTCTGCTAGATTTATTTTAGGTGGATGTGTCTTTTCTTAGTCGGCATGTACTTTCTGCGGCAGCTCTCTCTCTATCAAAGGTCAGGGGATGTGTCTTTTCTCAGTGGGCCAGTTTGTTCTGCTGCATCTCTCTCCCTGTAACTGTCAAAGCTTCTAGCAGTGGGTATAGGTGATGGCAGCGGATTATTTATTCTGAACATGTGCGTCCACTTTATTGAGGTGGACATAGAAAAAAGAAAATGTACTAACAGCAGATGGCACTATGCAAATATATTTTATTGAATAACTCATTGACTATACTCAATTTTCGATCAGATTTTATTACAGAAGTTTTCAAAGACAGGTGCTGATTTGAAAAACATGTAGCATATTTTTTGTGGGACAACACCATTAAAGGGGTTCTTCTGGATTAACATAATGATGACTTATCCTCAGCATCAATATGGGCAAGATCAGTGGACGCCCCACCGATCAGACGTTTGAGGCTGCAGCACTCTCATGGGTGCCGCAAACTCCTCGCTGTACATTGTATAGTGGCTATGCTTGGTATTGCTGCTAAGCCAATCACTTGAATGGGGCTGAGCTTTACTTAAGACATGTTACCAATGAAGCTGACGTCATATGGCCTAGGAGGAGGCCTAAGCACTCAGAGCGCTGCAGCCTCTTTGTTCAGATGATTGGCGAGGTCTTACTCCAGAGGATAGGTCACCAATATGTAAATCCCAGGGAACCCCTTTAAGCAATTCATAATGTGTGAAAGCAATGTGTAGGGAAATGTAATAACTTCTACTGAAAGCATTAGCGAAACTAATGAAAATATAATGTTGGTCATGATAAAGCCATTCTTGGATTTTCCAATGGGAAATATAGTTATAAACATAGATAACTATCTAATAAATTACAATGAAATCAGTGATTACACAAATGTTTTATTCTCTTCACCCCTAGACATACAGTATTGAAAGGTTTATCTGTTAGTACAAAGAACAGCATGTACTTTCTACTAAACAGCTGAATAATGACACTATATGAGATAAATCCTGATAAAGAAAGGAAAAACAAAGCACCAAGCACTACATAGGGAAGTACAGTCTGATAATGGTATGAGATAGGAGTCCGAGGAGCTGGCTAAGTAATGCTCTCACCTTTTAGGGTTGTGAGGTTACAATATATTGGAAGAACCACTATGAGACTCAGGGAACGTGTCAATAAGTACCTTTCTAATGTGAATAATGGTTTTGTGAAGCAACGTTTCCAAACACGCTGTGATATGTCACAGCTCTGATTATTTAGAATCTCTGATAACCCCTTTAGAACAATATCCACCTACAGTTTATACCAGATGGGAGGATGTAAAAATATGGGAAATGTACTGGATTTTCAAAACACCCTTGGGCAACACAAGTAGACGAGTCAGTAATACTATAATGCAAAATACCATCCCAACCAGGGCCGGTGCTATAATAAGGCAAACCAAGCGGCTGCCTTAGGGCGCAGAGATGGGGGCGGGCGGAAAAAATTACACTTTTTTTTTTAATACCCTGTGTTTTTCATACCTGGGTTTTATAGGGCGAATACTAATGAAGCACTTCCATTTTGGAAGTGCTTCATTAGTACCGGAGGACCGGGAAGTGGTTAAGGATCTGTACTCACCGCTTTCTGGTCCTCCGCTCGGCTGTCTGCTGTAAAGGGCTGCACACCATGTGACCTCACTGTGCGCAGCCTTCACAGCTGACAGCCGAGAACCAGGAAGAAGGGAGATAGAGCGGTGGTAGTGAGGAGCGGCGGTGTCCAGGAGCAGGAGAGGTAAGTTATTATTATTTTTTTTATTTGCGCTGATGGCTGACATGGGAGGGCATGATTGATGGCTGACATGGGGGCATGATGACTGACATGGGGGCATGATGACTGACATGGGGGCATGATGGCTGATATGGGAGCATGATGGCTGACATGGGGGCATGATGGCTGACATGGGGCATGATGGCTGACATGGGGCATGATGACTGTTATGGGGGCATGATGGCTGACATGGGAACATGATGGCTGACAGGGGGGCATGATGGCTGACAGGGGGGCATGATGGCTGACATGGGGGGCTGATGGCTAACATGGGGCGCTGATGGCTGACATAAGGGGCTGATCTGAGGCATTGGGGGTCTGATCTAAGGTCTGATTAACATTGGGGGTCTGATTACTGGTCTGACCTGAGGTGCAATGGAAAATATTTTTTTCTTATTATCCTCCTCTAAAACCTAGGTGCTTCTTATGGACCGGTGCGTCTTAGAGGGTGAAAAATACTGTTCTCAAACCAGCGATTGTCTGAAGCAGAGAGAAGATACCAGGACCACACAGAGGAGAAGCCAGCTGCTGCAGATGGGACCAGGGCCAGGTGAGCTGCGACGGGGGCTCCAAAATGTAGCTTCACTTGTGTCCATCGGCCCATTGGGAAATTTCCCTTTAGGGTCTATGGCCAATCTGCCCCTGACAGCAAGATATGCTGTTTCTGAGTTAGGGAAACACTGTTTCAATAGCTCTCATGTACTGTAATGGGAGCCACTGAAACAATGGAGTGCTTTGCTGTTTCCTGGCCGGGTGGTGGTCCGGACTGTGTCTCATCTTGCTTTAGTAATAGTAAGATAAGACAACCTCTTTAATGGCTGCTATCCATCCACCAGCCTCTACCTTATCTATTTATTATGTATGTGTCACGGCCATGGCTATGACCGTGACTCCTTTACCGCATGCGGTTGCCTGCGGTTTAGATTGGGTGTTCAACCACAGCTGAGGGTCGCTGTGTGTGGCCTCACTTCTGGTTGCGCGGGCAACTAGTTGTGTTCTGTATGTGTCAGCAGAGCAGCCTGAGCGGTGCTAGGCAGCTTGCTGCAGTAGCATGCGGTCTCACCTGACTACCTTTATGTTAGGTGTGTGTGTATGGTGTACACTGTGTTTTTGTATTGTGTGCACTTCCCCTTTATGTTGGTGTTTCCCTTTCCTGGTGCTGGAAGGGTTAACTCCCTTCCCAGTGTGTGTGTGAGTCACTGGGTGTGTCTGACCGTTGGGTGTGGCCACTTAGGCCTATAAAGCTTTGGCATGGCTCAGTAGGTTGCTTCAGCCAGGCATAGCTGGAGCAGCCTCCTGTGAATTACCATCTTCCAGTAAGGGCCACCCTTCCGGTCATAAGATTCATTTCCTTGATGTTTTGTTGATGTCCTATGTCTTTGGTTTTTAGTGCAGCTATGGATGTCCTGGTTCCTGAGTGTTCTTATGTGTGTGCTGTTTCTCTTATGTTATGTGTGGACAGCATTTTCTGAGCACGGGTTCCAGTCAGCAAGGCTGTGGCAGGTTAGATTGGAACTGGAGGGTTCACCTGTCATATCCATAGTCCTGTTCATGTTTCCCTTCTTTCATGCTGCTTGGCCAGTGAGACTCCTGCTCCTCCGTGTCTAGGAGGAGTAGGTTGTCTTACCCTGCTCCTTAGTTCAGGGCCATCCTGAGGGCTTGCAGGGACTATTAGGTTCCAGCGTATGAGCCCTCCTACCACCAGGGTCGGCTCATACAGACAGGAGACAGTGTCAGCGTTAGGGACGCATTAGGAGGTGACCTGCTCCCTAATTCTGTTGCTCTGGCCGAGTAGCGACTGGACATCTTCCGACATCGCACGGCTGAGGATTTTCCCCATCCTCAGCCATGACAGTATGGTCATCTATCTCACTTATATCCCAGTCCTATTGTCAGCTCATATTCCTTTCTATAACTTTTTTCCCTATTGCGTTCTAGCTAGGTGTACTGAGGGCAAGATTTAAGCCTCTCCCTGAGCTCTGTGCATTGTGCCTTTTCCTCCCTCAGTAAGTGTGTCGGGTATTTCTCAGCATCACTCCCATCCTCTGCAAAGCAGCCTGTAAGCTGAATGCAATGTTCTAATCCCTTCTCTTCCTAGATGCTACATATGAGCGCTACCGGACTCGGATGATATGCCCCGCTAACAGTAGTTCCCAGGGCTCTCCTTTCATAACAATGCTGGAGTAACATCTCCAGTGACTGTCCAGGAGGCATGGCTTAGCTACCTGGCAGCCTTGTGAACTTCACTCCCGCCGTTCACTCCAAACGTTGTTTGTAGATTTTATTAATTTTTGTTATTAATCATCTTATATAATATTTATGTACTCTCTTTTACATTTAGTCTTTCTCAGGTTAACCACTTCAGCCCCGCTAGGTGAAACCCCCTTCATGACCAGAGCACTTTTTACACTTCGGCACTACACTACTTTCACCGTTTATCGCTCGGTCATGCAACTTACCACCCAAATGAATTTTAGCTCCTTTTCTTCTCACTAATAGAGCTTTCATTTGGTGGTATTTCATTGCTGCTGGCATTTTTACTTTTTTTGTTATTAATCAAAATGTAACGATTTTTTTGCAAAAAAATGACATTTTTCACTTTCAGCTGTAAAATTTTGCGAAAAAAACGACATCCATATATGAATTTTTCGCCAAATTTATTGTTCTACATGTCTTTGATAAAAAAAAAATGTTTGGGCAAAAAAAAAAAATGGTTTGGGTAAAAGTTATAGCATTTACAAACTATAGTACAAAAATGTGAATTTCCGCTTTTTGAAACAGCTCTGACTTTCTGAGCACCGGTCATGATTCCTGAGGTTCTACAATGCCGAGACAGTACAAACACCCCACAAATGACCCCATTTCGGAAAGTAGACACCCTAAGGTATTCGCTGATGGGCATAGTGAGTTCATAGAACTTTTTATTTTTTGTCACAAGTTAGCGGAAAATGATGATGATTTTATTTTTTTTATTTTTTCTTACAAAGTCTCATATTCCACTAACTTGCGACAAAAAATAAAAAATTCTAGGAACTCACCATGCCCCTCACAGAATACCTTGGGGTGTCTTCTTTCCAAAATGGGGTCACTTGTGGGGTAGTTATACTGCCCTGGCAATTTAGGGGCCCAAATGTGTGAGAAGAACTTTGCAATCAAAATGTGTAAAAAATGACCGGTGAAATCCAAAAGGTGCACTTTGGAATATGCGCCCCTTTGCCCACCTTGGCAGCAAAAAAGTGTGACACATCTGGTATCGCCGTACTCAGGAGAAGTTGGGGAATGTGTTTTGGGGTGTCATTTTACATATACCCATGCTGGGTGAGAAAAATATCTTGGTCAAATGCCAACTTTGTATAAAAAAATGGGAAAAGTTGTCTTTTGCCAAGATATTTCTCTCATCCAGCATGGGTATATGTAAAATGACACCGCAAAACACATTCCCCAACTTCTCCTGAGTACGGCGATACCAGATGTGTCACACTTTTTTGCAGCCAAGGTGGGCAAAGGGGCACATATTCCAAAGTGCACCTTTCAGATTTTGCAGGCCATTTTTTACACATTTTGATTGCAAGGTACTTCTCACACATTTGGGCCCCTAAATTGCCAGGGCAGTATAACTACGCCACAAGTGACCCCATTTTGGAAAGAAGACACCCCAAGGTATTCCGTGAGGGGCATGGCGAGTTCCTAGAATTTTTTATTTTTTTGTCACAAGTTAGCGGAAAATGATGATTTTTTTTTTTCTCTTTTTTCCTTACAAAGTCTCATATTCCACTAACTTGCGACAAAAAATAAAAAATTCTAGGAACTCGCCATGCCCCTCACGGAATACCTTGGGGTGTCTTCTTTCCAAAATGGGGTCACTTGTGGGGTAGTTATACTGCCCTGGCAATTTAGGGGCCCATATGTGTGAGAAGTACTTTGCAATCAAAATCTGTAAAAAATGACCGGTGAAATCCGAAAGGTGCACTTTGGAATATGTGCCCCTTTGCCCACCTTGGCATCAAAAAAGTGTCACACATCTGGTATCGCCGTACTCAGGAGAAGTTGGGGAATGTGATTTGGGGTGTCATTTTACATATACCCATGCTGGGTGAGAGAAATATCTTGGCAAAAGACAACTTTTCCCATTTTTTTATACAAAGTTGGCATTTGACCAAGATATTTTTCTCACCCAGCATGGGTATATGTAAAATGACACCCCAAAACACATTGCCCAACTTCTCCTGAGTACGGCGATACCAGATGTGTCACACTTTTTTGCTGCCAAGGTGGGCAAAGGGGCACATATTCCAAAGTGCACCTTTCGGATTTTGCAGGGCATTTTTTACACATTTTGATTGCAAAGTTCTTCTCACACATTTGGGCCCCTAAATTGCCAGGGCAGTATAACTACCCCACAAGTGACCCCATTTTGGAAAGAAGACACCCCAAGGTATTCCGTGAGGGGCATGGCGAGTTCCTAGAATTTTTTATTTTTTGTCGCAAGTTAGTGGAATATGAGACTTTGTAAGGAAAAAAGAAAAAAAAAAGAAAAATCATCATTTTCCGCTAAATTGTGACAAAAAATAAAAAATTCTAGGAACTCGCCGTGCCCCCCACGGAATACCTTGGGGTGTCTTCTTTCCAAAATGGGGTCACTTGTGGCGTAGTTATACTGCCCTGGCAATTTAGGGGCCCAAATGTGTAAGAAGTACCTTGCAATCAAAATGTGTAAAAAATGGCCTGCGAAATCCGAAAGGTGCCCCTTTGCCCACCTTGGCTGCAAAAAAGTGTCACACATGTGGTATCGCCGTACTCAGGAGAAGTTGGGCAATGTGTTTTGGGGGGTCATTTTACATATACCCATGCTGGGTGAGAGAAATATCTTGGCAAAAGACAACTTTTCCCATTTTTTTATACAAAGTTGGCATTTGACCAAGATATTTTTCTCACCCAGCATGGGTATATGTAAAATGACACCCCAAATCACATTCCCCAACTTCTCCTGAGTACGGCGATACCACATGTGTGACACTTTTTTGCAGCCTAGATGCGCAAAGGGGCCCAAATTCCTTTTAGGAGGGCATTTTTAGACATTTGGATCCCAGACTTCTTCTCACACTTTCGGGCCCCTAAAAAGCCAGGGCAGTATAAATACCCCACATGTGACCCCACTTTGGAAAGAAGACACCCCAAGATATTCAATGAGGGGCATGGCGAGTTCCTAGATTTTTTTTTTTTTTGCATAAGTTAGCGGATATTGATTTTTTTTTTGTTTTTTTCTCACAAAGTCTCACTTTCCGCTAACTTAGGACAAAAATTTCAATCTTTCATGGACTCAATATGCCCCTCACGGAATACCTTGGCGTGTCTTCTTTCCGAAATGGGGTCACATGTGGGGTATTTATACTGCCCTGGCTTTTTAGGGGCCCTAAAGCGTGAGAAGAAGTCTGGAATATAAATGTCTAAAAATGTTTACGCATTTGGATTCCGTGAGGGGTATGGTGCGTCCATGTGAGATTTTATTTTTTGACACAAGTTAGTGGAATATGAGACTTTGTAAGAAAAAACAAAAACAAAAACAAACAAAAAATTTCCGCTAACTTGTGCCAAAAAAAATGTCTGAATGGAGCCTTACCAGGGGGGGGGGGTGATCAATGACAGGGGGGTGATCAATGACAGGGGGGTGATCACCCATATAGACTCCCTGATCACCCCCCTGTCATTGATCACCCCCCCTGTAAGGCTCCATTCAGACATCCGCATGATTTTTTACGGATCCATGGATACATGGATCGGATCCACAGAACGCATGCGGACGTCTGAATGGAGCCTTACAGGGGGGTTATCAATGACAGGGGGTGATCAGGGTAATCAGGGTGATCACCCCCCTGTCACTGATCACCCCCCCGTAAGGCTCCATTCAGACATCCGCATGATTTTTTATGGATCCATGGATACATGGATCGGATCCACAAAACGCATGCGGACGTCTGAATGGAGCCTTACAGGGGGGTTATCAATGACAGGGGATGATCAGGGTGATCACCCCCCTGTCACTGATCACCCCCCCTGTAAGGCTCCATTCAGACAGCCGCATGATTTTTTACGGATCCATGGATACATGGATCGGA
This sequence comes from Bufo gargarizans, assembly GCF_014858855.1. Classification (NCBI taxonomy): domain Eukaryota; kingdom Metazoa; phylum Chordata; class Amphibia; order Anura; family Bufonidae; genus Bufo; species Bufo gargarizans. The sequence goes on from NC_058080.1 coordinate 263,139,452, forward strand.
TCCACAAAACGCATGCGGACGTCTGAATGGAGCCTTACAGGGGGGTTATCAATGACAGGGGGTGATCAGGGTGATCAGGGTGATCACCCCCCTGTCACTGATCACCCCCCCTGTAAGGCTCCATTCAGACATCCGCATGATTTTTTACGGATCCATGGATACATGGATCGGATCCACAAAACGCATGCGGACGTCTGAATGGAGCCTTACAGGGGGGTTATCAATGACAGGGGGTGATCAGGGTGATCAGGGTGATCACCCCCCTGTCACTGATCACCCCCCTGTAAGGCTCCATTCAGACATCCGCATGATTTTTTACGGATCCATGGATACATGGATCGGATCCACAAAACGCATGCGGACGTCTGAATGGAGCCTTACAGGGGGGTTATCAATGACAGGGGGTGATCAGGGTGATCACCCCCCTGTCACTGATCACCCCCCCTGTAAGGCTCCATTCAGACATCCGCATGATTTTTTACGGATCCATGGATACATGGATCGGATCCACAAAACGCATGCGGACGTCTGAATGGAGCATTACAGGGGGGTTATCAATGACAGGGGGTGATCAGGGTGATCACCCCCCTGTCACTGATCACCCCCCCTGTAAGGCTCCATTCAGACGTCCGCATGATTTTTACGGATCCATGGATACATGGATCGGATCCGTAAAAATCATGCGGACGTCTGAATGGAGCCTTACAGGGGGGTGATCAATGACAGGGGGGTGATCAATGACAGGGGGTGATCAGGGAGTGTATATGGGTGATCACCCGCCTGTCATTGATCACCCCCCTGTAAGGCTCCATTCAGACGTCCGTATGCTTTTTGCGGATCCGATCCATGTATCCGTGGATCCGTAAAAATCATACGGATGTCTGAACGGAGCCTGACAGGGGGGTGATCAATGACAGGGCGGTGATCAATGACAGGGGGGTGATCAGGGAGTTTATATGGGGTGATCATGGGTGATCAGGGGTTTATAAGGGGTTAATAAGTGACGGGGGGGGGGGGTGTAGTGTAGTGTAGTGTTTGGTGCGACTGCACTGACCTACCTGAGTCCTCTGGTGGTCGATCCTAACAAAAGGGACCACCAGAGGACCAGGTAGGAGGTATATTACACGCTGTTATGAAAACAGCGTCTAATATACCTGTTAGGGGTTAAAAAATTCGGATCTCCAGCCTGCCAGCGAGCGATCGCCGCTGGCAGGCTGGAGATCCACTCGCTTACCTTCCGTTTCTGTGAGCGCGCGCGCCTGTGCGCGCGCGTTCACAGGAAATCTCGCGTCTCGCGAGAAGACGCGTATATGCGTCCAGGAGGAATAAAGCAACCACCTCCCGGACGCATATACGCGTACAGCGGTCGGGAGGTGGTTAACATTTAGATTATTCTATGCTGTTATCTTTTTTGCAGTGAGTAATGTGCACCCTGTTCTTCTCCCTTCCCCATCCTTCCTCTCCCTTCTCTATACTTGCGAGGGTCTGTATTTGACAGTCATATATTTTAAATACATGTGAAGAATGGGCTGTGTCCTCAAAATGCATTATGTTTTGGAACCAATAAAGCAATATTTTATTTCTACTGGTTGAGCGCTGGAGTCCTTGTCTTTGGTCCCTAAAGCCTGTATTAGCCCAGGTGATTGTTGGGCCAATCATAGTATGAAAGTTCATTAGTGATGATCTGGCAGTGTAATACTGCTGCTAATTACCCGATGAATGAGCAAACTCGTTCATCAGGCAATTCAAATCTTTTTGTAGTATGACAAACTGTGTTTACAAGACTATTTCCTGTTAACATTTTTTGCCTTCAAGTTACTTTAGCCAGCATTCCTGCTGCATTATTTCGAGGATTATCAGAGATCCCACCAGTTTGACCCTCACACGTCAATAAGTGGCATATTTTAGATATCTATAATAACTGGCTTTGGTAGGAAAACCTCTTTAAGGGTGTATTACCCATTAGAAGCCATTTTTCATTGCTCCAATGCATCTAAAATACTGTAGATAAAATTGCTTTGCAAAAAAGGCTCCAGTAAAAAATATAAAAAAATCCTGCCATTTTCTCTATGCAGGTCCTGTCTAGACATGGGTGTATTCATTGTTACAGGCTACAGTGCAACCCCATTGTGTAGTCAGATCCTGCAGTCATATAATACATTTTCATGTCTCCTCTTCCCCTGACTGTGGGTTGGTAAGAAGCAAGCAAGGCATCAGCTAGAAGGGAGTAAGGCTTAAAGGCAGTCTGTTACCAGAAAATATACCTCCAAACCAAACACAATGCTTTTTAGGGATAGCTCAGCTGACTGCAATGATGCCGGTCTTTAGGTCATTCCATTGAAGTAACCTGTCCAGCTGTGTTATTAGCATATCAGGAACAGTTTTGTGTATGGTTGTAGGGGAGCAGCAATTTTTAAATGAGAAAATGAGCCAGTTTCATAGATACAAAACTGCTGACGGATGCCTTTCAAGGATTAGATTTACCCAAAGGGCTGCTATTGATCTACAAACAGCTTTAAGGTGGCCAAAAACCTTAAATGGCTATGGGCTAAAAGCTATTCCCCAATACACATGCACGTGCATTTATCTGAGGAGAGGAAAATTGCCACACAACTGGTACCAGTGTATCCTTCATGACAAAAAAGGCATGTTGAAATTCATCTTTCCCCGACACCTATCATGGGGTCACTGTCATTAGATAGTCATCTTCTGAAAATTGCCAAGTTCAGTCATAGTTCATCTGTATGGACAGAGGGGGAGATTTATCAAACTGGTGTGAAGTAGAACTAGCTTAGTTGCCCATAGCAACCAATCAGATTTCACCTTTCATTTGTCACAGCTGCTTTAGAAAATGAAAGGTGGAATCTGATTAGTTGCTATGGGTAACTAAGCCAGTTCTACACCAGTTTGATAAATCTCCCCCCAGTTTACTTAAAGAGAACCTGTTACCACGAAATGCAGTACAATCTGCAGGCAGCATGTTATCGAGCAAGAGAAGCTGAGCAAATTGATATATCGTTTATGGGATAATATTCAGTATGACTTATAATTTATACATTTATATCTCTGCTCTTTTTGAAATTAGGATCACACCTGTGTACAACTATCAGTGGCTGAAAGCTATGTCTGTATAAAAATTACACAGAAAATGCTACATATCACTAATAACACCTCCCCTGTGTACAACTATCAGTGACTGAGTGAATGACAGCTGTCTATGTATACACACATATACAGAGAATGCTATCAATCACTGATAACACCTCCCTGTGTACAACTATCAGTGAGTGACATCTATCTATGTATACACAATTACACAAAGAATAATATCAATAACTGATAACACCTCCTCCATGTATAGCTATCCATGTCTATAGACTTACATAGATAATACTGACAACTATCTCTCAGCCTGCATGAGTAACCAGAAGAAGACACTGAGATGGGGACGCTGAACCACAGACCATGGGTTACTAGCACTGTGACCAAGGAGCCACCCGGACTACTGAGCTACAGACCTTGGGCCCTTGACCAGGATGCTGGCCTTCTAAGAGAGAGAGGGACAGTTAGCTCAGGCCTTTCATCAGCATCAAACCCTTCTTGTGCCAGGGAGGAGACTCTGCCAGACTACTGAGTGACCAGAAGAAGACGCTGAGATGGGGATACACTGCCACAGACCCAGGATCACCGGCCTTGGACCAAGGTATCAGCCTTCTGAAGAGAAAGAGGGCAGCTAGCTCAGGCCTTTCCTCAACATCAAACCCTTCTTCTGCCAAGGAGAAGACTGGAGAAGACAGCCTAATGCCTCGCCTGTATTGTTTTGTACCTGAATTCCTCTAATAAAGAAGCACCCTGGTTTACTGCAGTCCCTGACTCTCTGGACTTATTTCCCATTGGGGTGCACCATGCCTTACCATCCCTTCCGGAGAGAAGCAACACGTGGTGACACCTTAACGGTGTCCGGGGGACCCAGCGTATCGTTGGGGCCACCCCAAACTCGGCAACTGCAATAGCCCTGAATAATACATAATATGTAGACATAATGAAATAACCAGATGAACTAGCCACCTGGAGGACTATGATAAACTAATCGCTAAATAAATTGAAGGAAAGCGAACACATAAGAAATTTAAGCAGAAGCCAGTATCTCAAAGATGACAAGGTCAGCCACCTCTGCTCAACACGACTCTCAATTGTTTGATTTTCTAAAATCTTCTACAGAAGCATTAAATGTGTCAGTTTAATGGCACATCTGTCAGATAGGAAATAATCTGCTGACTTCTCCTTAGCATTCCACTAAGGCGTATTTCCGAGCTAATCTTGCACAGCCTTCACTTCACGTAAAGCCTATTTGAGTAGTGAGTGGCCAGCTACAATATCTCTTCATTCCGACACTATCTGCTGTGAACATCGTCCATCTGCACTGCGGATTCTTGCAGATGAGAAGAGGCAAATTGTAAGCACTGTTAGTGAGGAAAGAAACATTCCATGCTTGATAAGCAAACTCATTTATTAGTGTGAAGACCCATAAAGGCATTGGCACCACTGCCATCATGGAGCTAGTGATGATTTAAAGTGACAGCACAGGGACACTGGATTTCTTTAAAGACTTTTGGCAATTACAAATCAGATAGCGAATCAAAGGCTTATGTGGGTCCTCTGCTGATTACGGTATTGTTTTTTTATGCAAACCAATTGACAATAAAGTAAAAAATAAAAAAATACATGTCATTAGGTTTCTAAAAGCACACAACTGCATTGCTCATAGATGCAGCTTTGAAAAAATATTTAAAGGGGGACTCCAATAAAAAGACAGAGATAGCTAGATAGATTTGAAGGATATAATTAGTGATGAGTGGCAAGGGAAATATTTGAATTTGCAATATTTTCACAAATATTTTGTAGAATATTCGTCATATATTCACAAATTTGCGAATTTGAGATTACATTCTTGATTGCGAAAATTGGCAATTTAATATTCGCGTAATGCGTGTGAAATACAGGCGTGGGTCACTTATGCTACATTTTTCATGCTGGTATAAGTTTCAGATGAACTATGACTGAACTTTTCTCCAGTTGAGACTGGAGAAAATGGTTGGCACGGCAGAACATTTGAATAGCTTTATAATCAGATAGAATGCTCTAATATATTTGCGCTTGCAAATGTTCGGCAATTAATGATGCACATATTTTTTTCACAATACGTGCAACTTGTGACAGACATCACAGCAGCATGTATGTATGGACAGCAGAACCTATTGCACTGCCTAACACCCTTCACAGGAACCTATCAGCTGCACTATAGATCAATCTAACCTACACTGACTATCTCCCCCCCCCCTAACTATCTGAAATATATAAAGTTAACCGTCTAATGTAATAACACAATGCACAGAGCATAGCAATGACACTGCTGTCTCTTTCATAACTGCAATAAACTGTAGAAAATGGCTGCTGGGGAGGTTCTTATATAGTAAGGGGTAAGCAACTTTTCTATTGGTTGCTAGGGGTGTGGCTAAGCTGTGACAAAGCCTTCTCATTGACCCATGCTAGAAGAAGGGAGGAATGATCACCTGATGTGTACTGTGTTAAAAAAAAAATATATATATTAATCATTACAAATATATAGCACTATATTCTAAATATTTGCGAATTCTTGAAGTGCCGATATTCGCAATAAAAATTTGTAATACGAATATTCGCTCTCAACACTAGACATAATAAAGTATCATCTGATTTTGTCCCTTAAGCTACTTTTACACCTCTGGTGTAAAACTCCAGCATGGCTGTTCTGGCAGATTTGGCAACTAAGAATGCAGCTGTTTGTGTCAGGCTGCTTTTCCCTTTGTCTGCTACAATGCCTACAGATGTCCACCGGACCCCATTATACTTAATGGGACCGATGGACATTCTGTCCGCCTCCAGCAGTGCATCAGGCAGTGTTATCCGCCGGAACAGCCTGCTGGAATTCACACTGGTGTAAAAGTAGCCTTAGAAGATCTTAAAATTAAGTAAATACAACCTCAGATTAATAGACAGAGGTTTGCTGGTCTAGAACATTCAGTTGTGTGTTAAGAGGATGACGTTAGCAAAAAACTATCAAGCATTGTGGGAGAGGGGTTATGATTTGGGCTTGTATTACAGCCACAAGACCTGGGCACCTTGCAGTCATCAAATAAACTATGAACTCTTCTGTATACCAAAGTATTCAGGAAGGAAATGTGAGGCTATCTATCCAATTGCTAATGCTAGGCTGAAACTAGGTCATGCAACAAGACAATGATCAGACAATGATCATGACAGAAAATCCAAAGAATGAATGAAAAGAATCAAGGTGTTGCAAGAACCCAAAGTCCAGACCTAACCCAAATGAAATGCTGTGGTGGAACCATTAATACATTTTCCAAGAGTAAAATATTGATGACCTATCCTCAGGATAGGTCTGTGGGATGTAAATGATTGGCCCAGATGCCAGGATTCAGACTCCCACCGATCACATATTGATGCCTTATCCTGAGGATAGGCCATCAATTTTTTTGCTTCCAGAAAACCTCTTTAAGAGGATTGTGCATAAACGAATGCACATAAACCTCAATGAACTTAACATTGTTGTAAAGAAGAATTGGCCAAAAGTGCTCCAAAATAATGCATGAGACTGATAAAGTCATAAAGAAAACAATTACTTCAAGTTTACCTGGTTTGTCCTTCAGTCCTCCTAGTAATCACACACTTTAGATACTAGGAATATTGACCTTTAGCTGTAATATGCGACCCTTACATAGGACATCATATTAAATTGACAGATCCACTAAGGTTCTGGAGATGAAGGATGACCAGATAGTAAATTTAGACCAGTAAAATATGTTTCAACGGTATCATTAGTGGAAGAAACAATGCTTTTCTTCTGTCATATATAAACTAGCTGTTTCGGATCTTATTTAGTGACAACTCTTTCAGCCTGACTAATTCTATGAGCATCGCTTTAGACCGCGAGGTACACCCTTGATTTATATTCCGGTTGGAAAGACGCAGCACTGCTGATACCAGTGAAGGATTTCAAGCCGTCTTCATTTAACTTTCTGCGCACATGAAGCATGGGAAATAAAATTGGCATGAAGAATCACCTTAGTTTATCTTGAAAGAGAGAACCTGGAATGATGTGTTGCTGGTCAGAAACTACTAATGGAAAGATGTTGTAAAAGTTTGAAGCTGTATGTTATTCACTTACAGGTTAAGGCTACACCTTGAAAAAGTAATAAAGGAATTACTGATTCAGCAAGGCAACACATAAGGCCATATTTTCATTACACTGCACACATCTTTTAAGAATTGGACGCTTCAAAAATTGTAAATTAAAATATTATATTGGTCCTTATGGTTGTTACTTGCCATTAGAAATTTAGATCCATTTAGGGAGATTTAGTAAAGATAAGGTACAGGAAAAGTTGTCTGAATTTGAAAACTGTCTAACAAATGGTAGGATACACAAAGTAAATAAGTTATACTTGGTGCAGTTACTGTGTGAAGCTACGGCCACTTTCTCACTCATTTGGAAGTGTCAGAAGTGGTGCTAAAATCTAATGCTCGGCCTGAAAACTGGTGTAAATACACTGATAAATGTGCCCCAAGATAGTATGATAATGTTTACATTAAGGGCTCTATTCAAATTTTCATAATTTATATAAAAACAAGGGAGCCATCAACTTCCCCGAACATTAACTCATCCCCTTCTGTCAGTCCAGCTAGATTGGGATGTAGCCAATCCTAGAAAAGGGAAGTATAACTACAAAGAAAATGTGCACGATTCTCATTTTAAGAGAATTTTGGTAAAACTTCAAATTGTCTACTGTGCATGTTTAATTGTATGTTGTATGTTCTTATATGTTCTTACTACTGTAGAACAACAATGGTGAATTCCTGATGCATCTTTCAGGCTCCCCTTAAAAGAACTTTAAGGAAACTGGCAACTCATGTCAAGAAGTATTTTAAAATAGTTCAACCAACTACAACCCCAATACGGTCTTTATAGGGTAACTTGGCTCTTTCCAGCCTCTCTAAGGAAGATTTGATGCCAGGTAGACATTGCTTGGTGAGACCTCTGAAGGTTCTAATGTTATACATTCTGGGGGACATTTCTAATGCCATGTATACCACTATGGCATCATAAAAAAAAGTTGCATATTTTGCCACAGGACATTTTTTAGGCACATTTTGGACATGGCATGGGCAAGAGGGGGCGTGGGACAGCATGGTCGGCACATTTATCAGAAAACTGATGTGAATGTAGACAGAAATTTATGGCAGCTAGGAGGCTGCTGTAGATTTTAGTCTGTCTAACGGCAAGCGGGAAGATGTGTCAAATCGATGTCGAAGAGTGCTCTTCAGCATAACTTTGGTGCATCCGCCAACTGTGCAGGGGGAGTCAAGACTAACAATGAAAACACCAGTCTTGATAAATGCCCCCGTGTTCTTTGATGGCGTATAGGGCATTTAATTCATTCTTCTTATATAACAAAGGCAAAAATTATGCAATTGCAGAGAGATTTAAGCAGATCTGTGAATCCTGCGCTGAGCTTTTGTGTTTATTTTAACTCTTTGGGCAGCAGGACGGCTAATGTGAGGCACCCCTTCCTTATATTTTTAGCCCTGGCCAAATCTGTGTATGTAAAATCCTGTCTCATAGCTTTTCTCGTTCTGCTTGGATCATTAATATATATATATCAGTACTGTAATTAAACAAATGAAATTAATGAGGCTAACCTTCCAGATAGGGATCACCTCATTCACTTCCAATTAATGTGCTATACTTGTGTTTCTCTAGCTGACTGATAAATTAGAAAACCAATGTGAGGTAAAGTCAGGTAAAGTCTTGAAATTAAATGGCTGTCTGAGTGGACACATCATTTTCCATATTGCAGAAAAAGTTAAAAAGATTGTGGCCATGAGTCTGTGACACTAATGCTCTCGAAAGAATGAATTTTGTATTGAAAATATGGCAATAGTCAGAAATCAGACAAGGAGCGGTTATACTGGCTACAGAAATGACAGATAAATGTATACCCTGCTACAAGCGAGCAATAAGCTACACTATAAAGCTGGCAAAGCTCAAGAGAAATAGCTCACCTTACAAATGAATAAGGAATGACATATTTATTCTACTTATCTGCATCATTACAAAGACTTCATGGCTGCTGTTGATTCTCCCAGAGCCATATACCAAGCAAAACTATTGCACACGTTATTTCCTAAGGGTTGTATCTCTCATTCTTCTAGTGTTGGTGTCATCTGGTAGCTGTGCTTGAAATATCAGTAGCTGATACAACTGTGAAGTAAGGATTATTCATATTGTTGCCTGCCTATTTAAAGATCGCAGTAAGGTCAAAAATAGATAGATAATAGATACATAGATAGATAGATAGATAGATAAAAGGATAGATAGATAATAGATAGACCAGTCAGCATCTGGGATGCTCTGAACGCCTTCCTCAATTCACTGACATATTCCTCTTGTCTCCTGTTTATTGTGTTCCTGATCCCGGCTTTTGTAAGGTGGTGTGGGGTGATTTTCTGGTCAGGCTGGGTTTCAGTAAGTTTATTTTGGGGCTTTGTCTTGCCTGGGATCCCTTGGTGTAGCAAGGCTTTATGGTGATGGGAACCTTCACTACTACCATGTAGATGGCCCCAGAATGATAGCGCCCTCTTCTGGATTTTAAAGTGTAAAGGGAATCTGGCCAGCTCCCCTCGACAGGCACTGTTAAAAGGTGCTCCGATGGACCTGGAGGAGATACTTACAGAATTCCAGGTGGAATATTTCTGTTGGGCTGGAATCCCATCTTGACCAGTCAGGGTACGTGTGAGGGCCCCAGACTTAACTGCCATACAGGAGGATTGGTGCAATGATGGAGTCAAAGATTTTAAGCAAGACCCTCAAGGGTGCCTTGAGGTGGTACAGTCATCTTTTGATGTTGTAGAAGGTCTTGTATGCTTTGTCTATCAGCTCCTTAATGGCTGATTTGAAGTTCTCAGTTTGGTCAATTATCAGGCCCAGGTAGGTGTACATGTTGGTAGCTATAAGAGGGCGGTTGTGTAGCGTGAAGGTAGGGGGCCTGGGTGACTTTGTTTTCCTTCTCTTGAACACCACAATGATGGTCTTTTTTAAATTGATGGGAAGGGCCCATGTGATGTTAAATTTCTCCAGAATGACTAGTTGGTCTTGGAGACCTTTCTCAGTTGGTGATAGTAGGAGAAGGTCATCTTCATACAGGAGAAATTTCACCTCAGTGTCATGGAGGACGAGACCTGGTGTTGAGGAGGACTCCAGAGCCTCTGCCAGCTCATTGATGTAAATGATAAAGAGAGTTGGACTGAGGCTACAGTCCTGTCTGACTCCTCAGCTCTGCTGGAAGTAAGCCGTTCTTTTCCCATTTACCTTCTCTCTGCATCGTTTCTCAGTGTAGGAGCTTTTGATGACGTTGTATGTCTTTCCTTCTATTCCACTCTTCATCAGTTTCAGGAGCAATCCTGGGTGCCACTCCGAGTCAAAGGCCTTTTTGAAGTCCACGAAAAATGCCTATATCTTTCCTTGCTTTGTGTTGTGGACATGGCTCTGGATCTGTACCTATCTACCTTTCTACAGTATGTCCCTCCTTAATGCAACCTTTAATTGGGCAGGCAACAATATGAATAATCTGTGCTGCCTCCATTTTTTATGGTTTTCCTGGAGGGATTTCACCCAATATTCACTTCTTTGACAGTGTTTTTTTCGGTTTCTTAGATAGCTACTATACTGGAAAATAATCTGGGCAATTCACGAGTGATCAGAATCAGAGCATCCCTGAAAAGCTTTAAAAGCTTTACATTTTTGGAATTCAGTGGAAACCTGAGCTCATAGAATTCCAAGTAAATATGACAAGTCAGAATACTTCCGGATGAACTTCCTCTTTGGGAACGGCCACACAGTGCACATTTCTGCTATAGATTTTGACATGATTTTGGCATATTTGTTTTTTTTTTTGCTGCAGATTTGATGTTGATTTCACCCTCTGTACTGCCAAAGGTTACATTTTTGGTGATTTTGTTCACAGCATGTGGATAACATTTCTTACAACCTTATCCGTTTTGCTGGTACTGTAAAATCCTGGCAAAACATGGCAACGTTTCTCATGTTGTCTAGAAAACTTTTCTAAAGATCACAGATGTCTGAAATTAGTTTTCTAAGGCTTTGTTCACATTTCTGTTTGGAGTACCTATTAGGGGATTCTATCATATTTGACGTGAAGAATAGCACAGAATGCAACACTATTGTTCCGATAAAAAGGATGGACATAATGGTGCCCAGTGGATGCTGCTGGTGTCCATCGTCTGACGGATCTGGTTCTCCATCTTTGCCATGTTTTTGCTTCTCGAGCAGAATAGAAAGACAGAAAAATTTACATTAATGTGAACAGCACCTAATAGATGGAGTAGAAAACAACAAAAATATAGAAATAAATTGTAACATATATTTGAATTTAGTATACTAATCTCAACACATTTGCACATTTAATGTGAATTGTTAAAAGGGTTGTCGGGGTTCAGAGCTTATCTAGACTTTAGTAAGGCTTTTGATACTGTCCCACATAGAAGGCTTATCAATAAATTGCAGTCTTTGTGCTTGGACTCCCATATTGTTAAATAGATTAGGCAGTGGCTGAGGGACAGACACCAGAGGGTTGTAGTCACTGGAGTATATTCAGACCATGGTCTTGTTACCAGTGGGGTACCTCAGGGATCTGTTCTGGGACCCATATTGTTTAATATCTTTATCAGAGAAATTGCAGAAGACCTCGATGGTAAGGTGTGTCTTTTTGCTGATGACACAAAGATTTGTAAAAGGGTTGATGTTCCTGGAGGGATACACCAAATGGAAAAGGATTTAGGAAAACGAGAGGAATGGTCAAAAATCTGTCAACTAAAATGTAATGTTGATAAGTGCAAGATAATGCACCTGGGACTTAAAAACCCAAGAGCAGAATATCAAATAAGTGATACAGTCCTAACCTCAGTATCAGGAAAGGGATTTGGGGGTCATTATTTGAGAAGACTTAAATGTAGGCAGACAATGTCATAGAGCAGCAGGAAATGCTAGCAGAATGCATGGGTGTATAGCAAGAGGAATTACCAGTAGGAAGAGGGAGGTGCTCATGCCGCTCTACAGAGCACTAGTGACGTGAGACCTCATTAGGAGTATTGTGCGCAGTACTGGTGACCATATCTCCAGAAGGATATTGATACTTTGGAGAGAGTTCAGAGAACAGCTACTAAACTGGTACATGGATTGCAGGATAAAACATACCAGGAAAGATTAAAGGACCTTAACATGTATAGCTTGGAAGAAAGACGAGACAGAGGGGATATGATAGAAACTTTTAAATACATAAAGGGAATCAACAAGGTAAAAGAGGAGAGAATATTTAAAAGAAGAAAAACTGCTACAAGAGGACATAGTTTTAAATTAGAGGGGCAAAGGTTTAAAAGTAATATCAGGAAGTATTACTTTACTGAGAGAGTAGTGGATGCATGGAATAGCCTTCCTGCAGAAGTGGTAGCTGCAAATACAGTGAAGGAGTTTAAGCATGCATGGGATAGGCATAAGGCCATCCTTCATATAAGATAGGGCCAGGGGCTATCCATAGTATTCAGTATATTGGGCAGATTAGATGGGCCAAATAGTTCTTATCTACCGACATATTCTATGTTTCTATACCCCGATTTTCACCCAGGCAGCCCCACTGAAATTAATATCTGAGCATTCAATGTTCCGATGCTCTCCTTTGCTTTTTTTTGTTTGAGATCCGGTGACGCACCTAGCTCTCCATAGGGACTGCTAGGTGGAGGCTTCCGCCTAGCAGTGTTGCTGGTGACATGAGGGGCGGGCTTTAGCCTGTAAAACGGCTAGGGCAGCACTGAAGTGCGCCCATCAGTACCGATGACGTCACCAGCAACACTGTTAGGCATAAGCCTCTGCCTAGCAGTGTAAAAATATAAACAAAAAAGCCCATATCCTTTTAATTGTGAATTGTGTTATCATCTCACTAAATCAGCCAGCCAATACAACAGTTTGTAATTCTGGATTACACTGTGCATACTCCAATGTGCCTGTGCTGGGTTTAATGGTCAGACACAGAGTGCTAGTTATTGGCTATTTAAATATAAGACGTGATATCAGTTCAACTTTTCGCTTGGTAAAATAGAAACTAATGCTTTTGAATAAGTAGTAAAGTGTTTTTCTGTGCTACTCAATAAGCGTGGGCCTAATTCTTATTTAAAATGCCTAAACTGCATTTATCAAACACTAAATGGGATTTTTCTGCCGAGTGACATTACCACTGAAGGGCGTACAGTCTATGGAGCGTTTTTAACTATAGATAAAATCAACAAAAACAATCCACTCTCTAGGATAATACGATTTACACAAGCATTCTTATTTGATTACTCCGTCAGCCTGAGATTTATAACATAAGCTGACAATTCTCTCATATTATGGAGTTAGATTGTGATTTACATTTCATTATTTCAACTTCACATATATCTTGCCAAGTGTTATGTGATTATTTTACCAAGTAAAACATCACACACTCTGGAATGAAGCAGGCCAAAGATAAAAATGTGGAAAATATCAGTGGATATTCCTTTCACAGATGACACATAAAAGAGAATGCTAAGCAACGTGCTAGCTCTTGCTTTTCTTTTATTTCCAACAGAACTGATAAAACAGTTTGGTTTTAAATATTGTAGTCATTGGCAGCCAATGTTCCCGGTTAGAGATGAGCAAATTGATTTTAAATTAATCAAATTTGACCTGAATTTTCCAAGCATTGGGCAGCACGGTGGCTCAGTGGTTAACACTGTTGCCTTGTAGCACTGGGGTCCTATGTTTGAATCTGACCAAGGACAACATCTGCATGGACTTTGTATGTTCTCCTCATGTTTCTGTGGGTTTCCTCCGGGTACTCCAGTTTCCCCTCACACTCCAAAGACATACTGATAAGTAGAGATGAATGAGAATTTTTCTAAACGTTTGGTTCGGGTCCGAATCTATTAGTTTCAAACCAAAGCTGCTCCAATTGCCCTGGAAATTAGTATATAACCCCCTCTAGTCCTCTAAAACACATTTTTTTTTTTATGAAAAACCCTATCTTGTTTAGTTAATTTTTAACAATTTTTTTTATTCCCCCCCCCCCTGTCCCCTTGGTTGTATACAGCATCAGGTGTAACAGTATCTACTTTTATCGTTGCCGCTGCAAGCTGCAGTTATTGCTTGGCCACAACTGACTGCAATTACTTCATGCCTGGTGGTGACAGAACAATATTAATTGCTTATGTGCTGCGTGCCATTTTACAAGATTCATCTGAAATGAACCAGAAAAGATTCGGGTTCGATTCGGTGCCTAAAAAATCTTAGATTCATAGCGAATCTTCGAATCTGCGACTATACTGATAGGGAACTTAGATTGTGAGCCCCATTGAGGACATCTGCATGTCAGCCCGCTCCTCTCAGCTAATCCTGGCAAGAGTCAATAATAGTCCAGGGAGCACAGGCAGGAACACACACTGCTGCTCACGGCGCTGCTGCCGCCCATTCATAAAATGTACTCCGTACTCCGTACACCGCTGACAACGTTTTAGGTAACAAAAAGTATAGTAAAAATAGAAAATTCATGAATAAAGTATATTAGAGTTAGTTTTATTAGGGCATTAGAGACATCATGTTAAAAGTTTAGATAAAGGTTTAGTTACTCTTTAAGACTTTTATTTAGTGTTGTAAATAAAATGAAAATTGTAATCCCCAAAATGTATTATTAAAACCACAGTTTTATTGATCCCTATTTTTTGTTGCATAATTAACATACATATGTATTAGATGGATATTAAAGGCATCTGGTATTATTACCACACTTACTTATAATGTATTGTTTTATTTTTGTATTTACTCTTTTCCTTTATAAACTCCCACAATCTATTATTTCAAACAGTAATATTAGGGCTACTATACCAACTGTAACCAACTGCCGGCTTATAGTACTATTTATAAATAAAAAAATAATGTTGTCAATTGTTCAGCAACTATGTGTCTTATAGCCCATAGAAACCAAGTAATGTGAGGTTTGTATGGCAGTAATATCTAGCGACAGCAACTATTTAATTCAGTTGAGTTGTCAATTGAGCCGCAAAATATTTCTGGATTGTGGTGAGCTCTATCTCCTATATACACAGGCGCCCTATCTAATACACTAACAGGGCATTTGAGCCCTTATATCAACATGTACTTCTATTCACATACACAGTACATTGCGGTACAATACAAAACTGCATAAAAAAATAAAATAAACTCATTGGCTACCCCAACATATTTTGCTGAGGTATCAGTATCATCAGGGGTTGCGGAGCAAATAGCCAGGGCCATATAAGTGCATAAAATAAATAAATACATAAACCTACATTTTTGGTAGTTCAGGTGATTTTTTTCAGAATTGCATCAACCATTTTTCAGAAAAGAAGTCAGGAATGATGAAAATGGAGGATGATATGACCCCCGGTGGTGTTTGCGTATACACAATGCCAGGAATTTGGTGTCAAAAAAGCGAAACTTTCTCAGAACATTTCTTTAAAACAAAAAGTTTTTTAGAAAACTATTTCTTCCCTCCGTCAGCCATGCATTTACCCATAGCCATATATGTCACTGTCACATTAGGATTACTAAAGAGCTTGGAATGAGTTGCATACAGTCATAAAAAACTCCAGAATGTCTTGAAAACTTTTCAGGGCAATTGGAATAATCTGAGTCAAACTTATTTGGACCTAGATCGAATTGCCTGACTTATTTGGGACAATTCAAAATTGAATCAAGGTTCAAGTTATTTCCTCATCACTAGTAATGGTCTTTAATATCGAGAAAATACATAACTATGCATTTAAGGGGGTTTTATTCTCCCAGATCTGTGCTGATATCTTGATTTGTATAGTGCCGCCCCTTCGTGTAGCTGAATGCTCTTCACAGACTGTAGGGTGTTGCAATCTCAACATGGGTTCTGATGGAGGGGCATGTGGCCAGACCCTTCCATCAGCAGCCTCCACTCAATAAGGCTCCATTCACACGTCCGCAATTTCGTTCTACATTTTGTGGAACGGAATTGCGGACCTATTCATTTCTATGGGGCAACACGATGTGCTGCCCTGACACGGAATTGCGGATCCGCACTTACGGGGCCGCACTTCCGCTCCGCAAAAAAATAGAACATGTCCTATTCTTGTCCGCAATTGCGGACAAGAACAGGAATATAATATTAGTGCTGACAATGTTCGGTCCGTAAAATGCGGAACGCACATTGCCGCTGTCCATGTTTTGCGGATCCGCAGATCCGTGGATCCGCAAAACAGATTGCGGACGTGTGAATGGAGCCTAACACAGCACACTGCACTGCGTATGTGTCAGCTTTCCTTGCAGTTCAAAGTGTTACTTAATGGAGGCCACTGATGGACAGGTCTGGGCTAAAGACTGGACTAAACAAAGGGATGATGCTATAAAAATCAAGACATCAGAGCAGATCTGAAAAATTATAGCAGTAGGTCAATTTATCTGCTGTTTCCAGCACATTCAAGAAAATAAAGGGGTCATTTGTGAAACTGGTATAAAACAGAACTGGCTTAGTTGCCCATAGCAATCAATCAGATTCCACTTTTCACTATTTTCACTTTTTACTATAGGCCAGTTCTACTTTAAACCAGTTTGATAAATGACCCCATAAATGTCCAATTCCTTTAAGATCTGGAATAAACTGTTTAGGAAAGACTGTTGTATACAGTAACTATATATGACTTTTCTTGTTTGAGCTCCTGCCCTGTGCTGGCTCCGCTAATTGCAGGCTACTATCAGAGCTGAGCGAGCATAGGGCAAAAGCTCACAAAAGACACTGCTCTACTGCTTGTGCCCAATCTGCTAAAGCCAGTGTCATGGCCTTTGCTGTGTGCGCCGTGACACTTTTGCCATGCATGCTGTTGCCGGTGGCAACGTGTTGCTCTTATGACATGTTGTAGCCGTGTCTTGGCTTTTGCTGTGTGCGCCGTGACATGGTTGCCATGCATGCTGTTGCCGGCGGCAACGTGTTGCTCTTATGACATGTTGTAGCCGTGTCTTGGCTTTTGCTGTGTGCGCCGTGACATGGTTGCCACGCATGCTGTTGCCTGTGTTAACATGTTGCTTGTTGGCTTGTGTGTGCACTTACCCGTTTAGTGGTTTCCTCCCTCTGTCTTGTGCTGGAAGGGTCAACTCCCTGACTGGGTGTGGTCACTTTGGTTTTGTTACCTGTGGCTCACTGGCTGGAGTCAGTTGTACTCCAGCCATCATTGGTGCTGGAGCTCTGCTCCAGTCCAGGGTATTCCATCTGCCCAGTCATTGAGGGCCACCTTGTAGGACATACTGCCATGGTGGGGACTGGGGGAAACCCCCCATCGTGGAATGTCAGTTATAGTGGGGAAGCAAGGCCAGGACGCCGGAATCAGGGAGCAGGTCACCTCCTAAAGCGTCCCTAATCCTCACCCTCACTCCTCACCATATGAGCGGGCCTGGATAGTAGGACAGCTCATACCAGGATACCTTTAGCCCTGAGTCGCCCTGAAAATCCCTCACATAGGAGCAGGGAAGAAACGACCTGTTCTTCCCAGACACGGATAAACAGGAGTCTCAAATGGCCTAGCAGCAGGGAAAGGAAAAGACCATATGCAGCAACAGAGTCGGCAGGTAAGAACACCAGTAACACACTTACCTGCTGCAGCCACCACAACTGGAACCCTTGCATATGTACAGGTGCCCACACACCAAATAGGACACCGTCCAAACAACACTAAACACAGGTATCCAGCACTCCTGATACTGCCTGGGACCCATACAGCAAGGTGCATGGCAGCCCCAGGCAGCACTGCATACAGACTTATGGTTCACCCCTCCGGGAAACCAACTTCCTTCCGGAGGGATTACACACCATGTCACGGCGCACACAGCAAAAGCCAAGACACTGCCACGACATGCCATAAGAGCAACACGTTGACACTGGCAACAGCATGCGTGGTAAAAGTGTCACGACGCACACAGCAAAGGCCGTGACAGATAGATATAGCTCGGCTGATACAGGCAGGAGGAGCGATGCCTTGGCCTGTACAGCGCTCAGTGTGCCCACAGGGGAATCCATACTCCTATAATCAGCGCTATATGGGAGTATGGATTAGAAAGGACAATATTATATATATATATATATATATATATATATGTGTGGAAGAAAAATTGCGGCACTGGCTATAAACAGATAAGGTTGGGTGCATGTTCCCAGGGAATCGACTTCTTACCCCACAAGTAAATCCAGAAAATGGACGGCACTCCAGTCAGATGAAAAAAATGTGTTTCCTTTATTCAACCACCGGATGGTTGAATAAAGGAAACACATTTTTTTCATCTGACTGGAGTGCCGTCCATTTTCTGGATTTATATATATATATATATATATATATATATAAAATGTAAGTACAAAAAAAGGGTATTACAACATTTTAATACTAACTTTCAGCATCATTAATGCTAATTTAAAGATGAAATCTATGGCAAAATGGATAAAATATATATATTTCTTTACAGTTATATATATTGTATGTTCAAGCAATGTCATAGGCTATTTATACAGTGCAGCATGCCCATATTGTATAAAAAGACACAACAAAAAAGTTCCTGAAAATGACTTTATTCTCCAATTCCTACTAAGGAGTTTGCATAGCAACTCTTTAAATTTATAGCAGTTTTAGTCAGTATTGTGTTGTTTTTAACAACCTGACTTATTTCCTTCAAAATGTTTTATTGATCTGATGTTTGTGTCTGTAAGAATACTTTTTGATTTAACAGGGCTTCTTTGTCACTCCTTGAAAATACATTCTCATGTACCTTGAGGTACAAAATTTGGTGAACGAACAACTTAAAGACTTATTAAAGTAGAAATCAGTGTTGATCGCGAATATTCAAATCGCAAATTTCTATGGCGAATATTGGCACTTCGAGAATTTGCGAATATCTAGAATATATTGCTATGTCTTAGTAATCACGAATATTCTAATTTTTTCATCATCAGTACCCATGATCCCTCACTGCTTCTTGCTTGTGGGCCAATGAGAAGGCTGCAATATCTTTGACTTTAAGAGTAGTGTTGATTGCAAATTTTTTTATTGCTTAATTTGCGATTGCCGATTTTTGCAATCAAGAAAATAACAACAAGATCACAAATTCTCGAATTTGCGAATATATGCCCAAATATTTGCGAAATATCGCAAATTCGAATATTGCCCCTGCCGCTCATCACTGGTAGAAATAGCACATTTTATTTGCTTGGATAAACCAAATTTAAAATGTACCTTCCCCTATAAATATTTTTTTTCTTTCACACTCGCATTTGGTGCAGATCCGTCATGGATCTGCACAGACAGATCTGTTTAGATAATATAACTAGTGATGGACAAACATCTGCCGGGACGGTTTGCTAACGCGATCGCGCGAACACGATCAAATGTTCGCGGCGGGTCCCATTCATTTTAACGGCAGGTGAACCTGAAAAACCTTCAGCTCATATTTGCAGCCAATAAATAATTACTAGAAGTGCACAAATAGTCCCACAACATGGGCAGTGACATACCAGATGTATTATTCGAATTTGCGATCTCCATTCATTATTTTTTTCAATGCGAAATATCGGCAATATAATTTTCACGTACGCACATGCGCAAATGCACTATACAGTACCAAAATGCACTATAAAGAAAGTATATTGGTATATAACACCTCGCTTCAATCAGTTTTTTGGGGGGGGCGACTGGTATATCACACCAGTAGAAATTATTTGTTCCAATAGCGCTTGTCCCTCTATATACCTGCAGTATCGCAGCAGAACCGCACACAGCTACCGCACAATACAAATGCACTATAATATACTTTCTAACATAGAAAGTATATTATAACATTGTACAAGGAAGGCAATCCATTAGAATATACATAAAGATAAAACGTAACCTTTAATAATGTTACTATGAGGGTCCATTCACATGTCCGTAAGTGTTTTGTGGATCCGCAAAACACAGACACCGGCATTGTGCATTCCGCAATTTGCGGACCGCACATCGCCGGCACTATAAAAGAAAATGGCTTATCTTGTCTGCAATTGCGGACAAGAATAGGACATGTTCTATTTTTTTTGCGGAAACGGAAGCACGGATGCGGAAGTGCGGATCTGCAAATGCGGTTGCAGACAGCACATTCCGGCCCCATTGAAAATTAATATGGCTGCACCCATTCCGCAAAACGTGTGAATGGAAAAAATATCCCTCAAAATGAAAATAAATTAAATTATTACAGTTAAGCAAAAAGCATAGATGTGGTAGGCAATAACAAGTGCTCGATGGCACCAAATCAGAAACCATATGTCCTACCACAATCCGGGAGGTTTCAGGTGTTTCAGTGCACATCCATGTATCCCGGAGAGAAGGCAAAAAACATCTATCCCCGGGCTAGATGATGATGTGGTATTGAAGGACAGAGTGGGCAAAGAACTGTCCCTGGTATTGCCCTACAGGGGGGGGGGGGGGGCTATTCTGGCCCTGATAGCCTAACCACTTTAGCGACCCGATAGCGACCCCATTCGGAACCTTACCCTATATAAAAATGGCCCTAGTAAGCCTCTAGGCCCCTGACTTCCAGGTGATCACTATATAGATCTATGTGTTTTTGACTCATTATAAAAGTATATTATCAGTATATTGCACCCCTCTGTGTATCACACATATCGATAGCACACCTATACCAGTCCTTAAAAAGACTTTTGTGGCCCTATTAGCTAGTGTTTGGTGTCCCTAACAGCCTGTCGCTGCCCCACACAGCAACCTCTCCCTACACTGGCAAAAGACTGAATGTAAAATGGCGTCCAGATCGGGTTTATTTATAAGGTAGGGGATATGTCCATGTGCTGAAACGTCTCAATTGACTGTCCTGTACAACCTGATGGATGTGTCATGGGTCAAAGTTCTTCACAATGTAAAAGAATATGGCGGGCGCGAATATCTCCATATGTTCGCATGTTCGGCAAATAGCGAACATGCAAAGTTTCGTCAGACAGACACCAAAACGCTGCCAGCAGTGTTCTGGTGTCCGCCTCCAGAGCGAAATGGAGCCGGAACGGAGGCAAACTGATGCAAATTTGAAAAGTTTTTATTCCACTATTGTGGATCAAGAAGTCACAATTTATGTTGTAGACTCCAGTTTCTGACACATGGACTGCAGCTGCCTCTTAATAAATTTGGCACATCTCACTTTGGCGCACAGGGATCAAAGCTGGCGTATGGGAACACCAGTCTTGATAAATGTCCCTCAATATGTTTATTTAGGTCCAAGGTAGGTACTGCAGCATTTTTTCTTAACCAATTCAAATGAATAGAACAATGTGTAACAGATCTGGGTCCCTATTGGTGGAAATTGCCCATTCAGTAAAACGAGGAACACTGTTCCATTGAGAAGAGAGTACAGTGATCCCTCAAGATACAAGGGCCTCAGGATACAATATTTTCAACATACAATGCTCTTTTCTAGCCCATTGTAAGTTGAAACCAGACTCAACATACAATGTCTCAGACTCAGATGCACCCAATTAAGGCCACTTCTCTGGTAAAACTGCTGTAGCTAGTTAGCAGCTATTCCTGACTGTTATATGTAAGGCCTCACTCATGAACTAAAACTAAGTGGTTGCTGAGAACCAGCATCATAATCATTGCAGCCCAGGCCTTGAAAAGAGTCAAATCTGCCTGATAAGAGTCATGGTTATTCATGAATTCCTGTTCTCCCTGCCCTTCTGCTGATGATTGACAGTCTTCTACCAAGTTTTCTCCCTTTCTCTCTAGACAAATTCCAATAATCAGCTGATGGGTGGGGAGATTTGAGCAGGAGATTATGAACAACCATGATTCTTCTCAGGTAGATTTGGCTCTTTTCAAGGCCTGTGCTGCAAAGATTATGGTTTTGGTTCTCAGCAACCACTTACTTTTAGCTCATGAGTGACACACCACTGAAATCAGCATTTCTGTCACTATTTTATGCTGCCCTCAGTGAGGTCAGCATCAAATTTATGACAGGTTCCCTTTAAGGCTGGGTCTTCATGGAATGACCGCAATGAAGCTGCCACGTGCAGCCAAAACCCCACCAATGGTGATCCAGGCTAATAAAGATGAAGATGACAGCCAACATTTGAAGACTGCTATAGATGAACATTCCATGACTTTCCCGGTACACCATGGCCAATGATAATACCTCCACCTGCACAAAGTTGAAGATGAGCGCCAGCATTGGAAGATGAACATTACATGTCTTTTCCTGATATACTGTACCATGAGCTTTAAATGTCCCCACAAGTGATGACCAAATTGTATACTGATTTGGGAGCCAAGAAGTCACTCCACATGACCACAGTGACCATGCTAGAAACTATGAGGCCCACCGTACCCTATCGCTGTAGCTTCTGCAACCACCTATTTCCTCACTTAATCCACAATTCTATACAAAACTCCATATCATGATGTAATATTGTGCCAATATACAAACTAATCTTTGCTGGATTTACACAGTCAGCTCTACTATAATGTACATCTAGACTCCATGTTGGAAGAGACTGTTACTGTAGCTAAAGGAGAAAAGGTATGTTATTGGTGGCTCACCTTGTCAGTACAATGTATAGGTGCTCTGGTTCTATACTGATTCACCCGATCAGGAAGCGGTTTGTAACAATAAAAATATATAGTGGAAGAACCGGCACTCTACATCTATCAATAATGCTAAAGAGGCAGTATGTGGGATAGTAAAATCTGTATTTATTTTGTAAGGATATGTTTTAGGAGTGGGGAATAAAGAGGTGGAGGTTCTAAAAATATGTGGAGGTTCTAAAAATATGGAAGTCCAAAGGATGAGGTTCTCATAAATAAAAATAACAGTAAAAATAAAAATAATGTTTTGTCATATACAACGTTGCAGATGCACAATGCCAGAGATATGTTCAAAAATATGTGTACCAAAAATTATAATCACAAGAGTAGCAAAAATCACAAGAGTAGCAAAAATAGCAAATATATGCAGAGTCGAAGTGTGGCACTGCGGTAATTGTCTAGTAGCGGTTTTCACCTTCCGTGGATACAATGAGTGGTTGTGTCCATTTGTATGTAATCCATAAAAATTGATACAAATTGTCTATCTTTACCTCCGGTCTTGGTCACATAGGAGGTATATAATAGATGGAGCGGTGAAAAAAAGGGGCTAAAAATATGTATAGAATACGTATAGAATACAAAAATGTAAAAATATAAAAATGTATATAAATGGTATGTCAGTCGGGTGCTGTACTTAGTGTGGCGTCCCACACATTAAGGAAAACTGCACCCTGACTGTTTTACCTTTCTTGGCGAGGTGTCCTGGTTATTGGAGCAGCCTTGCTGCGCTCTGCAGTGTTTATTTTCCCGGTCTTTTCGGCGTGCCTCGTGGAGATGACGTCACTTCTTCGGTGTCTCACGGGTCTTAGCCGGACTTGGTTTTAAGTTATTTGTTGGTGCTCTTTTTCGATCCGGAGGATTCAGATGGAATTCGGAAGCGCTTCCAAATTGAGGTTATTGGCAGGTTTTCAGAGGGAGGTCACCAGACGCGTTTCGAAGGACTGCGCTGCCTTCTTCATCAGTGGTAGCCCTCTGACTGCCGTTGTCCTGCCTTTTATGCTGCTGGTGGATCTTTCAAAGACCTGGACTGGATCTTATTTTATATGGTCCGGACTTTTGGATGTGGTGGTTCCATTGAAGATCTGGATAAGTACTAATTAGGTATCTTCTTTTATTTGCTGTTTTTAAATTCTTTGTTAATTAATGGTTTCTGACTTAATTTTGCGGTTTTTTCTTGCAGTGTCTGTGTTTGCTGCGGTACCGCTGCGGCTTCTGCTAATTGTGCATTTTTGTATTTTTGTATTTTTGTGTTCTTATATTTTTTTTTTTTTTTTTTTTTTTTTGTGATCGGGCCTGCTTGGGGACCTTAGTGTGCATTTTTGTTAGTGGGTTGTTCTTTATTGGTTAATAGTCTTTAATGTATTTTGAATTCTGTGCTTTTGATCTTTCTTGCGGTATTTTGTCCGCGTTGTGTTTTTTATTTATTTTGGGAAATTTGGTATCTAAGATGTCTTGTATTGTTTGTTGTACAGTTTTGTTATGTGTTGGTGCGTTTGGTGATTATAACAGTGTGTTATATTAGGTGTTGGCGGGGGGATTAGTTACAGGTGCGGTGGGTGATTGGGATAGTGCGTTCCATTCTGGGTGTTTGGTGGGGGAAATAATTAATTGGGGAGGGGGGGGGGGGGTGTTTTACTCAATTATGGTCCAGGATTCATTACTCAAATTTGTATGGTGTGTTTCTGTGGTGCGTTTTTTCAGCAATGTGTTTAGGGGGATTTGGGGGATTGGGGGATAGTTGGTGTCCAAGGGGCCTGGTGTGATTTTTGTGTTTGTGTCTTACCTACAGTGTTACTGTGTTTTGTTTCAGCGGGGTGTTTTGTGGGGTGATGGTGTCTAATGGGGGGTGTGGTGTAGTGTGTGTTGACAGGGGTGTGTTAGGTGGTGGTGTTAGGGTAGTGTGTTATGTGATAGGTGCTAGTGGAGGAGTTGGGCTCATTGTTATTACTAGATGTGTTGTCCAATGTGATGGTGCTCATAATTCCTCAATTTTTAATTCAGGGTTTAGATGCGGTTTTTGGGATCCAAATTTATTGTATAAATTGTGTGTTTCATTGGTTATGTGTGTTTGGGATTCCTATTATGTAGTCTGGGGGTCCATGTTGGGGTGTCTTATGGTGTTACTGTGTTTGTCCAGTTGTAGGACTCAGTCTTGGGTTGTGTAATTTTTGTAGGATGTTATTACATTTGAGATGGTAGGTTTCACAATCTTTTTTGGTGTGGGATTTCCTTCTTTCTGTGTTATTTTGTTGTGTTGGTGGGGTGGCGGCCACGTATCAAATGTCGGTAGGGGTGCTGGTAGACAGCCGGACGCCTACCGCTAGTCAATTTGGGGGCAGCCACTCTGGGGATAGTTTATAAGAACCCGAATAGTTCAAAGTCAGCGTTTAGGCCTCCTGGTATGGTTGTATTGAATTCAAAGATAAATTTCGATTCAATGCGGGACATCTTGGCTATGTGGTTTCCTCCTCTCCAGTCTATTTTTACGTTTTCCAGTGCTGCAAAAGATAGTCCTGATGGATCTTGTTTGTGGTGTGTTTTGAAGTGTTTGGAGAGTGAGTGGGTTTCAAGGCCTTTTTTGATATTGTTTATGTGTTCTGATATTCGTTTTTTTAGAGTTCTTTTTGTTCTGCCGATGTACTGTTTTTTGCAGGGACAGGTAATGATGTAGATTAAATTTGTGCTGCTGCAGGTGAGGAATTCTTTTATTTCGTATTCTAGGGTTGTGGTTGTGGATTGTACTCTTTCAGTTTTTTTCTGAAATGAGGTAATTTTACAATTAGAACATTGATTACATCTATAGAATCCTTTGAGTTTTTGCCATGTATTTATTGTTAGATGGTGTTTTTTGTGTGGTGGTTTGACAGACGGCGCAATTTTCAGACTTAGGTTTGGGGCCTTTATGTATATAATGTGGGGTTTCGTGGAGATAGAGGCGCCTATCGTTTTGTCTTTTTGAATGTGGTGCCAATGAGTATTGATGATTTTTTCAATATTTTTGTGTTGTGTGCTGAAGGGTAATATAAGCTTTGGGGTTTCATTTGTTTGTATTTGTGTCTTTGTTTTTTCCTCGGGGTTATAGTTGAAAAAGGAGGTTCTATCTAATTTTCTTACCTTTGTAAGAGATGTCTCAATTTTAGTTGGGGGATATTCTTTTTCAATGAATTGTGCTTTTAGGGTCTCAGCCTCTTTTTCGAATATATCGTCTTTGGTACAGTTGCGTCTCAGACGTCTGAATTGGCTCTCGGGTATATTGTTGAGCCATCTTGGGAGGTGGCAGCTCGAGTAAAGGATGAAACTGTTTTTTGCTGTTGGTTTGTGAAAGGTGCAGCATGTAAGTTTATTGTCTTCTACTTTGATATTTAGGTCCAGAAATTCTATTTCAGTTTTGTTTATATTGGCTGTGAATTGTAGGTTTATTTGGTTATCATTTATTTCTTCCAGGAATTTTTTCAGGTCGATTTCACTTTTCTGCCAGATGAAGACTACATCGTCAATGTAGCGTTTCCATAGCACCAGATCCGTCCCCAGCCGATGCTTTATGTGGTCATCTTCCCATTGTGACATGAAGAGGTTTGCATAGCTAGGGGCGAATCTGGTGCCCATGGCTGTGCCCCTGATTTGTAGGTAGTAGGCGGAGTCAAAGGAGAAGTAGTTGTGTCCTAGGATTAATTGGACCCCTTCGGCTATGTAGCTTATTTGTTCTTTTTGAAATTCGTTGCTTTTTTCTAGTTGTATGGTCATTGCTTCAATTCCGTGTTTGTGGTCTATTATTGTGTATAAAGATTGGACGTCTAGACGTCCAATCTTTATACACAATAATAGACCACAAACACGGAATTGAAGCAATGACCATACAACTAGAAAAAAGCAACGAATTTCAAAAAGAACAAATAAGCTACATAGCCGAAGGGGTCCAATTAATCCTAGGACACAACTACTTCTCCTTTGACTCCGCCTACTACCTACAAATCAGGGGCACAGCCATGGGCACCAGATTCGCCCCTAGCTATGCAAACCTCTTCATGTCACAATGGGAAGATGACCACATAAAGCATCGGCTGGGGACGGATCTGGTGCTATGGAAACGCTACATTGACGATGTAGTCTTCATCTGGCAGAAAAGTGAAATCGACCTGAAAAAATTCCTGGAAGAAATAAATGATAACCAAATAAACCTACAATTCACAGCCAATATAAACAAAACTGAAATAGAATTTCTGGACCTAAATATCAAAGTAGAAGACAATAAACTTACATGCTGCACCTTTCACAAACCAACAGCAAAAAACAGTTTCATCCTTTACTCGAGCTGCCACCTCCCAAGATGGCTCAACAATATACCCGAGAGCCAATTCAGACGTCTGAGACGCAACTGTACCAAAGACGATATATTCGAAAAAGAGGCTGAGACCCTAAAAGCACAATTCATTGAAAAAGAATATCCCCCAACTAAAATTGAGACATCTCTTACAAAGGTAAGAAAATTAGATAGAACCTCCTTTTTCAACTATAACCCCGAGGAAAAAACAAAGACACAAATACAAACAAATGAAACCCCAAAGCTTATATTACCCTTCAGCACACAACACAAAAATATTGAAAAAATCATCAATACTCATTGGCACCACATTCAAAAAGACAAAACGATAGGCGCCTCTATCTCCACGAAACCCCACATTATATACATAAAGGCCCCAAACCTAAGTCTGAAAATTGCGCCGTCTGTCAAACCACCACACAAAAAACACCATCTAACAATAAATACATGGCAAAAACTCAAAGGATTCTATAGATGTAATCAATGTTCTAATTGTAAAATTACCTCATTTCAGAAAAAAACTGAAAGAGTACAATCCACAACCACAACCCTAGAATACGAAATAAAAGAATTCCTCACCTGCAGCAGCACAAATTTAATCTACATCATTACCTGTCCCTGCAAAAAACAGTACATCGGCAGAACAAAAAGAACTCTAAAAAAACGAATATCAGAACACATAAACAATATCAAAAAAGGCCTTGAAACCCACTCACTCTCCAAACACTTCAAAACACACCACAAACAAGATCCATCAGGACTATCTTTTGCAGCACTGGAAAACGTAAAAATAGACTGGAGAGGAGGAAACCACATAGCCAAGATGTCCCGCATTGAATCGAAATTTATCTTTGAATTCAATACAACCATACCAGGAGGCCTAAACGCTGACTTTGAACTATTCGGGTTCTTATAAACTATCCCCAGAGTGGCTGCCCCCAAATTGACTAGCGGTAGGCGTCCGGCTGTCTACCAGCACCCCTACCGACATTTGATACGTGGCCGCCACCCCACCAACACAACAAAATAACACAGAAAGAAGGAAATCCCACACCAAAAAAGATTGTGAAACCTACCATCTCAAATGTAATAACATCCTACAAAAATTACACAACCCAAGACTGAGTCCTACAACTGGACAAACACAGTAACACCATAAGACACCCCAACATGGACCCCCAGACTACATAATAGGAATCCCAAACACACATAACCAATGAAACACACAATTTATACAATAAATTTGGATCCCAAAAACCGCATCTAAACCCTGAATTAAAAATTGAGGAATTATGAGCACCATCACATTGGACAACACATCTAGTAATAACAATGAGCCCAACTCCTCCACTAGCACCTATCACATAACACACTACCCTAACACCACCACCTAACACACCCCTGTCAACACACACTACACCACACCCCCCATTAGACACCATCACCCCAAAAAACACCCCGCTGAAACAAAACACAGTAACACTGTAGGTAAGACACAAACACAAAAATCACACCAGGCCCCTTGGACACCAACTATCCCCCAATCCCCCAAATCCCCCTAAACACATTGCTGAAAAAACGCACCACAGAAACACACCATACAAATTTGAGTAATGAATCCTGGACCATAATTGAGTAAAACACCCCCCCCCCCCTCCCCAATTAATTATTTCCCCCACCAAACACCCAGAATGGAACGCACTATCCCAATCACCCACCGCACCTGTAACTAATCCCCCCGCCAACACCTAATATAACACACCGTTATAATCACCAAACGCACCAACACATAACAAAACTGTACAACAAACAATACAAGACATCTTAGATACCAAATTTCCCAAAATAAATAAAAAACACAACGCGGACAAAATACCGCAAGAAAGATCAAAAGCACAGAATTCAAAATACATTAAAGACTATTAACCAATAAAGAACAACCCACTAACAAAAATGCACACTAAGGTCCCCAAGCAGGCCCGATCACAAAAAAAAAAAAAAAAAAAAAAAAAAAAAATATAAGAACACAAAAATACAAAAATACAAAAATGCACAATTAGCAGAAGCCGCAGCGGTACCGCAGCAAACACAGACACTGCAAGAAAAAACCGCAAAATTAAGTCAGAAACCATTAATTAACAAAGAATTTAAAAACAGCAAATAAAAGAAGATACCTAATTAGTACTTATCCAGATCTTCAATGGAACCACCACATCCAAAAGTCCGGACCATATAAAATAAGATCCAGTCCAGGTCTTTGAAAGATCCACCAGCAGCATAAAAGGCAGGACAACGGCAGTCAGAGGGCTACCACTGATGAAGAAGGCAGCGCAGTCCTTCGAAACGCGTCTGGTGACCTCCCTCTGAAAACCTGCCAATAACCTCAATTTGGAAGCGCTTCCGAATTCCATCTGAATCCTCCGGATCGAAAAAGAGCACCAACAAATAACTTAAAACCAAGTCCGGCTAAGACCCGTGAGACACCGAAGAAGTGACGTCATCTCCACGAGGCACGCCGAAAAGACCGGGAAAATAAACACTGCAGAGCGCAGCAAGGCTGCTCCAATAACCAGGACACCTCGCCAAGAAAGGTAAAACAGTCAGGGTGCAGTTTTCCTTAATGTGTGGGACGCCACACTAAGTACAGCACCCGACTGACATACCATTTATATACATTTTTATATTTTTACATTTTTGTATTCTATACGTATTCTATACATATTTTTAGCCCCTTTTTTTCACCGCTCCATCTATTATATACCTCCTATGTGACCAAGACCGGAGGTAAAGATAGACAATTTGTATCAATTTTTATGGATTACATACAAATGGACACAACCACTCATTGTATCCACGGAAGGTGAAAACCGCTACTAGACAATTACCGCAGTGCCACACTTCGACTCTGCATATATTTGCTATTTTTGCTACTCTTGTGATTTTTGCTACTCTTGTGATTATAATTTTTGGTACACATATTTTTGAACATATCTCTGGCATTGTGCATCTGCAACGTTGTATATGACAAAACATTATTTTTATTTTTACTGTTATTTTTATTTATGAGAACCTCATCCTTTGGACTTCCATATTTTTAGAACCTCCACATATTTTTAGAACCTCCACCTCTTTATTCCCCACTCCTAAAACATATCCTTACAAAATAAATACAGATTTTACTATCCCACATACTGCCTCTTTAGCATTATTGATAGATGTAGAGTGCCGGTTCTTCCACTATATATTTTTATTGTTACTGTAGCTACATTGCTTGTTCACTTGCATGCATAGCAGGCTAAGGCCCCATGCACACGGCCGTGTTTCACAGCCGTGTGCGGGCCGTGGAACCGCGGCCTGGATCCCTCCTGAGAGCAGGAGCGCACGGCGTCTATGATTAATAAAAAAAAAAAATGAAAATCATACATAATCTAGTACATGACAACCTCTTTCTTACAAAGCTAGAACCAGCCCTGTACCTCACATGGATCCAGAGATCTCCCCATTCATTGCTCTGCTAGATTTATATCAAGCTGACAGCTCAAGGGGAGTTTTTCAAGTGGACCGCGCTGCCCCAGAGCAAACAGAAAATCCTCCTTTCCGAATCAAGCAGATATCACTGGATATGGGAAAGCATTCAGGTCACATATATTCACTTTCTCCTTTCCTTTGTAAACTCCTGTGAAGGATCAAGGTTGCCGCGAATAGTGAAACACAATCACAGAAATTGAGCTGTGAAGGTTTTATTGCACTTACAAGATAAAAGAGGGTTACAAGCAGTGTACAAGAAATCAGTCACATCAGTCACCTCATCAGGTGTATCTCTTCCGCCCATTCCGGGGTGGTCTTTCTAAACACACAGGTGGGGATCCACCACACCTCCATAAAAACATCATAGCCAATGAGGCTCATTACAGAAATATACATCCATAATAAATTTATAAAACCCTAAATACAATATACATCCTATAGATATAAATATAAAAATCATGAAGTATACAAACATCGCAAAAACATCCTCCTTCAAATCCCAGAATAAACGAAACACACCTAATCCAAAACACGCTCCGTAGTGTTCTCCCGTTCAGAAATGATCATCCTCCCCACATGGCCTCTATCCAACCAATGATGAACTAGACACCCTAGGGCTGCCTACTTTCATTCACAGATATTAGGATACGTCATATCCCACATGATCCACTCGAGCCAATCCCAGTCCCTCAGTAATACTACCAAAGGTCCTTGAAAGGCTCCAGTGGATACTGCGGTACAGAACTTTCCTTCAGGTAAGACAGGGTTTAAGATCGAATTCTACATTCATCCCTTTAGGTTGTAATGTACCCATCCTATAGATCCATTCACCCTCCCTCCTATTGATCTGCATGATGGAATTAAACAAAATAGACAAATAAATGTTGGACAACTTTGTTAAATTTGCCACCAGAAAAATTTCTCTGCTGGACTACTGTATACAGTATATATGGTTGCAGCCTAAATGCAGACACAGATGTGACCAAAACCAGTGAAACTTGTCACAAATAGAAATAATTCTCTGGTGAATTACTGTATATATAGTTGCAGACTAAATTCACGCACAGAAGTCACCCAAACTTGTGAAATTTGTCCCAAATAGAAATTATTCTAGGCTGGAATACTGTATACAGTATAACGATTGTGGATTGAGCGCACACAGATGTGGCACAAATAAGGTTAATTTCCCCAGAAAAATACACTTCTATGATGGAGCGGTGTATATCTCACTAGCAGGCACACTCTAGTGAATAAGCCCCTTTTTAGAATATCTGCTAAGCACACTGCTTTCTGATGGTGTACTGTAGATCTCACTGATATGTAATATTTCTTTCTTTTGAAAGCTTTTTGGTACTGAACACAGCGATTTTCCAGCCCTGCACTATCTGTCCCTTCCCGCAGACGACAGTCCCTAATACTGTGGAATATAACCTTTGTTAAAAAAAATAAAACACTTTTAGTCTTTAGTCCTGAAGAGGACTGTTTTGTCGTTCAATAGCTTTTTGGGAGTTCAATCATTGTAATTTCAGCGAACCGCTATATGTCCCTGGCTACTGTCGGCTCTCCCTGACGCTGAATGATCCGAGCGCGGGACGTCGACTCCTATATAAACTAGTACCACGTGTTCCGGCCAGCCAACCAGTGTAAGGCTTATAGCATGGCTATGGCATTACACTGGCGGGAATTGCTTACCTGAATGCTGATTGGATGCTTCAGGAGGCGCCAAACGTGCGGGGCGGAGACTTGAGTAATGCGACGAGCACACGTGGTATTCGACCGACTACCGCCACGTGCCAAGCATAGCGATGCTCCAGCCGAAACAGTACTCGGCCGAGCATGCTCGTTCCTCACTAGTGTTCACAAATTAAAGTGTGAACAGAACCTAAAATTAGTAAAACCATAATATAACCTTATACAATAATTCATTTTTATTTTTTAGGATTTTCAGACTTTGAGAAGGAATTTTTGTTCATGAAGAAATACACATAGAAATTGTTTTAGCAAATTCTTTCCATTAATCTTTCTAACTAATTTGACATTGTTTCCATTTTGTGTTATTTCTAATTTTAACCATGTATAATTATAGAAGAATTCTATCTTCGTAATCATGGTGATTCTTCAACTAAAGAAGAGGGCATGGTTAAATCCACAGGATATTCTGCACACAAATCACTGGTATCTGAAAAGAAATAGTTTCTTGGTATTTTATTCAAAAGACAGTCCTATCACCCTGAAAAGGTAATTGAGGCCATGAAGTGTATGTTTTCATACTTCTCACCTTTCGGGGTTTGTGGTCATGCAAGACCCAAAGAATAAGAGGGGGAATATGGAAAAAAAGGGGGAGAACTTGACTCTACAAGACAGGTAGTGTTGGGCGCCAATATTTCAATTGCGAATATTAATCGCGAATATCAGCGCTTCGAGAATTTGTGAATATTTAGAATATAGGGATATATATTCGTAATTTCGAATATTCTAGATTTTTCATTTTTCATCAGTAACCTCCCTTCTTGCTTGTGGGCCAATGAGAAGGCTGCAATGTCTTTGTCTGAGCTTAGCAACATCCCTAGCAACCAATAGGAAAGTTGCCTACCCCTTACTATATAAGAGCCTCCCCAGCAGGCATTTTCTGTAGATTTATGAGTTCTGAGAGAGAGCAGTGTCATTGCTGTGCTCTGTGCTTTACTGTTTAATTACATTAGATACATAGTTAGTTAGCTTATATATATATATATATATATATATATATACAGATAGTCAGTGGGAGATAGTCAGTGTAGGTTATATCCTGATGTAGTGTAGCTGGTAGGTGCAGTGTTGTGTAGTGTGATAGGTTCTGCTGTCCATACATACATGCAGACCTGCTAAAATGTGATGTTTAACGTATTACGCCAAAATATTCGCATCATTAGTGCCGATTAGCGCAATCGCAAATTTATTGGAGCACTCTATCTGCATATAAAGCCATTGTTAATGTTCTGCCGTGCCAACCATTTTCTCCAGTCTCAAGAAACTTCTATCAGCTTGGTAAATGTAGCCATAGTGACCCACGCCTGTATTTCGCACGCATTATGCGAATATTACATTGCCGATTTTTTGCAATCAATAAAATAATCTCAAATTTCGTGAATATATCTAATGAATATTCGCCCAAATATTCATAAAATATCGCAAATTCGAATATAGCCCCTGCTGCTCATCACTAAAGACAGGGTGATTTCATACTTCTTGACTTCATTTTCACAGTCTCTCCAATGTTTTTATGGTCCTACCAGCTTAATGTTGCCCAGAAACAGCTCACTTCTCAGCCTGGTACTGTGAAAATTGCTAAATGGTAGCTTACGTCCATGCAAATTTTTATCCAACTGTGCAAAATTGTGGAGCTTTTACATTAAAGTATCTATCAAAAATGCAAGCTATTTTGTCATAAAGCATAGTATTGATTGTGGAATTGTCCCTGTACTGTAGAAAAGCACTTCAAGAAAGTTTGTAGACTAAGGGGAACAAATCATAAAGTAATTTCTTAAAGTACTCCATTTCTGTTTCTTTCTTGTTGCAAGTACAAGAACAGACATTCCAGTTTAACAGCCCGCACATTAAAAGCATGCTAGAGAGCGGAAAGGGGTTAGCTGAGTTAATTAAAAACTCAAGTAGCCCCTGTAAACGTGGCAAAATATTAAAAGAAATGATACTTACCTTTTTTTCTCTACTGCCGCTTCCAGCGGTGCGCACCAGTTCTCCTTGCTAAAGATATCAGAGCTGTTCTGAGTACACAGGTCACAATGCAACCAATCACTGACCTCAGCAGCACATGGGACATCACTGCTGAGGCCAGTGATTGGATGCAGCAGTAACCTGTGTGCACAGAATGCCACTGATGCAGTCAGTAAACCAAACAGCAGTGGAGAAGACACAGAAAATGGGTAAATATGACTTCTTTCATTATTTTAGCACATGTATAGGGGCGGCCTGACTTTTTATTGAACTAAGACAACTCACTTAAAGGGGTTGTCTCATCTTATACAATGGGGGCATATCGCTAGGATATACCCCCATTGTCTTATAGGTGCGGGTCCCCCCACTGGGACCCACAACAATATCGGGAACGGAGCCTCGCAAAGTGGTGGCTGGAGGACTCCACTCCAACCACCACCAAACGCTCTCCCCATAGAAGTGAATGGGAGCACACTGCGAATGACCGGCCACTGGTCCCCTTCACTTATATGGGCCAGACGGAAATAGCCGAGCAGCACTTGGCTATTTTCGGCAGCCCCGTAGAAAATGAATGGAGGTGTGACTGCGCATGTCCAGTGTGCTCTCCACCACTTTCGGGGCTCTGTTTTCAAATAGTGGGACTTGCACCTATCAGAAAATGGGTGCATATCCTAGCGATATGTCCTCATTGTCTGAGTTGAAACAACTCCTTTAATGTTTATACAAAGTAGAACTATGAAACTTAGATAGTCAGTGACAGTTTATTGATATCTTACATATGTTTTGTCTGCTATCTGTAATGGTAGTGTACTAAAGGTATATGTAAAAACGAAACATTGCAAAACGACCTCCGGCACTCCAGGTGTTGTGAAACTACATGTCCCATCATGCACACTTGCTTGGCTGCTCTCTAAACTCCCACACAAGTGGAAAGAGCATGCTGGGAGTTGTAGTTTCACAACAGCTGGAGTGCTGAAGGTTGCTGATCCCTGATATAGAAGAACACAATTATCCTGGATTGGAGCAATTTAGATTACACAGCATTAAGAGGACCTAGCATCACAAAATGCATCTTATAGATCAGGAGGAGCTGAGCAGATTGATATATAGTTTTGTGGGAAAAGAACAATTCAACACGAACAATTCAAACATTTAAATCTCTGCCTAGACCGTTGGTGTTTTGCAGTTTGCAAATTACAGATCCGCAAAATATGGATACTGACCTTGTTCATTCCGCATTTTGCGGAACAGAACAGCTGGCCCCTAATAGAACAGTGCTATCCTTGTCTGTAATGTGGACAATAATAGGACATGTTCTATTTTTTGGCAGCACAGACATGTAGACATATGGACACAGAATGCACACAGAGTCATTTCCGTTTTTTTATATAGGCTCCAGTGCTGGTTTTTGCTCACAATCAGTGATGAAAATCACTGAGAAAACACTGACTGTGTGAAAGCAGCCGTAGTAGGTTCACATCTGCAGCAGGTAAATCCTGTTCTTGCAGAGGAGCAGACTACTGGAGTTTCCATCTCCAGCATAGCAGGAAACCGCCAGACCCCCATTCACTATAATGGGGATCGCTATAAATGCTGGCATGCAGCTGGTTGAGCATGCACATGGTCACCCCATTCATTTCTCTGGGATATCTGGAGATAACAGTTGTATAGTTACTTAATAGATAAATAGATAAAATACATGTTTTACTGAGTCTTTTGTGCTATATGACATGTAGCCGACTACATTCTTATGCATTTAAATGTACCATTAACTCCAGGGTGCTGTGCATACAATACAAGCTTATGTATAACATAAAAGAAGCACAATAAGCATGGACTAACTTAAGGTGGGTTCACATAACGCTTTATGCCTCTGTTTGGCGTATACATTACAAAAAAAAGGATACAAAAATGCAGCACTTTTTTTTTTTTTTACAATGGAACTCTATGGTGAACGGATGCCACCGTATGGCATCAGTCTGAGGCATCCGTTTAATGTATACGTTTTTTGGATACGTTAAAAGGAAGGGAAAAAAGTGATGTGAACCCATTTTTTGTGACAACTTGTACAGAGGGGAGAGGACTGTGACCCCATTGGTTTACAATTCTCAAGGGAAGGGGAAAGGAGACAATAGGTGAGGGTAGATGTTGCTCATTTGGTAATATAGTGGCAGCTGGGTTATTTTAGGCTCCCCTGAAGAGGTGAGTTTTCAGGTTGCTTTTGAAAGTTTTTTTTTTTTTGTATATTCTTTATTTTAAGAATTTCAATAAAGAAAAAGTAGTAACAAACATTGAGCAGTTCATAAAGTACAAGTAAGGTACACATTATGCTTGTAAAAAT
This sequence comes from Bufo gargarizans, assembly GCF_014858855.1. NCBI lineage: Eukaryota > Metazoa > Chordata > Amphibia > Anura > Bufonidae > Bufo > Bufo gargarizans. The sequence continues at coordinate 263,176,171 of NC_058080.1, forward strand.
TGAATGGACAATCCCCATTCAAGTAGAACCGCAATGTCATCAATAATACAAACAGATAGTGATAGAAATATCAGCTCATTGCGCACTTACACAAGTAATATGTTGTGAGGAACATTAATTTCATGTTTCCATTACACTTAAGAAAATGAGTAATTATATGATCTACATTTGTGGACCTGATAATCGGCTGAACTGTCAGATAACGTAAGTAGAAAGAACAAAAACAGACGGTAGGTTCGGGCTCAGTTCATTACAACATGGATGTGTGGTTGGCATAAACATTATAGCAATATTCAAGGTTAAGCAATTCAACATAAATCTAAGTGAGCTTAGATAGGACACTCTTATCTTGTGCATGGGCGTCAGCTAAGGGGGAGATTAATAGCATCACAATTGATCCTTTAATGATTACTGCAAAGGAAGAGTGTGGAGAGGGGGAGGAGACAGACCCACTAGCTGAGTGGACAGGGATCAGTGCACCAGCTCAAAAGGTAGGGGGCGGAGTACCCCCAGAACCTCCCTAGGTTCTATAAAAGTCCAACCATGGTTGCCAGATTTTTAAAAAAGGTCTTCCTGCTACCTCTTTCCCAACCAGCAATTTCTTCCATAAGGCAAATTTGGTGAATTTTATCCAGCCATTCTTTAGTGGAAGGTGGATCTGGGCTTTTCCATTTTGTTGGAATAATGTATTTAGCTGCTTTTGAAAGTTTAGATGTTGAGGGACAGTCTGATGTGATGGAGTAGCGAGTTCCAGAATATGAGGAAGGTACTGGAGAAATATTTTAAACTGTGAGGAGCAGATAAGGCTACTTTCACACTAGCGTTCGATCGGATCCGTTCTGAACGGATCCGATCATAATAATGCAGACGGAGGCTCCGTTCAGTACGGATCCGTCTGCATTATTTTAGCATATAACAGCTAAGTGTGAAAATAGCCTCGTACGGATCCGTCCAGACTTTCAATGTAAAGTCAATGGGGGACAGATCCGCCTGAAGATTGAGCCATATTGTGGCATCTTCAAACGGATCCGTCCCCATTGACTTACATTGTAAGTCTGGACGGATCCGCACGCCTCCGCACGGCCAGGCGGACACCCGAACGCTGCAAGCAGCGTTCAGCTGTCCGCCTGTCCGTGCGGAGGCGAGCGGAGCGGAGGCTGAACCCCGCCAGACTGATGCAGTCTGAGCGGATCCGCTCCATTCAGACTGCATCAGGGCTGGACGGCTGCGTTCGGGTCCGCTCGTGAGCCCCTTCAAACGGAGCTCACGAGCGGACCGACGAACGCTAGTGTGAAAGTATCCTTAGAGTAGAGCAGAGAAGATATGGCATCATATATAAAAAAAAACAAAAAAACAAACAAAGGTAATACATTGAATAGAGGGCTTAGGGCAGACATAATCATAGTGGTGAAAATAAGAATGAGAAGGGATGAGATTGGGCCAATGCCACACATAGTTAGGTCTCATACTGAGAGTAGAGTGGAAAGCTTTGCCTCAGTAATAGTGGGGAAGCAGGTTTTATGAGAAGAACACTGAACAGTTATGTAGAAGAGTGGTTGGGATGGTTGGTTGAAGTCACCTCTAATGTTGCATATCTCCTGTTAGTATTAAATATTTGCTTATGAAACAGAGAAGATATGAGTGTACTACTTAAGTATCCCTGTTTTGAAGAGTACAGACTTAAAGTTGAGAACTGTTTATTTGAATATAATGGAGTTTTGCTTTGAGTGGGGTTTACTTCAAAATCATTCTTCAATTCTGGAAGATTTCCTTAGTTTTGCATGTGATCAGGATTGATTTGTCAATTTCTGCTGTGTGTGACAGAGAACTAAGTTGAGAGCTGACGTAATTGTGATGTTATAGAAAACAGTTGCTATGTCTGCTTCATGAGATTTTGGAGGCAGCTTAATGGCGTGTGTCAAAGGGGACATTGCAGTTCCCCATGATTATGGTGGGGATGTCAGGGAGAGGAAATATACGAGCCAGTTAGTGTCACGGTACCTTTTGTGACAGAGGTTAGAATATCGGAGAGACTGACTGCATGTGAGGTTAACTGAAAGTCACTTGATTCTCAGCGTTGTGGTTTTTTAATGACCACACCTCTTGTCAGGTGCAGTCCGTGGTCATTACTGCATCCCCTACTTAGTTTGGTCTCACACTTCATACCATGCAGTTGATATTCTCTGCTTGGATTTCGAAGAGTTGGTGTTTGGACCTTACCTATGTTCTTGCTCATCCATTTTCTATAAGATAAGTTGTACTGCTCTTTGTATTTGGTTGTTTCCCCTGTTCTTATTGTTACATAGGGCTCAGGGAGACGCTGATTCGTTCACCTGGGAAGGAACCAGTAGTCTCATTCCCTGCCACTACCAAGGGAATTTCAGGGCTCGTAGGGTCTAGGTTACGGTGTATGTATTTTCCCACCTTCAAGTTTTATACATACTGACAGGAGTCAGGGCAAGGTTTAGGGGCTTCCTAGGAGGTGACTTTTTCTCTCTCCCTACCCTTGAGGCGTAGTTCTCTGTCCCTCTCCTCCCCTGTATTTGTGACAGTGATGTGGTTGAATAATGTGGTGGCAGGGTCTGGAGGACGATGACTGCTACTTGAAGATTGGAGAGAGAGTAGATATTGACAGAGTTCACTTCAAAAGAAAGGGGGTGAGTATGGATGGAGTTAGCATGAAGGGGCTACATCTTGTAAACTCTTCAAAACAAGAGGGACTCTATCGCATGAACCTTTTACACTACTCGCAGAAAAATGATATCATAGACCTAGTATCCTGCAGGAGTTGTGAAATCAATAGGCACACTTCAGTGAAGAATTTGAAAGCTGCTGCACTGAACAAAGCTGCTCAAAACTTGAAGCCAGCAATAGGTCTGAAAGTGAAACAAAAGGCATAAGGACAATATAAATTGCTCTTGGCTTGTGTCAGCTGATGATGATTAGTAAGAAAAATGATGTGGTTTGCAATGTCTTTTATAATAGTAACAGATTTAATTGATGACCACATCTCTTTTCCCTAACTACTAAGCAGTAGTAGACACCAGACAGGAGCAATTCTTCTTTTTCATGTCTTCATTTAAAAAAAAAAAAACTAATCTGTGCTAGATATTACAAAATTGGTTACTTTTGTGCATAGTTTTTTTTGCTATTTGGTCCTGTTGGAAAAGGGGACTGGCAACACAAAACCAATGGGATACAGGAGAATCAAATTGACTGCCTTCCTGATAGAAATATTCTACATCATAGTGGAAAGCATCATAGCTCTGAAACACAGCTATGGATCTTTGTAGAACATGATCTACTGTCCTAGCTGATTTTTAATACTTCTATGTTTTACTGTTATTCTTCTGATGTTGGCATATAATGGACAGCTTTGCCACTAATACCTTCAATTTAATAGATGGCAAGAGCTTGTCTGCACTTTGATATGACAGAACTTGAAAGCACAAAGGCCGGTGTGTGGTATTGGCATATGTTTTATAAGGGTAAAGCCACATGAACTGAAAACACTGTTCAGTGTCACCTCCTGCAAAAATTGCTGCAAGCGACCTGATTATCTTTTCATGTAGAAACCCCAATGGCTTCAGTCTTAATGCACAGTTTTCATATCTAGCAACTATCTAGCAGTTTGACTCCAAAATAGATTATGTTGCATAACGAAATCGCCCTTGTAACAATTTCTTATACTTTTCATGGCTGTGTATACGCTGAGTGAATTGTATTAGATGCTGTGCCATGCACATCTCCAGTCACATTTACAGAAAATAGCAGTGGTGCCGTCTCAAATATTATGTTTTCTACGCCTGTTTCTCAGGAAATAGCCATTAAAGCTTCTTACTTACTGCACTCAGCACAGGGGAGTTCTGACATATAAAACTAAAGCAACAACTGTAACCCCTTAGGGCAAAGACATTAAATATAATATGTGTCATCCTGCACGTTGATGGAACATATTATTGACTTGCAAAAAGGAGCCATTTTGTTATAGCACAGTAAAGTCTGTAGATTTTAATTCCTTAGCAAGTACTAAAATGAGTCATACTTTCTAAATGTGTAGAGGTTAGAGTCACATTAGAAATTAGGGTTATTCACTTTCGAAAAAAGACGACTGAGAGGAGATCTAATTAATATGTATAAATATATCAGGGGTCAGTACAGAGATCTATCCCGTCATCTATTTATCCCCAGGACTGTGACTGTGACGAGGGGACATCCTCTGCGTCTGGAGGAAAGAAGGTTTGTACACAAACATAGAAGAGGATTCTTTACGGTAAGAGCAGTGAGACTATGGAACTCTCTGCCTGAGGAGGTGGTGATGGTGAGTACAATAAAGGAATTCAAGAGGGGCCTGGATGTATTTCTGGAGCGTAATAATATTACAGGCTATAGCTACTAGAGAGGGGTCGTTGATCCAGGGAGTTATTCTGATTGCCCGATTGGAGTCGGGAAGGAATTTTTTATTCCCCTAAAGTGGGGAAAATTGGCTTCTACCTCACAGGGTTTTTTTTTTGCCTTCCTCTGGATCAACTTGCAGGATGACAGGCCGAACTGGATGGACAAATGTCTTTTTTCGGCCTTATGTACTATGTTACTATGTTACATGTGGGACCTGGTACTTAATAACAGGACAGCAATACTAATAATTTCACATAGTTGGGATTTCCTGTTGCAAAGTTTGTATGGGGAACTTCCTTCCTTACTCTTGTTATGACTATATGTAGGGACAGACAAGGACTACCAGCAAGAAATACCAAATGAGAGACAGAGAGTGGTCACAAGACAAGCCGGGGTCAATGGAACGAGCAATCCAATAAGCACAAGAACAAAGAAACCAGGAACGCAGCTAGTGAGTCAGAGACTATCACTGGCACTGGTGTATGGCCAGGAAGGGGTTTAAATAGAGTGCAGAAACAGAACCTGATAGGTCATGTCTTGGCGCTCCATTAGTCAAAAACTTTAGCACATAGGAATAGAGCAGCTGAGCAATCAGCCCACTTCTAATTTCCTCTAGTACATGCCCACTGTGGAGAGAAACAGAGCATTGCATCCTATTTATAGTGATGCTGCCGTGTCACCAGAGGGCTTGGTGTAGCAGCACATCTCTCTCGGCATGGCAGTGCCAAGGCTGAGGATCATGCTGCTGGAGCCCGGACATGTAAGTATGTTATTATAATAATCCTAGTTTATCACAGCACTCTGTATATTCAAACTGGTGTGGGTGCTCGTCAAGATTTTGTTCCTTGCTCCACCTCCTGGAACTCAATTTGTGTCAAACAATTCAGACAGCACTCCAGTTTTTTATGATGCTTAATTGATTTTTATTGGCTGGACATGGTGGTACACAAAGTAACGTTTTGGGCACATAGGATACCCTTCATCAGGCAGAAGAGTATCCACTGGACCGAGGAAATAGCAGGCACCGGCTCTTTCCTAAGTCCAGTGTACACTCTTCAGCCTGATGAAGGGCATTCTATGTGCCCGAAACGTTGCTTTGTGTACCACCATGTCCAGCCAATAATAATAAATTTAGCATCATAAAAAACTGTAGTGCTGTCTGAATTGTTTGACACGTAAGTATGTTATATCTGCCTTCTTTCATTCCTCCCTCCCTCCCTTCTTTTTCTCTCTGTTCCTCTATGTAAATGAGTGAATGAACTTCATCGCAACTCCAACCAGGGCCGTCTTTAATATTGATTGGACCCTGGGCAAAAATTTACTTGGGCCCCCTGGATCCCGCCTTCCCACACCTTAGCAGGCAATCACGCCCTCCACCACAACACACAAACAAAAAATCCACACATCTGGTAGAGTACAGTGAATGACTGTAAATACTTCCAGTTCTGAAGACTCCAGCGGCTCAGGGTCAGTGCTCTGGGCAGCTGGGCTCAGGCTGGAAGTGGGCACCGCTCTGCAGGAAGGAGACCAGGGCTCGGCTCACCCTAGTGTTACAGTGCACCCCAGCACCCCACAGTATGCAGTATAGCACCCTATAATATACAGCAACCCACAGTATGCAGTATAGCACCCTATAGTATACAGCACCACACAGTGTGCAGTTTAGCACCCCACACTAAACAGTACCCCACAGTATATAGTAGAGCAGTATTGCAGCCCACAGTATACAGCACCCCACAGTATACAACACCCCAAACAATACACGATACAGCCCCCCATACTATACAGTACAGCAGTATAGCACTCCACACTATACCGCACCCTCAGTATACATTATACAGACCCCCACAGTATACAGTACAGCAGTATAGCCCCCCCCCCCACTATACAGGCCCCCCCACACTATACAGCCCCCCACAGTATACAAGCCCCCACACAGTATACAGGCCCCCACACTATACAGCCCCCCACAGTATACAGCCCCCCCCCACAGTATACAGGCCCCCCCACAGTATACAGGCCCCCACACAGTATACAGCCCAACACACAGTATACAGCCCCCCACAGTATACAGCCCATCACACAGTATACAGCCCACCACACAGTATACAGCCCCCACACAGTATACAGCCCCCACACAGTATACAGCACCCACACAGTATACAGCCCCCCCCCACAGTATACAGCCCACCACACAGTATACAGCCCACCACACAGTATACAGCCCCCCCACAGTATACAGCCCACCACACAGTATACAGCCCCCACACAGTATACAGCCCACCACACAGTATACAGCCCACCACACAGTATACAGCCCACAACACAGTATACAGCCCACAACACAGTATACAGTCCCGCACAGTATACAGTCCCACACAGTATACAGCCCCCCACAGTATACAGCCCACCACACAGTATACAGACCACCACACAGTATACAGCCCCCACACAGTATACAGTCCCACACAGTATACAGCCCCCCACAGTATACAGCCCACCACACAGTATACAGCCCCCACGCAGTATACAGTCCCACACAGTATACAGTCCCACACCGTATACAGCCCCCCACAGTATACAGCCCACCACACAGTATACAGCCCCCACACAGTATACAGTCCCACACAGTATACAGCCCCCCACAGTATACAGCACCCCACTATACAGTAGTTTACAGTATATTAAGATAACAGCCCCTGTCACCTTTTTCTGATGTAATCTTCACACAAAAAAAGCTCCACAGTTAACTTCTGCAACACTCCTGATAGGACCTGTGATGACCTTATAGCCATGTGACCAGTAATTGCTAGGTTACTGGCCACATGGTGATGATGTCATTAAGGTCCTAAATTACAACTTTAACACAGTACGATCATGATGCCTGGACTCCTGGTAGAGCTGACAGCCGGACACCCGGGGCAGTGGCTAGCAGGGCTTAAGAGGCAGCTGCCTTGGGCCCCCCAGGAGCAACTGGGCCAGGGGCAGCTGCCCCTTTTGCCCCTTGGTAAAGACGGCCCTGACTCCAACTACTGTCAATAAAGGAGTGACCACAAATGTTGCAAACACAATCCAAACTTATTAAGTCTTTAGTGTCATGTCCCTATATACATGCTGGATGCACTGCACAGCCTATGCAATTCTCTCACTACAGCCTGGGTGAACAGCTCTACTTGAATGTTCTCCTGAATCTCCACATACATCTGTGTGTACAACCTCTAACTGCAAAAGAAGGGAAGGCTGAGCAGAAAGAACCATCAGAAACAGAAGCTGTACTCTGAATGATTTACATGTTATATTCAGCAAAATCAGCAGCTAAGTGAAGGACTTACACACATTGCGGGAGATTTATCAAAATTGGTCCAAAGGAAAACTGGCTAGCTGCCCGTGGCAACCAATCAGATTGTCTCTTTCATTTTCTAAAGGAGCTTTGAAAAATGGAAGGTGGAATCTGAATGGTGGCTATGGGCAACTAAGACAGATTTCCTCTGCACAAATTTTGACTCATCTCCCCCTCTCTGTAAAAGGAAAGTAGTGCATTAAGGAAGCTAATAAACCATACGAAAATGAGTGCATAGTGTCCATATCCTTTAAGACATGCTGGAATAAGCTACTAACATACCAAATGCTACAATAAAATGCTACAAAACGAAAAATACTTTCCCATTTACTAATGTGACTGCACACAGACATTGTTTTAAATTGTGCAAAAATGTGGCACAATTTGGCATATCTAGTTTTAGATAAACCTGTTGCGTCTGGTTGTCCAAGGTGGTGTAGGTTAAGAGAAGAGAATGTGGTTTAGAAGGGAAGGTGCATGGTCTAACATATAACATTCTGCCCCCAAGTTGCAGTACAATTCTAATATAAAATTCAGTTATAAAGTAAGCCAACCAACTATTGGCATACATGTGTCCAGCTTGAGATACTATAATAAACCTAGGCTATGTTTACATCATATATATATATATATATATATATATATATATTAAGATGAATAAATCTGCCCCATAGTATGTAGTGTGCTTCATATTGCAGTAGAGATTTTAATACAACTGGACGTAGTAAAAAGGCAAAAAAAAAAAAAACACTTGGAAAAGCTCTATGTGAAACCAGTCAACAATACATTTCCTAAAAATCTTTCAGATAACAGATAGTTTTTTTGGTGATACAATGATACCTAAACACCTACAATAGGAAATACTTGAGAAATGCTCATTTGAGTTGAAACGTTGCATTGGTGAATAACAGCATGTATTAATTGGGGTGCAGCCTCAAATTCTGTCTGGCGTGAAGGAAGCTCTATACTTAGTAACATAGTAACATAGTACATAAGGCCGAAAAAAGACATTTGTCCATCCAGTTCGGCCTGTTATCCCGCAAGTTGATCCAGAGGAAGACCCCTCTCTAGTAGCTATAGCCTGTAATATTATTAAGCTCCAGAAATACATCCAGGGCCCTCTTGAATTCCTTTATTGTACTCACCATCACCACCTCCTCAGGCAGAGAGTTCCATAGTCTCACTGCTCTTACCGTAAAGAATCCTTCTCTATGTTTGTGTACAAACCTTCTTTCCTCCAGACGCAGAGGATGTCCCCTCGTCACAGTCACAGTCCTGGGGGTAAATAGCTGATGGGATAGATCTCTGTACTGACCCTTGATATATTTATACATATTAATTAGATCTCCCCTCAGTCGTCTTTTTTCTAAAGTGAATAACTCTAATTTTGATAATCTTTCAGGGTACTGTAGTTGCCCCATTCCAGTTATTACTTTAGTTGCCCTCCTCTGGACCTTCTCCAGCTCTGCTATGTCTGCCTTGCTTACAGGAGCCCAGAACTGTACACAGTACTCTATGTGTGGTCTGACTAGCGATTTGTAAAGTGGTAGGACTATGTTCTTATCACGGGAATCTATGCCCCTTCTGATGCAACCCATTATCTTGTTGGCCTTGGCAGCAGCTGCCTGACACTGGTTTTTGCAGCTTAGTTTGCTGTTTATTAAAATTCCTAGATCCTTTTCCATGTCAGTGTTACCGAGTGTTTTACCATTTAGTATGTACGGGTGACTTGCATTTTTCCTTCCCATGTGCATAACTTTACATTTATCAGTGTTAAACCCCATCTGCCACTTATCTGCCCAAGCCTCCAATCTATCCAGATCCCTCTGTAGTAGTATACTGTCCTCATCAGTGTAAATAACTTTACACAGTTTAGTGTCATCTGCGAAAATTGATACTTTACTATGCAAGCCTTCTACAAGATCATTAATAAATATATTGAAGAGAATAGGGCCCAATACTGACCCCTGAGGTACCCCACTAGTGACAGTGACCCAATCTGAGTGTGTACCGTTAATAACCACCCTCTGTTTATTATCACTGAGCCAGTTACTTACCCACATACAGACGTTTTCTCCCAGTCCGAGCATTCTCATTTTATATACTAACCTTTTATGTGGTACAGTGTCATAGTCAACGGAACAAGGGATTCCCAACCAGTCTCCCAAGCTGGTACTTGCCAAGCCTTAAGCTGCTTAACTTCTGCGATCTGACGAGTGCAGGTACATTCAGCTTAGAATAACCGTTGATACTATTGCACCTATTGAAAAAAATCGAAGGAAAATCCAGCTTTAACAACAGAGAATACTTTATTTATAGTGCGGTAAAAGCTTATAACTTACAGACGCAATGATTAGTCATGATTAAGGACTGGATTGTGAGGGTCCGAAATGCGTAGACTAATCCTTGCATCTGTGAGTTGGAAGCTTTTACCGCACTGCAAATAAAGTATTCTCTGTTGTTAGAGCTGGATTTTCCTTCGATTTTTTCAATTTTAATACAGCTGTGTCCAGGCTGGTATTCCGAGCTCATAACAGGTGCAACAGGTGAGAGCTGCCTTTTTATGTATTAACTAGTGCACCTATATATAATTGTCCAATAGAAAATCAGTGACTTTAATTATTATTATTCATGAGCATGAACTACAGCATATGCCACATTTTTATAAATGTCTAGGAAGCATAATTTACTTTAGCGGCATAGCTGCAATTTGGCACCACTAACTCATATTTTGTAAATGCAGATACAACTAGACATAAGGTTTTCCACACAAAATTACTTGTACCCATATGCTTTACAGAACATTTATATAAAAATAACATAACCATAAAACAGACTTGATTTATTCCCTCGCTAAATCACTTACCAAGCAGATATTATTATTTTAACAATGTAATGTCATGACTTTGCTGGACAAACATATTGGGACTCAGCTCTTAATAATTAAATTCAAGTGTTTCAATCAGTCCGATTTTCACAGATGTAAAAAAAATCAAGCACCCAGTCATGCAGTCTGCCTTTACAAAGATTTGTGAAAGAATGGGTCATTCTAAAATATTCTGTGGATTCCATTGCGGTTCTGTAATAGGACGCCCCCATTGAAACATGTCAGTTCATGAAATATATTCCCTTCTAGTTATTCTACAATCAACTGTGAGTGGTACTATTGCAAACTGGAAGCATTTAGGGACCACAGGAACTCAGCCACAAAGAGGAGACCACAGCAAATTCAGCCACGAAGAGGAGACAACGAAAAAGTTACCGACCAGGGTTGCCGAGTGCTGAGGTACATAGCTCATAAAAGTCACCAATGCTCTGCTGACATTAACATCAGTACAAAAAGTGTACGGCGGGAGCTTCATGACATGGGTTTCCATGGCCGAGCAGTACAAGCCTTACATAAACCACACAACCTCTGGACTCTAGAGCAGTGGAAACATGTTATGTGAAGTGACAAATCATACATACTCTGGCAGTCTGATGGACAAGTCTAGGTTTGGTAAATTCCAGGAGAACATTACTTGCCTGACTGCATTGCACCGACTGTAATGTTTGGTAGAGGGGGGGTAATGCTATGGGATTGTATTTTAGGGGTTGGCCTTGGCCCCTTAGTTCCAGTGAGAAGAAATCTTAATGCTTCACCATATCAAGACATTTTGGACAACTGTATGCTTTCAACTTTGTAGGATTAGTTTGGGGGAGGCCATTTTCTATTACAGCATTGCACACCAGTTCACAAAGCATGGTTGGGTGAGTTTGTTGAGAAAGAACTTGACTGGACTGCACAGAGCCCTGTCCTGAACCTCATCAAACACCTTTAGGATGAGCTAGAAATTAGATTGAGAACCAGGCCGTCTCATCCAACCTCATTGATCACCCCCCTGTAAGGGTCCCTTATCACCGCCAGTTAGGCTACTTTCACACTTGCGTTCGGGGCTCCGCTTGTGAGTTCCGTTTGAAGGCTCTCACAAGCGGTCCCGAACGGATCCGTCCAGCCCTAATGCATTCTGAATGGATGCGGATCCACTCAGAATGCATCAGTCTGGCACCGTTTGTCCTCCGCTCCGCTCAGCAGACGGACACCCGAACGCTGCTTGCAGCATTCGGATGTCCGCCTGGCCATCCAGAGGCAAACGGATCCGTCCAGACTTACAATGTAAGTCAATGGGGACGGATCCGTTTGAAGTTGACACATGGTAATGCAAACGGATCCGTTCTGAACGGATCTAAGCGTTTCCATTATAGGTGCGGATCCGTCTGTGCAGATACCAGACGGATCCGCACCTAAACGCAGGTGTGAAAGTAGCCTTAGTTAGCTACTTGTAAGGGAATTAGCGCCCAGCCCACCGCACCGCAGTCACTGATTAGTCGCTGATTAGCGTCATCGCTGTCGCTAATCAGCACTAGTACTATATAGTATCTGTAAGTGATCAAGACTGATCGCAATCAGATCTATATAAGTACATTTAGGTCACCTTAGGCTCTACAAAAAACACAGTGTTCGCCCGATCAGGCCTGATCTTGTGCCCACACTTGCGCTCAGTCCGCCCCACCGCAGTAACAGAATAATTTTTATCTGATCACTGCAAAAACACTGTAAAATCGCTGCGGTACTATAAAGATCACTTTTGAGCTTTTTGGATCTTTATTAGCAGCTTTACTAGGCAGGTGTGCTCCTTTTTACTAGGCAGGTGTGCTCTTTTTCCTGGGTAGTCTCAAAGGAATACCCCCTAAATTTAGTTAGCCCAAAATGTCAAAAAAGGGGTATTTCGCTGAAGAGGCCTACAGGATTCTGGCCCTGATGGATGAAACCGATGGGGACGCCGCACCCGCTGAATCCAGTGGTTCAGAATATGAACCTGTGAAATCCTAAAGGTACTCATTGGAATTTGTGTGAGAAAAATCTCTGTAAATGACAACTTTTTATTATTTTTTTATACAAAGTTGTCAGAGATATTTCTCTCATCCAGCATGGGTATATGTAAAAATACACCCCAAAACACATTGCCCTACTTTTTCTGAGTACGGCGATAACACATGTGTGACACTTTTATGCAGCCTAGGTGCGTAAAGGGGCCGAAAGTCCAATGAGTACCTTTAGGCTTTACAGGGTTGCTCACAATTTAGCCCCTCCCAAAATGCCAGAACAGTAAATGGGGTAATTTGGGGGGTATTTATACTATCCTGGCCTTCTAGCACCTCAAGAAACATGACAGGTGCTCAGAAAGTCAGAGCTGCTTCAAAATGCGGAAATTCACATTTTTGTACCATAGTTTTTGAACGCTATAACTTTTGTGCAAACCAATAAATATACACGGTATATGGGGACAGATCCTTGTATAGAAATGTAACTATATTTGAACAGTTTTACCCGAAAAATTTCAAAATACACTTTTTTTGAGAAAATTGTCTTTTCTGATTAATATCTGAAAAACGAAAAATCTCAGCAGCAATCAAATACCACCAAAAGAAAGCTGTATTTGTGAGAAGAAAAGGAGGTAAAATTTGTGAAGTGCCGATTTGTAAAAAAAAGGGCCTGGGCACTAGGGGGGTATAAACCTGTGGTCCTTAAGTGCTTAAAGTGTAACTGCCATTTTTTTATTTTTTTTGTAATCTGTAGGTGCAGTGATGCTGACCATTTTTGTAATATACTTTAATTACTGAAATCATACCTTTCTATTACAAAAATAACTCTAATGTGGCCCATGTTGAGCCTTAGAAACGCTCCTCTTTCTTCTGTTTACATAACAGTGTAGACTGGCTCAACACTGACTGTGTTATGTAAACAGAATACAGAGGAGCATTGCTAAGGCTCAAAATGGGCCACTTTAGAGCTATTTTTCTAATAGAAACATAAAATTTGAGTAATTAAAGTATATTACAAAAATGATCGGCATCATTGCCTCTACACATAAAAAAAAAATACATATAGAATGGCACTTTTAATGAATGAAATACAATTTATATTCTTTTCCCACATAAAACTATATATCAAGCTGTTTAGTTCCTCGTATTTGCATTTTCAAAGTAACCCTTTAATATTTGTATAGCTTAATCAATACACAATGTAACAGATATAAGAGAAGAACAGGGTTCAAACCATGGGCTTGGTTTACTTCCCAGACTGCTTCAACTGAAAATAGCTATTTAAATGTCAAATGGTTATTTTGTTACCATACATGAGCAGATGATTATTCTCAGTGATGGTCAGTTTGATTACATCAGTTTAAACGCCTAAAGAACTTGGGAAAGGAGTGAAAACCACTCTAAGTACATTTTCCGGATCAAAGAAGTAGTTGCTATCTTTCAAACCAATTGAACAGCTACCTGGGGGAGCCCCGCTGAGACAAGGAAAGTGCTTTGTTTAATGCTGCAACAGATGAAACAAATCATTGACCTAAAGCAGCAGGGAAGATTTCAAGTTTGCATACAAATAGCTTTAATGGATAATTAAGACGGCAATTAAAGGGACACTAAAGTATTATTTTATCTCCATTATCTTGTCTGGAATTCTTTTGCCACAAAAAAAAGAAATGCCAGACTAAACGCATAAAGTTTATTTTGGTCACCTTTGTCACCTTGTATTTTTTTGGAGTATTTTTTTTTTTCAGGCAGTTTTTGCATGTAATGTGAGAGATTTATTAAAACTAGTGCAAGGCTAAGGCTACTTTCACACTAGCATTCATAGGTCCGTTCGTGAGCTCCGTTTGAAGGAGCTCACGAGCGGACCCGAACGCCTCCGTCCAGCCCTGATGCAGTCTGAATGGAGCGGATCCGCTCAGACTGCATCAGTCTGGCGGCGTTCAGCCTCCGCTCCGCTCGCCTCCGCACGGACAGGCGGACAGCTGAACGCTGCTTGCAGCGTTCAGCTGTCCGCCTGGCCGTGCGGAGGCGAGCGGATTCGTTCAGACTTACAATGTAAGTCAATGGGAACGGATCCGCTTGAAGATTGTCACCATATGGCTCAATCTTCAAGCGGATCCGTCCCCCATTGACTTTACATTGAAAGTCTGAACGGATCCGCTCAGGCTACTTTCACACTTAGAAAATTTTCTAAGTTATTAATGCAGACGGATCCGTACTGAACGGAGCCTCCGTCTGCATTAATATGATCGGATCCGTTCAGAACGGATCCGATCGAACGCTAGTGTGAAAGTAGCCTTAGTTGCCCATAGAAACCGATAAGATTGATCCTTTCATTTTTTTCAGTGCTCCTTTGTAAAATGAAAGGCAAAATCTGTTTGGTTGCTATGAGCAATTAAGACAGTTTTCCAAAAGTTTTGCACACCCATTGCGTTTGACTACTAAAAGGGGTCACATGCTGCTGCAGCCATTGACTGGCTGCAGAAGTGACGTATCTCTCTGTGTCACACGACCCACTGACATGAGGGGGATACATAACTGCCCGTCATTGGCTGCAGTGGAACACAAGAACTGTGTCCAACTGGATGTTTGATGGATCAGTGGATCAGCAGTGGATCAAAGGAGCCCGAACCCAGGCAAGGCTGGGTTCACATCACATTTTTCCCCTATAATTAATGTGTAAAAAAAAAAAAAAAGGATACAAAAGCAAAGTACACTACGCATTTCCATCCTGCAGAGTTTGGGAAAAAAAAATAGTTAACATATACCTTTGTTTTTTTACACTGGAACTCTACTGGTGACAAATGCCATCTGTAGTGAAAAAGGTGATGTGAACCCAGCCTAAGTATGATTCCATCCATAGCTTTGGAGATGTGGAAGGGTCAGGCCTAGAAGCCCCCCAGTGTGGATAGCTCATTTCATTCATTTATCTATGTTATACTCAAGTGGTGCTTTCTGGTGCTCGAAACAGGGCAAAGGCAACACAATTTATCATCTGCTCCAGATGACTCTTAATAAGCCGCTCATCCACATACAGTACATGGCAGGGAGCCGATATGACATTTTCTCTCATCTTTTTAAATCATTTCGCTTTCTTACCGATTTTCAACTGCAACAACTGTGACCTACTGACCACGAGCCTACCTCCCGCTTATATATCTAGCAAGGGGACAGCTTGTTTTCCCATTTGTCCATGATTTCTAATGGACAGTCCCTCGTGGTTTACTTGCCTGTCCCAGTCTTATATCAAGCTCTTTTATTCTATTTGCTCTCATTTGAACGCTCTGATGCATACTTAGTGATATTTCAAAGGGATTTCATGTGGATTTGCTCCATATTTACTCATGCTAGCCGTTCAATACACTGAACATAATCCTCATCTTGAGATGAATTGGATAATGTCATAGTATTTCAAGTTCCCTCTTCATATTATTTCTACAGTGCCGACTCCAGTGTGCTACTAACAAGAATATTACTTTCTGCATTCACCGGAAAACCAGCAAAGGCTACAGAGGTGGAATTCCAGACTTGCCGCAATAATAAAAGAATTACAATTCAGATTGTGGTGAACAATACATTGATTGGAATGGGGGATAAGGAGTGGAACTGTGCAAAGGGCTAAATTCACAGCTTTGGGTATATCACATGACTGACAATAATATCAAATTACATCGCTTTCCTTTTGTTGTGGTCTAATCAACTTAGGGTACTTTCACTCTTGCGTTAAAATTTTCCGGTATTGAGTTCCATAACAGGGGCTCAATACCGGAACAAAAACGCTTCAGTTTTATCCTATTGCATTCAAAATGGAAAGCATTCCATTCAGTATGCATCAGGATGTCTTCAGTTCAGTCACTCTTATGGTATTTGGCCGGAGAAAATACCGCAGCATGCTGCAGTATTTTCTCCGGCCCAAATTCCGGAACACTTGCCTGAATGCCAGATCAGCCATTAATTTCTATTGAAATGCATTAATGCCGGATCTGGTACTAAGTGTTCCGGAAAACCGGATCCAGTTTCCTTATCTGCGCATGCACAGACCTTTAAAAATTCGGAAAAAATATATACCGGATGCGTTTTTCCGGATGACACCGGAGAGACAGATCCGGTGTTTCAATGCATTTGTAATCCGGATTCGGAAACAAATGCTATCCGTTTTCATAGGGATTTCCGGCAACGGAACTGCCTGCCAGAATCCAACAACGCAAGTGTGAAAGTACCCTTACCTGATTGAAGGGGACACTGCACAATGCATAAAACTGCCTGCTCCAGTACACCTCCATACATTGTGCAGTGACCTCTTCAATCAGCTGGTCGGGGGGGCTGCTAAGAGTTGGCGCCCCAAAGATCTGATATTGATTACCTATCCCTAGGCTGGTATTACACTGCATGACCTATCCCTTGGGTGGTATTACACTGCCCCCATAGATCTGATATTGATGACCTATCCCTAGGGTGGTTTTACACTGCACGACCTATACCTAGGGTGTTATTACACTGCCCGATCTATCAATAGGATGGTATTACATTGCACCCCATAGATCTGATATTGATGACATATCCCTAGGTTGGTATTACACTGTCCCCCATAGATATGATATTGATGAATTTCTTGAATGAAATCCTTGCTCTTTCCATGCTTAGGAGTCCGGTGGGTGGTCCTACTCAGTGATTGATAGATATCTCTGTATGCACAGTCACACAGTATAGGAATAGTACCCCTCTTCCTCACTGGACTTCTAAATCTAGAAACAGCAAAGATTTAAATGGATAAATTTGAAGTTATAGATTTATTTATTTATTTTTTAATCTTAATCTTTTCTCAAAAAACTTAATCTGTTCGGCTCTCCAGAATAAAATGACGCTGGTAGATTGGATAGCATTTTCATGTTGACAGATTCCCTCTAAAGGGGTTTTACAGTAATAATTATATTTTATGTATTGCCCGCAGCTTGCTTCCAGAAAAAGAAGATTCATACTTACCTGCTCCACGCCGCTCCAGTCCACTGCTGTCTCTATCTTCCAATAACCGCACTCTTTACATGCAGTTGGCCATGGACATAGTCACATGCACAATTTCAGCCAAGGACTGGCAGCAGATCACCGCTGAAGCTAGTCATTGGCTGGAGCGGAGCCTGTGACCATGCCCATGGTTGGCCGGAGACCAGCAGATGGCGACAGCAGAGGACCGTAGCAGTGTGGAACAGATAAGTATGAATATTCTTTCTCAGGCAACAGGCTGCTGGCATTACAAAATATAATTACTACCGGAAAACCTCTCTAACGCTGATACAGATACAACCAACCAAAACTAGAAAACAACAGCACATGGGTTGGATTTTAAATGACTTATAATTATGTGGTTTTGGGGAACTGGCAACCAGAACCCTTCATCAGAGTGACTCCACCTACATGACTGCAAAAAAAGCTAATTTCCACACAGCACATATGCTAACCAAAGTTTTTACATAATGCAGGTTGTAACAGCAGCTGATGTGCGCCATTGTTCTACTGCTTACTGTCGCGGTCCCGGGTGCCGTGTTCAGTGGTGATCTGCTGCCAGTGTTTCCTTTCAGCCCTTGCCACAGCATGCTTGCTGCTTGTTACCTGCAGCATTTCCTTAAGGGTGTGGCGCGCATCACTTCCTATGCTTTATGGGTTGGATCATGTGACCAATTCTAGCCCTCCTGCACATATATAAGTGGCTCAGCCCCCTTCCCAGATGCCTTAGTGTCAAGGTCCTTGTGTCCTGTTAAGGTTCCTGATATCTGCTTGTGTTCCTGTGTTCCTGACTCGTACTTATATTCCTGGACTCTGCTACCTGTTTGATTCCTGTCTGCTTGCCTTGATTCTCTTGTTAATGACCCGGATTGCCCTGACCTGTTGCCTGTTCGACTTAGCCTCTGCCTCATCCTTCGGTCCTGCACTGTTGCTCCTTGTTACGAATCATCCAGCTGACAATGCCTGTACCTCTGGTACCTCGCTCAGGTACCTCCTGGTCCGCTTGGACCAGCTGCCTTGTGTGCCAATCCTCCTCAAGGGGTAGCGACCTGGTGTTCCCCTTGGGAAAGTCTAACCCCACCATCAGGTGTACTATGAAGATGGAGGGGTTCACTTAGAGACAACACCCTTAGAGGAGGTAGGGCATGTGGCACATTGGGTTCACACCCGCTAGTTCATGACACAGGTACTTAGTAATGACATGTTAAGCCATTAATCCACAGTGTAAGACATGATGGTGCTTTAGATGGGTAAATGTTACTGACAGAGTCCCTTTCAATAATTTAATTGAAAATTCTAAACTGCTATAGCAGCTTGCTGTCCAAGCCCAATTCCATATACCGGTAGTAAGCAACTTTCCAAGCATAAAATATAAGTAAGGGTTCTTCTCCAAGATCAGTAAAAAACTGTAGTCCAAGTGTTAATTATTCGGAATACTGAGCTCCATAGGAATGTTGAGGAACATTTCTATTGCTTCCTATAATGCAATGTTCAATATATAGAACAGACTATAACCTTCTCACCTATGTGTTTGTATGCAGTCAGATACATTAGAGTCACCTTTACTAGTGTTTGAATCCCTTGAAACATTATTCAGGCTTTCATCTTGAAATTGGTCCTTTAATCTTCCGCTCGCAGAGCCAGAGGTCCAAATCAAACATGTGGACCTTTTCTCCTACTACAGTATTTTTTCATATCAAAACAAAATAATTCTTGGTTTATAGAACCAAGTTAATTCAGTGTCTTATTAGAATCAGCTTTTAAGCATGCTTAAGCATAAAAATGAGCTTTTTTCTAACAGGAGAACATAAATGACATTATCTCTAATACCACCAGTTTACATTTATCTTCTTCCTTTCCACCGAGTTCACATACTTTCATATTTCAATAATAAACACATAAAAAGTCTGATGGGCTGCAGAAGGTTTTTTTTCCCTGCTCACTGCCGAGAAAAAAATTACATAAATCAAATAGCGAACAACTGCCACTTTACAGCTAAATGCTATTATAAATAACTGTTTGTGTGTTTCCATCATTTATTTTCTGCCTGTCAACCACTGATAAAGATTCAGTCCTAAAATCACTGTAATTTCCTCTTTGCTGCCATAAAAAAAGATTTAATATGATGATAAAGAACAGATGAAAAAATGTATTTTCTATTTTAAGTTCTGAAGGACCGAGGCACAAGGGCTTCTTTCTGTATTTTTACATTTATATCTCTTCTTTCTATATGTTATAGTCACATTTCTACAATGTATTTTTCTTGCAGCCTCATTTATCCTAATGCGAATGGCATTAACTTTAACCAATTCAAGACTGGTTTTCCTCTTCCATAGGAAATTTATGATGGCCTATCCTTATAAGTTGAGATGAGCAAATTGAATCAGCATCCAGCCAGCACTGTGAAGTCACAGCTCTATAAATAGCCTCAGTCGTCTTAGATTCAGCCCTTTTCCAGTGTACTTAGTGCAGGGAGAGACGTCAGCAGGCGCTAGGGACAGTGCTAGGAAAGACTTGAAAAGTTTTATTTTGCTGTATAGAAGTTCAGGGAAAGGATAGGGAGGAATCATTCCACAGTATTATAGCAGAACAGGGTTCAGTAGGGGAAGTTACAGCCTGGGAAATAGGAACAATCCTATTACACCTTGCTGCACTGACTGTGGATCCAAATTGCCATTATACAGCTCTGCAATTCCAGCAAACCGTTCTTGTTATTGGGGTGCAAGTGCTGTTTGATACAGCCATTAACTGAGTGGTGAACCAGAGAGCCCCGACGCACGTTTCGCGTAAGCTTCCTCAGGGGGAAGCTTAAGCGAAACGTGCTTCGGGGCTCTCTGGTTCACCACCCAGGTACCTATGCCATGGCTTTTCAGTAACTGTTCATTATATTACCCATATACGCTGTACTTTGCACTTTGCACTTTATATATCTATGTACTGTATTTGGTTTTACCATTGTGCGGACGGCCCTGGCTGGGTCCATATACTATATGCCCATTCTGGGTCATTCATGTATTATGTTATATCCCCATGACTTTGCCAGTATTGGTGTGCACATTGCCTAGTGGTGCCCCCCTTTGTTTTATCCTGTGTGTTCTCCACCCATTATTGTATTGTCTTTCATTGTTTTTTATTGGATTCTCCGTCTCTTTTTGAGACTATAATAAAGTTTACATTGATTGTTATTTGTGCTAGTCTCTTTTTCCTTTGGTGTTGTACTTAGCGTGCAGGCTTAGCACTGGTACTCACGTGTGCGAGTCATTTACTATTGGTGTATATATAAACCTCCACACTATGTCACCTTGCCACTCTGTGGTCTCCTGATGCTGCCACCTCCACACTATGTCACCCTGCCACTCTGTGGTCTCCTGATGCTGCTGCCACCTCCACACTATGTCACCTTCCCACTCTGTTGTCTCCTGATGCTGCTGCCACCTCCACACTCTGTCCACTTCCCACTCTGTGGTCTCCTGATGCTTCAGCCACCTCCACACTATGTCACCTTGCCACTCTGTGGTCTCCTGATGCTGCTGCCACTTCCGCACTGTTACCTTGCCACTCTGTGGACTTTTGATGCTGCTGCTGCAACCTCCACACTGTCATTGTGCCACCCTGTGGCCCTGCATCCTCCTGATGCTGCTGCTGCCACTTCCAAACTTTGTCATTGTGCCATTCTGTGGTCTCCTCATGCTGCCACCTCCACACTGTCATTGTGCCACCCTGTGGTCTTCTCCTGATGCTGCTGCTGCCACCTCCACACTGTCATTGTGCCACTCTGTGTCCTCCTCCTGATGCTGCTTCTGTCACCACCTCCACACTCTGTCATTGTGCCACTCTGTGGTCTCCTCATGCTGATTCCACCTCACCACTATGTGATGGACTTATCAAGCTGTTCCCACTCTCCCCACTTCATGACTAGGCCACTGTTTTGCCTTTCAGCCTGGTTGACATCATCATTTATTTGACCATTCTTTTGATCTGTCAGAAGGAAGGAAAAATGAGAGGCACAATGGATCCTGTCTATGTAACAGCTGTAAGGCCTGTATGACATGGTCCCTATTTTTCTTCAGAATTGTCTTATGATTTGGTAGCCAAAAGCAGGAGTGGGTATAAAACACAGAAGACATGCAAATATTCCATTCATGTGTCATCTCTGTTTTAGATCCACTCCTTTATTTTTGACTTTTGCAATACTGATGGATTACTGACCAAATGCTGACCGAGTGAAGTCGGATTCTCCACAGACAAGATCAATTTTTTTTATTGTTCTGATTGATCAGAGGAAGGGCAAAATAATAAGTGATGTCAACACAAACTTACTGCTGACACCCTCTCCACTCTGTCGGGGGCTCTACTTGTATAAGTGTTTATGTAGAATCAGCTGCCGACGGTGTAAAAGGAGTGTGCTTCTTCTTCACGCTAACATTGACCTGTTGGCCAATGTTAGCCGTGTGCTAGCTGCAATGCCCGGGCACCGACCATGGGGCAGGTGCATGCGGATCACTGACCCATTTACTTGAATGGGGTCCGCGATCTATCCGTCCCGCAAAAAGATAAAACAAGTTCTATATTTTTGTGCAACGGAAGCACGGAACGGAACACCACGGAAGCACTCCATAATTCTTCCGTTGGGTTCCATTCAAGTGAAAGGGTCCGCATCCGTGATGCGGAATGCACATGGCTGGTGACTCGTGTATTGCGGAACCGCCATATGCATCCTGCAATACACCCACAGGAGCACTACGGGCGTGTGAAACAGGCCTAAGGCTGAGTTCACACTTCAGCAGTGAAGTGTGCAGTGATTCTGAGTGACTATCATCTGCTTGTCATACTGACTCACAGTGTTGTTTCACTACCACAGCAGACTCCCTAAGCGTGTTCTACACCACTATAAAGACTCTCTGCAGCCAGGAAATAGTCATTTTTTAATGCGATTTGCCAAGAATAAATTTGAATCAAACCAATTTTTTGGAGGGAAAATTCGGCGAACCAGCCGAATCAAATTTTTGAGAAATTCGCTCATCTTTACTTATAAGATAGATAATCAATATCAGATCAGTAGGGCCTGACTCTTAGCAGATTCACAGATCAGATGACTGAAGAGGCCACTGCACAATGTACCAAGATGTACTGGCGCAGGCACAGTATAATGCATTGTGCAGTGTCCCCTTCGATCTGCTGATCGGTAAGGCTACTAAGAGTTGGCCCCCCCATAGATCTCATATTGATGACCTTGATGGTATTACAATGCCCGATTTTCAGGCAGTCCAAGCGCTGATGGATAACAACACAGAACGATACAAACTGAAAACGGGAGATAAACTTAGTTTCTCCCTCATTCTGTTCTATTTATTGTCGGCAGCACATCCCTGATTAAACAGGGAGATATGCTGCTGAAAGGTGCTCATCATCCAAAGAAAGGAAATTTGCTCTTTAATTGGCTGATTGACTGCTCAATTATATAAGCCGATTATCGGGAACGAGAGTTCCTATGAAGACTTGTTCCCAACAATCTGACTGATTTTATTGTGCAGTCTAATAGGGGTTTAAGGATATGTCTTTGGCACTAAAGTCCTTAAACCCCCTTTAACCCACCCACTAATCTGCCTAAACAGGGTCCGCTCAAGCTGAAAAGGACAATACTGCTTTGAACTAATCCTCTTCAGGCTGTGTGGCTGTAGAGTGGGGGCTTCTGAGGGGTCTTTTCAGGCTAGAATTCAGCTACAGCAGTGATTGTGGTCTTTAAAACAAGATCAAGACTGTGCGATCTAGCCTGACTTACAGCAGGCTGAAGTGAGAGCTGCATATACTGTATTTGTAGCTCTCACATCAAGGTGTGTGGTGGAGGAGAGTAAAGGCTGGAGCAGAATGAACAGGTAGCATGGAGGGAGTGGAGGAAGATTACAGACCTCCCTCCTTATCCTGTATGGGATTAGACACTAAGGACTCATTTAGACGGCCGTAGTGTTTTGCGGTCTGCAAATTGTGGATCCAGAAAACACGGATACCGGCCCGTGTGCTTTCCGCAAATTGCGGACCAGACATGGCCGGCACTATGATAGAAATACCTATTCTTGTTGTCAATTGCGGATTAGAATAGGACATGCTTTATCTTTTTTTTGAGGGGACTACGGAGTGCTTTCGTAGTTTCTTCCGGGGTTTCGTCCCATACTTCCGTTCCGCAAAAAGATACACACACACGCCCGTGTGAAAGAGGCCTAAGGGAGCGTTCACACGAACGTGGTTTGGTTCTGCATCCAAGCCGCATTTTTTGAGGCTCGGGTGCGGACCCATTCACTTCAATGGGGCCACAAAAGATGCGGACAGCATTGACCCCCAGAATCAAGCTATTGTGTTATTGATACCACATGGTGAACACTGTAAAAATACAACCAAAAAGTAGAGTTGAAACTGTTTTTTATACCTCCCAAAAAAATGAATAAATATTATTTAATAGATTATACTCCAAATGCTCCCTGTAAAAAATGACAACCCTGCCAGCAAAATTCAAGGTCACATACCAAGGTCTCAGAAAAAGAAAAAATGTTATGATTTCTAGAAAACAGAGGGGAGGCAGATATTACTGCTCCTAAAAATTATTTACATCACTAAGGGGGAGATTTATCAAACTGGTGTAAAGTAGAACTGGCTTACTCGCCCATAGCAACCAGTCAGATTCAATCTTTAATTTTTCACAGCTCCTTTGGAAAATGAAAGATGGAATTTGATTGGTTGCCATAGACAACTAAACCAGTTCTACTTTACCCCAGTTTGATAAATCTCCCCCTAAGTGTTTTAAATGCACTTAAGTCACCTGAGTTGTGTACCTATTGCTTTGTAAATATATTTATTTTAGATATAAATTCAAAATCTAAAATAAAAAGGGAGAAGGGGGCTTTTCCAATTTTAAGTGACTATTAGGCTACTTTAACACCTGCGGCCAGCGTTTTCTTTTTGCCTGGCCGATTCTCGTCATATTTGCAGCATAGCGGCTGGATCTCTGACAAACCCCATTATAGTCAAGAAGAAGGTGGGGAGAAGGTGGTAGTATCCGCAATGCCAGATACTGAGAACTCCAGCAGGCTGTTCTATGCCAAAACAGCCTGCTGGAGTTCTCTGCCACACATGTGAAACTAGCCCTAATGATCAGGCATATGTGTAGTTCTGCTTTATTTAGTACATAAAAGTTTGAAAGCATAATTTTTTTGTTTTTGTCTTTTTGTTCTTGGGTATTTATATAATTTTTGTGTCTTTTGCTTAGCCCAGAGTTCCATTATTATTGTAGGGGAAATGGGGTTAGGATTGGGGGCTCTTTTTCATGTGTGTGTTTTTTTTTTTTTTTTTTAATCATGTTTGGTGCTTGTACTTGTCTGATTCTGTAATAACATTTTTATTGTCTTTCATACATTTTGAGTGCCCACTGCTCTTTTCATGTATTTTGTTTCTTGCTACACTGTGTTGCTCTTTCTAGATTTTGGGATGGTGCTACAGGTGTGGCTTTAATTTATATATTTTTTATTTTTTTTTTCGTTTTCTTCTTTGCAGTATTTACTTGACACTTTGTGCCACCGCAGAGTCATAACAGACACTGTAACAGTGAATTATTATTTTTTTAAATACTGATCCTGACATGTCAGCTCTATTTCCAGGAGAAATATTGGTCTCTGAAATAAATCGCCAAAGTTGGCTATACGCATTAAATAGCTGTCGGACAAATGATCGTTTGACTGAAATCTATCTCTCCTGACGCCGTCTTGACTCAGGCACGTTTGGTTAACATCATCTGTTAGGGAAAAGTTGGGAGCTCCCCATACTCATTAGACTATTGGCTGAACCCACCATTCTTAGTAAATTCAGCCAACAACAACTAATGGGGATGGGGACCATAAGACTCAGTAAGCTCTACAGCTACATATATGCTATATACAGACGTGGACAAAATTGTTGGTACCCTTTGGTCAATGAAAGAAAAAGTCACAATGGTCACAGAAATAACTTTAATCTGACAAAAGTAATAATAAATTAAAATTCTATAAATGTTAACCAATGAAAGTCAGACATTGTTTTTCAACCATGCTTCAACAGAATTATGTAAAAAAATAAACTCATGAAACAGGCATGGACAAAAATGATGGTACCCCTAGAAAACACAGAACATAATGTGACCAAAGGGACATGTTAATTCAAGGTGTGTCCACTAATTAGCATCACAGGTGTCTACAACCTTGTAATCAGCCATTGGGCCTATATATATGGCTCCAGGTAATCACTGTGTTGTTTGGTGATATGGTGTGTACCACACTCGACATGGACCAGAGGAAGCAAAGGAAAGAGCTGTCTCAAGAGATCAGAAAGAAAATTATAGACAAGCATGTTAAAGGTAAAGGCTATAAGACCATCTCCAAGCAACTAGATGTTCCTGTGAGTACAGTTGCACATATTATTCATAAGTTTAAGATCCATGGGACTGTAGCCAACCTCCCTGGACGTGGCCGCAGGAGGAAAATTGATGACAAATCTAAGAGACGGATAATCCGAATGGTAACAAAAGAGCCTAGAAAGACTTCTAAAGAGATTCAAGGTGAACTTCATGCTCAAGGAACATCAGTGTCAGATCGCACCATCCGTCGTTGTTTGAGCCAAAGTGGACTACATGGGAGACGACCAAGGAGGACACCATTGTTGAAAACGAATCATAAAAAAGCAAGACTGGAATATGCCAAACTACATGTTGACAAGCCACAAAGCTTCTGGGAGAATGTCCTGTGGACAGATGAGACAAAAATCGAAGTTTTTGCCAAGGCACATCAGCTGTATGTTCACAGACGAAAAAATGAAGCATATCAAGAAAAGAACACTGTCCCTACTGTGAAACATGGAGGAGGCTCTGTTATGTTCTGGGGCTGCTTTGCTGCGTCTGGCACAGGGTGTCTTGAATCTGTGCAGGGTACAATGAAATCTCAAGACTATCAAGGAATTCTAGAGAGAAATGTACTAGCCAGTGTCAGAAAGCTTGGTCTCAGTCGCAGGTCATGGGTCTTGCAACAGGACAATGACCCAAAACACACCGCTAAAAACACCCAAGAATGGCTAAGAGGAAAAAATTGGACTATTCTAAAGTGGCCTTCTATGAGCCCTGACCTCAATCCTATTGAGCATCTTTGGAAGGAGCTGAAACATGCAGTCTGGAAAAGGCACCCTTCAAACCGGACACAACTGGAGCAGTTTGCTCATGAGGAGTGGGCCAAAATACCTGCTGAGAGGTGCAGATGTCTCATTGACAGTTACAGGAAGCGTTTGATTGCAGTGATTGCCTCAAAAGGTTGCGCAACAAAATATTAAGTTAGGGGTACCATCATTTTTGTCCATGCCTGTTTCATGAGTTTATTTTTTTACATAATTCTGTTGAAGCATGGTTGAAAAACAATGTCTGACTTTCATTGGTTAACATTTATAGAATTTTAATTTATTATTACTTTTGTCAGATTAAAGTTATTTCTGTGACCATTGTGACTTTTTCTTTCATTGACCAAAGGGTACCAACAATTTTGTCCACGTCTGTATATATGTGTAAAAAGCAGAAGTCACTGAAGAAAAAGAACATTTGATTGGCACAGGCATGGGCACATTCCTGAACCAGATCCTGTAGTGCGCATGTGTCAATAGAAGAATGAGCAGTGCAGGCCTGAGATTACAGGGACAGACAAGAGTAAAATTAAGATGCCTGGACCTGTCACACAAGTAGAGGCTACAGCTGGATGATGGTGGAGCTTGGGTGCCCTGAGGAGTTAGAGCCCTACCTCAGTGCACATAAAAGCTCACTTGCTTATCAGAAAAATGTTAGTTTTAAAGGAATAAAGCAGTGGGCAAAGATACTATTTTAACAGGTTCTTCAGGCTCTAGAAGGAAGTGTTGGTAGTTAATAGCCAAAGACTTGCTGATAATTTAAAGAGATTCTGTCACCTCTTTTTACCCTAAAGAGTTGAGGCTGATGCCAGCACAGGGAAGGAACACTGTGCCGGCACTGTGCATGCTCGCGCATCGCAAGATTACGGCGATCTGAGCAAGGAGGAGATTTGTGGATAGAGGTGGTGCTGGGCTCCTTCACAGGGGGGCATGGTTGGGCTCCAGAGCGGTTAGTACAGCCCCTTGGGCTCCTTACCAGGCTGATTTACATATACAGGTATATAAAATCATTTTTTGCACTCAATAAAACCACACAGAGCTATGGGACAGGTATATTGCGGACATACTAGCGGAGATCTAGCCGTGCATGTCCGCAGCTCTATAGGGTACCTTTAAATAAGGTCAGTTCTGCTACAACTGTATACCATCTGTATGATTTTGAAGCATAATAGCAGTTTTTTTTCATTCTTAATCTAGTTTATTTTATATTCATTTTATTACACAAAATTCTTTATTTTGTTATATAGTATCACCTGATGTTCCAGCACTGTAGTAACACAATGGGCTCAGGGATATTACTCAACCTTGTGAATAAATAATAATCATTGAAGATGCTTCCCTGCTGTTCATGGCATCCATCTGGCATTAGTTAGACATAGGTGCTGTGGGCTAATTAAAAGTTAATGAAATCTAAATAATATGCTGGTCTCAGTGCATCAGCTAAAGAGCAGTAAGTGCGTAGCAGATGTTGCACTTGTGACAAAACTACAACTGTCAGCACCTCCAGCAATGGCTTTAATCTGGTTCTGGTATAGTGAGCAAAGTCATCCCCACAGTTCTAGGAAACATAGCTTCGGCTTCCTTCTGTAGTGCTAGAATAAATGTCAAGGTGTCTTGTAAGATCTCTTAGTTGGAGGCCTCCCAAAAGCAATATATATATATATATATATATATATATATATATATATATATATATACCCAAAGCCTTGCAAAAGTATTCACCCCCTTGACTTTTTTCATATTTTGGTGCCTCACAACTTGGAATTAACAAGGATTGTTTCAGGATTTGCATAATTTAGATTACAGAACATGCCCACAATTTTTTTATTTTATTTTATTGTGAAGCAAAAAAAAAATATGATGAAATAACAGAAAAAGTCAATGTGCATAACTATTCACCCCCCCTAAGGTCAATACTTTGTAGAGCCACCTCTTGCGGCAATCACAGCTCCAAGTCGCTTTGGATAAGTCTCTATGAGCTTGCCACATCTTACCACTGGGATTTTTGCCCTTTACTCCTTGCAAAACTGCTCCTTCAAGTTGGATGCTTTGTGCTTGTGAACAGCAATCTTTAAGTCTGACCACAGATTTTCTATTGTGTGCCCATTGCACCTTTTTGACAGGGGTGAGCTGCAGATAATCATTAGGTTAAAGGGTTTCTGTCACCCCCCAAAAGTAATTTTTCATTTTTAGGCTAATTAAAATCCTTATACTGCAATTTTTCAATATATAGTGCTCTTACCCTTTTCAGTTGGCTAGTTTCTTTAAAAAACGCACTTTTATAATATGTTAATTACCTCTCTACCAGCAAGTAGGGCGATTACTTGCTGGTAGCGGCCACATCCTCCTTTTAAAAAAACGCCCCCTCCTCCCGTTGATTGACAGGGCCAGTGAGCGCTCTCCTCCTCTGGCTGGCCCTGTCTGCATTCTAAATCTCGCGCCTGTGCCGTACCGGTCTTCAGTCGGCGCAGGCGCACTGAGAGGAGGACCTCGCTCGGCTGCTCTTTCCTCAGTGCGCCTGCGCCGATGACGTCACATCTACACCCGGCACATGCACACTGAGGAAGGAGCGGCCGAGCGAGCGTCCTCCTCTCAGTGCGCCTGCGCAGACTGAAGACCGGTACGGTGCAGGCACGAGATTTAGAACGCAGACAGGGCCAGCCAAAGGAGGAGATCGCTCACTGGCCCTGTCAATCAACAGGAGGAGGGGGCGTTTTTTTTAAAGGAGGATGCGGCGGCTACCAGCAAATAATCGCCCTACTTGCTGGTTTCAAAAATTTCACTTTTT
Source organism: Bufo gargarizans (assembly GCF_014858855.1). Taxonomy (NCBI): domain Eukaryota; kingdom Metazoa; phylum Chordata; class Amphibia; order Anura; family Bufonidae; genus Bufo; species Bufo gargarizans. Next base: position 263,205,747 of record NC_058080.1, read on the forward strand.
TGGCAGATTTTCAATTTTAATAATTTTTTTTCAGTTGCAAAGCAAGGGTTAACAGCCAAACCAAACTCAATATTTATGGCCCTGATTCTGTAGTTTGCAGAAAAACCCCATGTGTGGTCGTAAACTACTGTACGTGCACACGGCAGGGCGCAGAAGGAAAGGAATGCCATACGGTTTTTGGAAGGCAGATTTTGCTGGACAGATTTTTTTGACACCATGTCCCATTTGAAGCCCCCCTGATGCACCCCTAGAGTAGAAACTCCAAAAAAGTGGCCCCATTTTAGAAACTACGGGATAGGGTGGCAGTATTGTTGGTACTAGTTTAGGGTACATATGATTTTTGGTTGCTCTATATTACACTTTTTGTGAGGCAAGATAACAAGAAATAGCTGTTTTGGCACCGTTTTTATTTTTTGTTATTTACAACATTCATCTGACAGGTTAGATCATGTGATATATATACAGGTCCTTCTAAATAATTAGCATATTGTGATAAAGTTCATTATTTTCTGTAATGTACTGATAAACATTAGACTTTCATATATTTTAGATTCATTACACACAACTGAAGTAGTTCAAGCCTTTTATTGTTTTAATATTGATGATTTTGGCATACAGCTCATGAAAACCCGAATTTCCTATCTCAAAAAATTAGCATATTTCATCCGACCAATAAAAAAAAAGTGTTTTTAATACAAAAAAAGTCAACCTTCAAATAATTATGTTCAGTTATGCACTCAATACTCGGTCGGGAATCCTTTTGCAGAAATGACTGCTTCCATGCGGCGTGGCATGGAGGCAATCAGCCTGTGGCACTGCTGAGGTGTTATGGAGGCCCAGGATGCTTCGATAGCGGCCTTAAGCTCATCCAGAGTGTTGGGTCTTGCATCTCTCAACTTTCTCTTCCCAATATCCCACAGATTCTCTATGGGGTTCAGGTCAGGAGAGTTGGCAGGCCAATTGAGCACAGTAATACCATGGTCAGTAAACCATTTACCAGTGGTTTTGGCACTGTGAGCAGGTGCCAGGTCGTGCTGAAAAATAAAATCTTCTTCTCCATAAAGCTTTTCAGCAGATGGAAGCATTAAGTGCTCCAAAATCTCCTGATAGCTAGCTGCATTGACCCTGCCCTTGATAAAACACAGTGGACCAACACCAGCAGCTGACATGGCACCCCAGACCATCACTGACTGTGGGTACTTGACACTGGACTTCAGGCATTTTGGCATTTCCCTCTCCCCAGTCTTCCTCCAGACTCTGGCACCTTGATTTCCGAATGACATGCAAAATTTGCTTTCATCCGAAAAAAGTACTTTGGACCACTGAGCAACAGTCCAGTGCTGCTTCTCTGTAGCCCAGGTCAGGCGCTTCTGCCGCTGTTTCTGGTTCAAAAGTGGCTTGACCTGGGGAATGCGGCACCTGTAGCCCATTTCCTGCACACGCCTGTACACGGTGGCTCTGGATGTTTCTACTCCAGACTCAGTCCACTGCTTCCGCAGGTCCCCCAAGGTCCTTCTCCACAATCTTCCTCAGGGTCCGGTCACCTCTTCTCGTTGTGCAGCGTTTTCTGCCACACTTTTTCCTTCCCACAGACTTCCCACTGAGGTGCCTTGATACAGCACTCTGGGAACAGCCTATTCGTTCAGAAATTTCTTTCTGTGTCTTACCCTCTTGCTTGAGGGTGTCAATGATTCCCTTCTGGACAGCAGTCAGGTCGGCAGTCTTACCCATGATTGCGGTTTTGAGTAATGATCCAGGCTGGGAGTTTTTAAAAGCCTCAGGAATCTTTTGCAGGTGTTTAGAGTTAATTAGTTGATTCAGATGATTAGGTTAATAGCTCGTTTAGAGAACCTTTTCATGATATGGCAATTTTTTTAGATAGGAATTTTGGGTTTTCATGAGCTGTATGCCAAAATCATCAATATTTGCTATATGAGCTGTATGCTAATTTTTTTAGAAGGACCTGTATATATATATATTTTTATTTATTTATTTTTTATTCACCTTTTTTTTAATTCAGAATAAAAGAAATGTACAATCTATAAATTCAATGTCAGGAAAATGTGATACAGCATAATTTCATTTTGTGTTAAATCTCCCTCTTGTCTTTTCCCTTCTGTCCCTCCCTCCATCCCCCTTTTTCCGCGGAGCTACCGTCAGGTCACCAAGTATCATCACTTCCATCTACCCCATATCCGCAGCCAAGCCGCCTTTTATTTCGATGATTGCGCGAGACAATTTTCGTATTCCTTAACCCTATTCATGAGTTCCATCCATTCCTGGAGATTTGGGCATTTCCTGGAGCCCCAATGTTTAACTATTATTATTTTAGCCAAGGCTATTCCCCGAAGCCAAAGTACTTGCTCAGTTTTCAAATTTTCAAAAGGACCCATGTGTGGGCCAGGGAGACCGCAGATCTATTGATGTTTCTATATACAATATTCCACGGGATTGATTCCACATTCTGCAAATCTCTCTCCCATTTATCCTCAACTCTAAATGTGATTGATTTTGTGTATTCATATTTTAACTTTGCATAGATATGTGATATAGCAGACGTGTTTAATGTAATATCATGGCAGAAATCTAAAAAGGTGTCCCGTGCTATATTTAAATAATTCTTATTTTCCGTATAGTGTATAGCGTTTCGTAGCTGTTCATATCGGAAATCCTAAAATAGTATCTGGAAAGATCATGTGATATTTTAATAGACCAGGTTGTCACGGATGTGGTGATACCTAATATGTATACTTTTTTTATTTATGTAAGTTTTACACAATGATTTCATTTTTAAAGCAAAAAAAATGATGTTTTAGTGTTTCCATAGTCTAAGAGCCATAATTTTTTCAGTTTTTGGGCGATTAGCTTGGGTAGGAGTGATTTTCGCGGGATTAGATGACGGTTTTATTGGCAATATTTTGGGGTGCGTGTGACTTTTTGATTGCTTGCTATTACACTTTTTGTGATGTAAGGTGACAAAAAATGGTTTATTTAGCACAGTTTTTATTTTTTTGGGTGTTCATCTGAGGGGTTAGGTCATGTGATATGTTTATAGAACCGGTCGATACGGACGTGGCGATACCTAATATGTATACTTTTTTTCCCCCCTATTTTTTACCAATTTTATTTTTACTTTATTTGGGAAAAATCTGTTTATTTTTTGTCTCTCTTTGGGACTTGAACTTTTGGGGGTCTAATCCTTTACAATGCATTCCAATACTTCTGTATTGGAATGCATTGGCTGTATGAGTAATACGATGTGTATTACTCATACAGCTTACGGCCTTTGAGATCGAGGGGGCTGAATCTCACAGGCTCTTCACTGGAAGGCAGCGCGATGCCTTCCTTAGACATCACAATGCCTTCCATGCCATCGGGTCGCTCCCACAGCCGCATGTGGACCCGATGGCACCGCTGACCAGCGCCGCCACACCAGGTAAAAGCCGCAAACCGCAGGTCTGAATTGACCTGCGGTTTTCTGCGATTGCCGATACGGGGTGGTCACATGACCCCCCCCCCCAGCATTGTGACAGGATGCCTGCTGATTGATGACTCTATGTTGTGCTATTCATTTATTATTTCTACTAGAGGTTATGCATGAATTGCTAGCAGTCTGCAGTAAGGGTACAGAGGGGAGGTAACAATTTGGGGGGGTGTACCTGCACAGTCTGAAAATAGCAGCACTGATTGGATAGAGTCAGTCTGTGCAGGCACACACCCCCAACTTGTTAATTCCCTTCTGTACACTTACTGCAGACTGCTAGCAATTCATTCATAACTTCTAGTAGAAATAATACGGGAACAGTACAACATAGAGCTATAAAAATAGATGCTCCCCAATTCATATTGCATAGGGGATTGCATGCAGCTATTAAAACAGGCATGTCAGGAGAGGTAACAGGTCCTCTTTAAGTTTATAAATAATTTATTTATTATTATATTGCAATAAATACATAGTATTTTTGTGATCATTTTTGTTATCAATTATTGTAAAAGGTAATTCCATATGGTGGAAATTAATCCAAGTTTTTTTCTACCTATCATTTCTATCACCATTATATATTGTAAATTAGTGTTAAGTGAAATGACCATAGGTAGCGTAGTGGTAGGACCCCTTGCCATGCTGAGAGCCGTGACGTGGTGCATGTGGGCTCCGATATCTTCCTGACAGGAATATATTGGCAAAAGTCTCAGCTTTTAATATCTGCATTTATGACTAGCCAGTATAGTCAGTGGCATATCCGTTTGGTGCATTTTTTCTGTGATTTATGATTATATTTTCATCCGCACAATGCTCCGTTTTGTGTAGGATGCCTTTGTGGTGCATGTGGACCGCGCCGACATCCTCCACCGTATGCAAAATATTTTTTGCTGGGGATAGTCGTTTGCTGCGGTCCACATGCGGTGGGGCTGCTCCCCCAATGAAAAACACGCTACAGTGTTAGGGGTTGAGCAGCTCCCCCAGATTTGCCACTATATTTCTGTGTTTTTGTTAAGTGAAATGAAGCCAAATCAAATGATTTTGATCCAAATTTCAGGAAAAAGCTGATTCGCCACGAACCCAAATTTCCTTGTGTTTTATGGTAACAAATCTATTTTCCCTGAAATGGGAAAAAAATACATACTCACCTCCATCCATTTACGTGCAAAGAGACTGCCATGGCCATCTTGATTGAAGATACCACACAATTTCTCACGTGTGGTGACGTATGATGTCACCATGCCAGCTGCGTGATGATGTCACCGCATACAGTTTTGCACAGTGTCGTCAATCAAGATGGACACGGCAGCCTTTACGTGATCAAATGGATAAGATTAGTATATTTTTTTTACCGGATTAACCCTCAAAGCTCTCAATGTTCATGTTAGATTCCTTGATCAGCCATGAACGCTGCATCTGACGGGTTCAATGATAGGGGGTGGCATGATCATATATATATATATATATATATGTATATATATATAGAAAAGAAAATTGATGGCGGCACTGGAAAAAGCAGATTGGGTGCTAGGTCCAGGGATGTAGCGGCTTACCCCGTCTGATGCAGATGAAGAAACGGACAGCACTCCAAATAAAAATCAGTGATCTTTTTATTCACCCATGTGGGTAGCAGCAACGTTTCGGCTCATGCAAGAGCCTTTTTCAAGCAATGAACACACTCAAACTGGGGTATAAATAGCCCAACCCCTGTGATGTCACAATATGGTCAATAATCAAACATATTCCAATAAAGTGCAAAAAGTGCTTATAATCACAGTCAAGCTGTAAATATAACAGTGTATCGTATAACAATCAATCAATAGTGAATAAGAATGCATTATAAAATAAATGCATTATAGCATAAAAGTGCATATTGACATAACAATATAATGATCAATTAATAAATACCAGGTGCCTAAGTGGTGAAAAAAGACATGATGCTGTCAAGAGAAGGAGGAGCGAAGACATACCAGGTGCTGTTATCAATGCCGCACATGTCAGGTATCACCATGTCCGGCGTTCAGATGACTGTAATGCGCAGGCGCCGAGTCGCATCGCGCCTGCGCATACGTAATGCGCCGAGTCGTATCGCGTACATAATGCGGCTCACTCAGATGACATCACCGGAACCTGCACAGACGTCACATCCGGCGTTCGGATCACTGCAGTACGCAAGCGCCGAGTCGCATAACGTCCACGATACGGCTCACTCAAATGACGTCACCGGATCATGCGTGCATGTCCAATGACGCTCTTACGGCCATCTTGGAAAAGGCACATAAGACTCCCCATAGATAGAACAAATGGGGCAAACACTGAACCGCATCTTTATCCCAATGTAATATAATGTCCCCACATATATAGAAACGGGGCAATTACAAAAAACCATTAAAGGACCAAAATAAATATACATACACATAAATGATGACAACTGTTGTGTGTGCGCTCAACCAAGTAATAGACCGGATGGCGCAACACGGAAAAATTGCCGTGTACCTAATGGTGTCACCATGAGGGAAAAGGGAGAGAATGCAACCAAAGGCGCAATACATCTCACAAAAAGACCAATAGGGGCAATGACCAAAGTGAGACACTAAGGACATGCCACTAAAGGCCAACAATTCCCAAAGGGGGGGGAGACATCTTCAATCTAGGACATCAAACAGTTGGCATAATGTATTAAGTATAAAAATCTTTACCAAGAAAAAGCCATCATATATATTGAATAAGGGCATTTAATTAAATATAAAGTACAACAGGTACGCTCCACTTCTCCAACCCGCAGCATCATTCTTATCTGTGAAAATAAATAAATAAATATGAAAAAAATTAGAAATCGGCTTAATGGTGTTCATAGTCCTCCATATAACACCAAGAGAACAACATATATCGCACATAAGACATTAAGGGGCAAACTGCTCATCTAAACAAATAACCCCGGATTATAATCCACATTGAGCCCATAGGGTCTCAAACTGTTAAGAGTGTGGATCCAAAAAAGCTCTCTTTTTCTCAAAGTCAACACCCTGTTGCCCCCACGTCTTGGCATGGGTATGTGGTCAATGGCCCAACACTTAAGATCTTTTTCAGAGTGTTGAAGCTCCGTGAAATGTTTGGCAACAGGGAGGTCCTTTCTTTTCTTGCGTATGGACAATCTATGATTGTTCAACCGCGTTTTGAGGTCCGTAGACGTCTCACCCACATATATTAATTTGCACGGACAAATCAGAACATAAACCACATAGTTCGAATTGCATGTGAGGTGAAATCGAATTGGATATGAAACTCCAGTGGTAGGATGAGTAAAATTACTACCCCTACCCATATACCTGCAGTCAACACAACATAGACAAGGAAAACTACCTTTACCATGTGTAGTAAAGGAAGTTTGAACAGACTTTGATCTAGGTCCAATATCTGCTCTAACTAATTGGTCACGCAAATTTCTGGACCTACGAAAAGAAAAGAGGGGAGGAGCCCTAAACTCTACGATCTCACTGTGGCAGCCACCCAGAATCCCCCAATGACGCTTAATAATCTGGTTGATGGCATCGCTTTGCTCCGTGTACTTGGAGATGAAGGGGATCCGACCAGTGGACTTTTCGGACACCCCCCTCTCCAAAGTACTGCTTCTATCCAAATTGCGGACCTTTTGTTTATGGAAATCAAGAAGCTGGATGGGATACCCCCTTTTTTGAAATTTATTGGCCATATTGTCCAAAGCCAAATCAACCTGTTCAGATTCAGATACTATGCGCTTGACCCTGAGAAACTGGGAGAAAGGCAAATATTTGAGCATACTACGTGGATGACCACTGTTAAAACAGAGGAGGGTATTCCTGTCTGTAGGTTTAGTATATAACTGTGTATGTAACTCACCCTGTTCATAAATAACCGTGGTATCCAAAAACTGTAGTTCCCTCTCAGAATGAACCAAAGTGAATTGAAGGTCTTTGTTGACACTATTGAGAAATGGTGACACCATTAGGTACACGGCAATTTTTCCGTGTTGCGCCATCCGGTCTATTACTTGGTTGAGCGCACACACAACAGTTGTCATCATTTATGTGTATGTATATTTATTTTGGTCCTTTAATGGTTTTTTGTAATTGCCCCGTTTCTATATATGTGGGGACATTATATTACATTGGGATAAAGATGCGGTTCAGTGTTTGCCCCATTTGTTCTATCTATGGGGAGTCTTATGTGCCTTTTCCAAGATGGCCGTAAGAGCGTCATTGGACATGCACGCATGATCCGGTGACGTCATTTGAGTGAGCCGTATCGTGGACGTTATGCGACTCGGCGCTTGCGTACTGCAGTGATCCGAACGCCGGATGTGACGTCTGTGCAGGTTCCGGTGATGTCATCTGAGTGAGCCGCATTATGTACGCGATACGACTCGGCGCATTACGTATGCGCAGGCGCGATGCGACTCGGCGCCTGCGCATTACAGTCATCTGAACGCCGGACATGGTGATACCTGACATGTGCGGCATTGATAACAGCACCTGGTATGTCTTCGCTCCTCCTTCTCTTGACAGCATCATGTCTTTTTTCACCACTTAGGCACCTGGTATTTATTAATTGATCATTATATTGTTATGTCAATATGCACTTTTATGCTATAATGCATTTATTTTATAATGCATTCTTATTCACTATTGATTGATTGTTATACGATACACTGTTATATTTACAGCTTGACTGTGATTATAAGCACTTTTTGCACTTTATTGGAATATGTTTGATTATTGACCATATTGTGACATCACAGGGGTTGGGCTATTTATACCCCAGTTTGAGTGTGTTCATTGCTTGAAAAAGGCTCTTGCATGAGCCGAAACGTTGCTGCTACCCACATGGGTGAATAAAAAGATCACTGATTTTTATTTGGAGTGCTGTCCGTTTCTTCATCTGTATATATATATATATATATATATATATATATATTACAGATAGTTAGTGGGAGATGTTCAATCTAGATTATATCTTGATATAGTGTATCAGTTCCAGTGCAGGGTGTTAGGTAGTGTGATAGGTTCTGCTGTCCATACATACATGCTACAGACATAGTGCTGTGATGTCACAACAATACATAGTGCACCAATCAGTAATATGTTGTCAGACCTGCTAAAATGTGAAGTTTCAAGTATTGTGCCATAATATTCACATTATTAGTGCCTATTAGCGCAATCACGATTATATTGGAGCGCTCTATCTGCATATAAAGCCATTTTTAATGTTCTGCCGTGCCAACCATTTTCTCCATTCTCAGGAAACTTCTAGCAGCTTGAAAAAGGTAGCAAAAGTGACCCACATCTGTATTGTGCGTGCTTTACGCGAATATTACATTGCCGATTTTCGTAATCAAGGAAATAATAGCGAATTCTCAAATTCACGAATATATGATGAATATTCTACAAAATATTTGTGAAATATCGCAGATTCTAATATTGCCCCTGCCGGTTATCACTATTCTACAATGCCTTTACCTTGACAAAGGGTAGTTTTACCTAAATCGTCTATTTGTCTTTTCTGGTCACTATGGATTATCAATAAAAAAAACTCTTCATTAAAGCAGGCTGTTTGTACGAGGTCAGATTTGGATGAGGTTGTCAGTTTTTTTATTTTGATTCTCTTTTTATTTTATTGATGAAGTGATAAACGATACAGCTTATCTCGCAGTTAAACATATTCCAATGTCACATGTGATAATCCTTGGGAATATCAGTAATTGTACTTGAAGAGTTACAGCCTAGGATATAGTGAAATACAATGTAAAGAAAAGTATATCCCATGTGTCAAAGTCATACAACATATGTAATGATAAGTATAAAGGTATTGGGGTAGAAAATAAAATAGCAATAACAAATAAGAACAAATAGAACAGAGGAGGTAACAAAGCAAAGAGCACAGGAATGTGTGAGGAGTAGCCTGAGATATCTAGGAAGTGATCAATTCTATATAATTAATCTGTCATAAACTGTTGAACATCGATCGGTTCCTATAGAAAACAGTAACCACGGTGTCCAAATCTTTGTATATTTGGTAGTTGATATATGTGTATATGATCCGAGCTCCTCCAGTCTAGCTACCTGATCCACTTGACACAGTCAGTGGGATATTGAGGGTGCATGTGTCTGTTTCCAGTACAATGGAATTATAGCTTTTGCTGCCAGTAGCATATGCCTCCATAGTAAGCTAATAAAGGTTGTGGGGGAGGAAGGCAACAGGTTTAGAAAAAATAATGCAGGTGACATGTCCGGGGTTCCTGGACATTCCATAATGAGTATTTCCGCAACTCCTGTCCAGAAGGGTTTGATCAGGGGTTCAGTCCCACCATAAATGGAGGTAAGACCCAGGGCCTGAGAGGCATCTCCAACAGGATGACGGGATAAGAGGATTCATGGCATGTAGAGCTGCTGGAGTTTTATACCACCTACTTACTATAGGTTGGCAGTTTTTATAGCTAAAACCAGGTGTTGATTCAAAAAAAGGAGAAGTAGAATCTGTCCTTTATACTTTTTCACGCTTTATGCTGAACCATTTTAAAACTTGATAAAACCCTGACTGTATGGTCAGCCTTACCGAGTGCTGTCCTTCAACTTGGACTTCTTGTTTCATGTATGGTGATCTGTAAAAGTGGACACCAGGGAACTTTTCCAATACCTTTTCACAATGATTGACGTATGGTATACTGGCAAGAGACTGCAACTGGATACCATTATTTGCTTCCTAAAAAAAGATCCTGATGCTGATGCGTAAGCAGGACAGATAAGAAACATAAAAAATAGATAATTTATGTATCCACATGTTTATAAATGTAAAACCAGTTGCCAGTTTTGGTGCCAAATAGGGCTTGCTCCAAATTTTGCTACTTTGTTCTCCAGATTTAGACCAGACAAAGGTGCACCAAATTTATCACCCAACTTCAACCACTGTGATAAATCTGGAGAATCTTTAGACTGTTTAGTGTAAGTGCTTTTGAAGTCTAAAGCAGGGAAGGCCAACCTGTGGCCCTCCAGCTGTTGCAAAACTACAACTCCCAGCATGCCTGGCCTACAACTATCTGCTTACAGCAGGACATGGTGGAAGTTGTAGTTTTACAGTTTTACAACAGCTGGAAGGCCGGAGGTTGGGCATCACTGGTCTAAAATCGAATTTAGTTTTATTATAAAGGTGCATCAGGTTGTACTCAGGACTAGAGTACACTGGGGACGTTTTAATTTTTTTTTTTTTACAATTGATAAATCTCTGCCCACAAAACATCTGTCTGGCCGTTAAAAAATACAAAATGCTCAAACCATAAAAACATGGTGCAAACAGTTGATACAAAGATACAGCAGCTTTCTTACAGTACATGGCAGGGTCCCATTTTATGTGCTAGTAGTTCTTTACTGCTTGATTATTCTAAAACCGTTAATTATTTTCAAATTAAAGAAAAAATACTTGTCCACTTTCCAATTTATACCACAACACATATACTGGAATTGTACAAGATCTTTTTTCAGCTTGCTTGTGATTTTTCAGAAGAAACGCTATAGAAAGATTATATATAAAAAAAAACAAGCATCTGCTAGCATAAATATCATCTTGAGAAGGAGAGATGCAATTTATTACAAGCTGTTGAGTTGTACTATGGATTTTGCACTCATTAGTCTGCACATTACAATGTTCTACATCATGATTGATATAGATAACATTATTTGTACATTTTTCTGCTGCTGCAATGAGGTCAGCACGTTGGCGTGATTTCCCGCTAGATAATTAATTCTGTGAAACTACTGAAGACGCGCATTGCACTTTTTTCTTTTCACACAAGAATAGTATCTGTCGCTGGCATATTAAGGTTTAAATTAATCAAATTCTTATTAGACGCTGAAGGAAGTGGACAGATGCATTAGTAATCTGAACGAGGGAGGAAATTAATTATTGTGTAACAACAGAAAGAAGCTTATTTCCATACAGCTGTGATTTTTGTCATTTTTAAAACACATGTAAAGGAGTATGTTAATCCATGTACTGTGATGCTTTATAACATGTCGCCCTTTCATTTCTTTCGAGAGTACGTCCTATACAGAGCTGAAATTAAATTCCAATGCGAACAGCAAAGTAATGAAGTAGTGGGTGCCCATCTCCTGGGGTCCAGGTTCAGTCCTCCACATAAACGTATAATCTGAATTAAGAAAGCGGATAGAGACAGCACGTCCAGTTGTGTTCTTTTCTTTCAGATGCAACGTTTCGGCGAAACAACCTTTCTTGGATGTTTTTTTTTTTTTTTCCATTATTGTTGACTTTCACTGTGTTTATCCATATTTTATTGATATAATGTTTTGACTTTGAATTTTGTGATGTCATCATGAGGTCAACCTAGGGGTCTCCAGTTGATGATGTCATTATTAGGGTATAAGTGTGCACTTCACTAGGTGTATGTATGCTTGATAAAGGCTACTTAGCCAAAATATTACATCTGGAATAAAAGAACACAACGGGACGTGCTGTCTCCATTCATTTTCTTAATTTCTTTTGGACTATACAGAGCTAAGTCAGGCAATTTCTGTATTTCCATAGGCTAAAAAAAGGGGGTTAAACTAAATAAAAGGAATATCCTTACCAGAGTACACCAGTTATTCTCTGCCATTTCCCCAAAAAACATTCCTTCTGTATTATTGGGTTATGTCATTGGCAATACACTAGATTTCTGCATTTTAGATACAGTATATCCTGTACACTGTATCTGTGCTATTAATTTTTATCAATGATTTTATTATCTACTTAGATTTTCTGTATAATTTCTTACATTTTGGGTCCAGGTCTTGACTTTGGCACAAAAATAGTGCACCAAAAACTGCCATGTCATTCCAGCCTTATAGCACTTGTTTCTCAGGGTATGTTCATCCCTAGTGGTTCAGAAGTGGAGAGATCCATATCAAAACCATAATACGGCTTGGATGAAGTTTTGGAAGTGGAGGAAACAAAATTACGTTTCACCTGTAAAAACGTTGATTACACTGAAAACCACATCACTGTTTTTCCTATGTAGTTTTGATGTGGTTTTAACCGTTTCCTGTGAACGTACCCTTTATAATACCGACCTTTGCCTCTCCTCTGCGTGTGTAGAGATAAGAAGATACATTTCTATAGAAAATGAAAATTGGTAGGTAAATGGCTGTTTTTTGTCAATTATGTTTCCACTTGGAGGCCTGCCATCTGCAGAAATGTAAAAACCTACTTGTACCTTCAGTGCAGGTGTGACTCACGAAGAAAACAAATTATCTCAGAATAACCCAGGTAATTGCTTGCAGATGTATATTACATTCTACCGCTAATCAAACGGGCTTAATAGACTACATTACTCTTACATTAATGCATGCAAGTGATGTTAGCTCACATGTATTACTATAGACAGCATTGTCTGCCAAAACAGTTTACTTCATGCTGGTTAAAATATACTTTGTAAATAGACTAAATAGTATACATTACACATTATACATGTGTGATGAGAAATGGTGTCATTTACATGCAAAAAAAAAATAAAAAATCTGAATGCATTAAAAAACTAAAAATGCTTTCTAAAAGTGAGTGTTTAACAGCACAGAATTTACTGTGAATTGCCATGGCAAGTACAGGTGAAGCCCATGGTTTTAGGAGCTTCACATGTACTTACTGCCAAACAGTGGTAATCTGCAGTAAACCGCATTCAGTTTTGCCACACGGCTTTCGGTAGCATGGCACATTACTCTCTCACATCCACAATGTCAAAACACAGCCTTATATACGCCCATCGGAGACATTTGATAACATATACCATAAATGTCTGATAGATTTGGGTCTTGCCTCTGGGATCCTCTTCTATCTCAAGAATGAGGCCCCAAAGTGAATGAAGAAAACTCATTTGGCTATTTTTGGAGGTTCCTTAGCAGTGAATGAAGAGGACACTACTCTCACAGTGGGGCCACGTTCTTGAGATATGAGTGGGTCCCACACCTATCAGACATTTATGGCATATGCTTTCAATATGTCATAAATGTCCAGATGGGACAATTCCTTTAGGCAACCAAACATTATATATTTTTAGAATATATCTCTTAGGGCCCTTTCACATTAGTGTTATTATTTCCGCTCTTCTGCTCTGTTATAGGAGAAGATTGAAGATTCGGCACCTAACTGACAGAAACAGAGCCGAACAGATCCTATTATATATAATGGGATCCATTCAGTTTCCGTTCTGGAGAGCATTTTTTGGTAAAAAATGCAGATCTTTTATTTCCGCTATTGACGAATGGAGCCTCCAACACAATTGTGAACATACCTTGATTTGATCATGAAACACTTAACATTTTTATTATTGACATACATCCTTAAAATTGTCACAAAGTATCAGAATTTCAATATTATATGCCATCACTTTATGATCGGTAGGGCAACAAGATCTGGGTCCCAGACTGATCATGAAAATAAAGCGCCCTAAAGGGTAGGTTCACACTTGCGTTAAACATATCCAACAGGCTGTTCTGGCAGAGAACAGCCTCCCAGAGTTCACTGGATCTGGACTAGCCAGATACTGCTGTTCGCCGCTGGACTCCATTAACTATAAGGCTATCCGGCAGGTATCCATTTGCATAAGCTCTGCTGATTGGACACATCGATTCTAACAGTCCTGCTTATTGGACACATCGTTTCTAACAGTCCTGCTGATTGGACACATTGATTCTAACAGTCCTGCTGATTGGACAAATCACTTTTGTAGAATCTTTTCACTCTTACATATTTCTACATACATCATAATAGTGTGGGATTCCTAGATTCTGTGAATTATCATCCGTCTATAACACTGACACGTTTTTCCTGTTTATACAGTCTCCAGAACGCATTAGATCTTACGCCATTGAAATGAGAAATATCAGTATGTAAAAGAACACTGAAAAATGAGATACTGCAACAATTACTTCAGAAGAGCATTATCTTGTGATGCTTCATTTTGACATTAAAGGAGCTACTAAAACAGTTTTAGGAGAGCACTGCTAAGGTTTTAATGGGCTTTTAAAGTGTATTCTGTAAATTCAAAACCATTAAGACAACAGCAATGTATTAATAAGTACATAAAAGCCACCTAGCAAATAGGGCGTAGCGTTTATTTACTACATCTTCCAAGTTATTTTCATTTTGTACAGTTTGTAGTAATAGCTTGTAGTGATGGTTTGCTGCGGCATCGGAAACGTTTCTACGTTTCTGCATATGTGAGAAAAATAGAAGAAATATGCAAATGGGGTAGCAGTTATATGCTATAAAACCCAAACGGGTCAGCTTCACAAGCACTGTATACGGGGGGCTGTTGGATGATGCTTCAAGTTCTAATTACAAGAAACATAGATTGCCTGGAATTTTCCTGCCTCATTATGTTCTTTCAACAGGAGATAAGTAGCACCAAATCTATCTCAAAAGCTCATTCTTTCTTATATGAAGAAATAATATGCATGTTTAAAGGAGACACATTTTCATGCTACAGTAGAAGTCAGGACTGAAAACTTCTAGATCATTCATAGCTAACCTATGTCTATAGCCAGCATTAGAACATGACTTCAGTCTACAGCTGGACATTGAATGTGTATGGGACCCCTCAGTTCTCCGCAGATGACAGATGTCGGTCAGATAGGAATCGGCCAGTTGAAATGTAACTGCTTGCTCTTTTTTCTTTCTCCTTGGGCAGATAAAACTCTGCCTGTGGGGTCTGGAGGTGACTTCCCCCCACTCTTCCTTCTAAGAACACATGATGCCGAGAGCTATCTTATATTTCTATAGCTATCTCTGTACGCATGGTCTTAGATAACCAGTGATCACTAAAGTATCTCTGGTTAGCTATTACTGAGGTGATGCTAGAAGTTTCCATTTGAAGGGAGTATAGTGTATTACCTATGAATGGCACATCTTCTGGATATTCTTTACTGGATAGTTTCTATAGTTGCAGTAGCACTGTCCGAAGAATTGCTTTGAAGCATGTTCTCTAAATCTTTACTGAATGAGTGCTGCATCTCTCATAGCCTACTGGTTCTCTACTCTATGCTGATGAATAGTGTTGAGTGAATCAAAGTCAAATGAATTGACTTCAATCCGAATTTCAGGAAAAATGCGATTTGCCGTGAGACGAAATTCAAATCACTTTTCACTGAAAAGGCGGTAAAAAAAAAAAAAAGTATTCACCTCATCCATTTATGCGTGCGCCATCACGGCTATCTTGATCAAAGATACCGCGCAGAATCTCGTATGATGTCCCCACGCCGGCATGCTGGCCGGGCGTGGTGACATCATCGGTGATGATGTCTTCGTTCCCAGCCAGCTGATAACATCATCACATCACTGTGCAAGATGTTTGCGCTGTATCTTCAATCGGGATGGCCATATGCGATCAAATAAATAAAGTGAGTATCTTTTTTTATTTTTATTTTTTTTACTTTTACTGATTAACCCCTGAAAGGCCTAAATGGTAGCCTCAGATGCGGTGTGATCGCCGTTCCCCGCCATTGCGCCCGCTACATACAAATAAATGTGGTTCGTGATGAACTAATTCATTATGAATTCAATTTCTTTGTGAAATTCGGCAAAGCAGTTGAATCGAACTTTTCATAACTTCGCTCATCTCTACTGATAAAGTGAAAAAAGACAAAACAGAGGGGTATCTTAAGTCCCTTTTCAGAAAGTGACAAAAGCAGCTTTGGAATGTCACGTGAAGCTAAATTTAGTCGCAGTGGTGTTTAAAAAGTTTTTACATGAGGTTTGAGAATTTCTTCCGCCAGAACACTTAGGGTAATGTATCTAATGTATGTCTAGATATCTAATGTATGTCCAATGTAAGCTGCTCTCAATCGTTTATAGTTACAAAATACAAAAATTAGAAATCTGTTATCCCTTAATCCAAGCAGTATAATATCAGTAATGTCTTGCCTTATTGCTAAAAACATTGTATGACAGATTCACTGCGTAGAGCCATTTGCTAGGAACATATGAAAGCAGAACACTTCCATTTGTCTTCTCCTGTGTAAATCAGTTTAATAAAGTCACAAAGTCTTAAGATAACTTTATCGGTTTTATTTTATTCTGTTCATTTACACTATCAGCAAGGCTAAAAGATTATGCATTACATTCCGAAACAGAGAAATGTGAAAACGTATTAATACTATTCTCTGTCATTCTTAACCCGCTGTGATCCAGAAACATTCTTATGTTCTGACCACCACCATGATGCAGAGCAGGCCACAAAGTCCTTGGATTTCAGTGTTTACTGACTATGGTAACTTACCTGTCTACATATACTGTAGGTTTGCACCCTGTATTGTGTTTTTAAATAAATATTCCCTGCTTTGACCCTGGCCTGGCCTAAGACTTGGATTTTGCTTCTACTTTGCTTCTACTTTTGGCACTGCATATGTCTGTATGGTATTGACCCTGCTTGATGTCTATGAGACTGGTTGATAGAAATTTCCCCCTCCATTCAATATTCAGAGAATAAACTATAGGGCAGCCAACAAGTTCTGGTGTCCATTTTGCCAAGGTCTTAAACAAAAAACAAAAAAAAGAGATTCTACGGGTGCATTTTAATTTAACTCTTTGGTTGACTTAAAACTGTAGGTCTGTTACATTCTTTATCTCTGCTAATGCATCGGTACAGTATCTGTAATACTGTTATATATATATAACAACATTGTAGAATCAGATCAATAGGGTAAAGAGCTGCAGCAAATCAGAACAATTCTCATATTGAAGAATCACTGCTGGAGAATTATAAAAGAATTTCCCATCCATACAGATGATGGGATTGATTCACCAGAAGATCCACTGTGAGTAGAAGTGATTATCATTGTACAGAGTCCATGGAGAAGAGAAGTTTTAAGCATTCACTCATCTCTAATTACATGCAATGTACAATCTTCGTAGAAATATCTATAGACTAGCATAACAATGCTTATAGCCAAGAATGAATGGAGGTTTGTTGGATTAACTTGGATTGCTATTATCATACAATTATGTCACTGCTGAAGCAGCATGGAAATGAACATCTACGGAGACAAAAAGAGCTATGTAGGACTCAGTGTACCGCTATACAATGCTTTATCAGGTGTAAAGGCAATGTGGAATTGAACAGAAATATAAAGAAGGGCCGGCGCTTCCATAGAGGCAAGGGGGGCAATTTCCCCCAGCCCCCGAGTCCTTAGGTGCCCCCCCGCAGCTAACTATAGGCAGGACAGTCACACAGAGATGAGCGTTTTCATTGTGGAAGCGCTCATCTCCAGTCATCTGTATCGCCGTCCTCAGGACAGCGATACAGATGGCTGAGCAGCAGGGCAGGGGTGGGAGAGGTGTGTCCCTACCCCTTCCTCCGATAGGCTGCCGGCCTAGTGTCGGCAGCCTATCAGAGGCCGGCACAGACGGCGCGATGATGTCATCGCGCGCCTGAGCCCTGTGCCGTACAGCGCGGGACACAGGCCGGAAGAGGCCTGCATAACATTGCTGCCAAGGAGGTAAGTATAAGTGTTTTTTTTTTTGTTGTTGTCAATACTGGTGGCTACTGTTACATGATGGGGAGCTCTGGCTACTGGGACATGATAGGGGGGCCTATGGCTACTGGAACATTATAAGGGGGCCTATGGCTACTGGCACATGTTGATGGGGTTCAGGCTACTGGCACATGATGGGGGGGGCTATGGCTACTGGCACATGATAAGGGAAGCTCTGGCTACTGGCACATTATAAGGGGGGCTCTGGCTACTGGCACATCATAGGGGGGAGCCCTATGGCTACTGGCACATGATAGAGGGGGCTATGGCTACTGGCACATGTTTATGGGGGCTCAGGCTACTGGCACATGATAGGGGGGGCTATGGCTACTGGCACATGATGGGGGGCTCAGGCTACTGGCACATGATAGGGGGCCTATGGCTACTGGTACATGATGGGGGGGCTCAGGCTACTGGCACATGATAGGAGGGCCTATGGCTACTGGCACATGATAAGGGGGCTCAGGCTACTGGCACATGATTGGGAGGGCTCTGGCTACTGGCACATTATTGGGGGACATCTATGGGGGCACTTATTACTGGCACATTGGGGGCACTTATTACTGGTGCATTATTGGTGGGCACTATAGGGGCATCTACTGAGGCCACAAAGAATCTATGGGGGCACTGAGAAGGGGTATTTTATACTTATATACCTATACCTACTTATATACTTATCTATATAGGGCATTTTATACTGGTACATTATGGGGGGAACTAAGAAGGAGGGAGGGGGGAGAAGAGCGCTATGGGGGCATTTATGGGGGGCACTATATAGGTGTATTTTATACTGGCACATTGTGGGGGCACTATTGGGACATTAGCTCAACTGGGGGCATTACAAGGGGGTATTTTTTGCACTGTCACATTATAAAGAGAATTATTTCTACTGGGGGGGGGGCATTATGGTGGGCTTTATTACTCCCCCATGGTATGAGCCCCCTAGTAGCAGCACCAGTCTCTCTCTGCTCCTCTATCCCTCTGCCCCTTCTCCAAATCCTTATTATGAAATCTTTCTCATTAGGATAAAACACAATATCAGCTCCGCCGAGCTCCCGGCCAAAGTGTGAAAGGAGTGTCCGAGATCCCCAAGGGTCAAGCCAAGTAATTGTAAGCTTTCATATGAAATATGTTTATGTTATACACATATAGCATACACTGTGCCACACAATATACCGTTTCTTCTGTAAAAGTCATCAAGTGTCATGGGGGGGCCCCTTATTGTTTTTCGCCCAAGGGCCCCATTTCACCTAGAACCGGCCCTGTATGCCACATTATAAATTTGGATCTATACAGAGGTATAGTAAAGCATACCTCTGTGGGTGCCCTATCCCAGCTCAAACTGTGTGTGAGACCTCAATCTCAGAAGACGAGTTTGTTTCCACTTTACGGTTCTTTGTGATACTGCCAGTGCTTGATGGCTTTGCCAACAATATTTCCAAGATAATATAGTATTTAGGAAATATTAGCACTCCTTAAAGAGGTATTCACATCTCAGACAATGATGGTCTATCGCTAGGAAAGGCCATCAATGTCAGATAGGAGTGGTCCCACCTCTGGCCCAGAACATGAACTTCAAAGTAAAGAAGAGTGCACTGGGCAAGAGCAGCTAATGTCCGTCTGCTGCTATGAGAGTTAGGAAAATAACCAAGTGCTGACTTGGCTATTTTCTGAATTCCCATAGTAGTGAACGGAGAGCATTCTGCATACGCACAAAGTGCTCTCCTTCAATTCAGAGTCCCTGCTGTGGAGATTGGAGCAGGCACTGGATGTGGGACCCACACCAATCTGACATTAATGGCCTATCCTAGTGATAGGACATCAATGTCTGAGATGGCCAAAACTCCTTTAAATACTGACAGTAAAGCCCAGGAAGAACATATAAGGCGTATATAGAGAAAAAAGGTATCAAACAAAGTTTAAGATACATTACAACTGCATCATCTAGGGGCTAATAGATTTCTATAAATCAAAAAGTCAAAAATTAACAAAAAGGTCCCCATATATATTGTAGTAGCGTTTGCCTCTCAGCTGTCCCAAGAGAAAGAAGGATTGGGCATGTTGAATTTGAATCCCAATCCTTTGCTCACAAAGAAAATAAACCACCACCAAAGGTGTCTTACTCCCCTCTCCCTATACAGAGTGCATGCAATCTTGGTATGAGGGGGGTTGAGAGGAATAGCTGTCAACCAAGTAAGCATTTGTGCCAACAGCTATTGAAGTTATATGGACACCTTTAGCCTCATTGTTTTCTAAGAGTTCATGCAAAAGAAAATATTCAAAACTACAAGCTAGAACCTATGTTTTCCCCTTTGTCAAATTCTGTCTAAATGTTAAATGCAGGACAGGCCTTTATTGCAGTAAACTGCCATTATGGCTTCCAGTTTGCCTTGAATATTATTTCATAGCTAAGGCTAAAATTATAATTGTGTTTCATTGTGCTGTGACTAGTGATATACAGAGTGTGCAAAGCATGTCAATTAGGCTCTGAGGCAAAAGGTTAAAATTGCAGAAAATGTATCTAATGATAGGCCCCCACTGAGCAGTGACACATTCACATTGAGTAGTGTCACAAATACAATAATGTATAATGGACAATACCATATTAAGAACTGGCCACTGAAATTGCACAGTACAATACAAATAAAATCTTGCTATGTTTCTATCGACTTCCATTTTCAAATCTATTGATCTTGTAAATATGCAATTATATATACACATATATATGTCCCGTATTTTCCGTTTAATAAGACACACATCTTACCAAGAAAAAATCTTAATAAAGAGTGCCTGCATCTTATAACTCAGGGAGATCCAGCATAGCCAAACCCCCTGGCTCTCTCCTTACTGATCCAGCAGTGCAACAAATACAGTGTAGTAGAGTTGTATGTGTATAGCAGACTGTATGTGTGTAGCAGAGCTATATGTGTGTTGCAGGGCTGTATATGTGTATAGCAGAGCTGTATGTGTGTCACCGACTAATACCTTAAAATAGTCTAGAACAACAGAGCAATCACAGGAGACACATTTATTTGGATAGGTACATTTAATGAGGTGACCATATTCACCATTGCTGGTTATTACAAAGGTCAGCAGATGTCATAGTAAGGGTAACAGGTAGTGTTGAATGAATCAAAGTATCCAAAGTGGACTTCGATCTGAATCGTGGTAACGAATAATTTTTTGCTAAAATGGTGGCTAAAAATAAAAAGATTATACTCACCTTGTTCACTTACTCGCGGAGAGGCCGTCGGCTCTAGCCTTGATTGAAGAAAAGCCGACAAAGGACATGCGGCGAGCGTGATGACCTCTCCATGTGATCACGTCGGACGTGTGCGGTTTCTTCAATCAAGACTGGAGCGGGCGGGTGTCCTCTCCGCAAGCAAGGGGAAGAGATATTATTTTTGTTTACCACCTGATTAACCCCTGAAAGGCTTACTGTGAGTCACAGATGCTGCGATAAGCAATGAACGTGGCATTTGAGGGGTTAAATGAGAAGGCTGCACGATCGCTGTTCTTCATCATTGCACCATTGCATCATTGGTGACAGATTCCCTTTAAAGCTCCTGTACCTCAATGTGACTTTTGCCATTTATAACACTGATGACTTGCAAAACCCTTTGTGCCCTCAGTTCAGCATTTTTGGGGAATGATATGACTGGTGACAAACTCAGCAAAGAGCTAGGAAATATGTCAGAGCTATAGGAGCGACCAGAAATGAATAAATAATACCGATCTGTTGAAAGTTAACCCACAATGCTCCATGCAGGTGCCGTTGCTTTAATACAATGGCTTGGCATTGTTATGGTATAGATTTATTCTTTTCAATTATTCTATTTTTTCCACTTAGGGAGCACATTCCTTCTTTGACAATCTTTGTGTCAAAACCACTGAGGGTTTTAGAAATTATATTTTTAAATCGTATAACATCTATAGCAAAATAGATCATTCTAAGTACTTTATTCACGTTGCCGCAGCTAATTTAATCAGCCCGTGGCAATAAAAGGAATTTAGTCATTACTGATTTATGAGGGTTGGATAAATGCAGCCTTAAGATAAGAAAGCCATTGTACATTTTCTTGAGCAAGCCATTTCTGGACATTAGACTTGACATTTCAAAGGGAAGCGGAGACTGTGGCACATTCACCGCAGTACATGCTGTCAAGTAGTTAACATATGTTCTGCATGATAAATTAAATCATCACATATCATAAAACAAAGCAGTTAACTGCAGAGATTAGTGCACGTTTATCGTTTACCACACACTGATTTTTTTTTTATGATATTCATCGCGTTTTTGACTTGTATTTGACTGTATATGGTGTATGGTGAGCTGTGGTGAAGTAATCCAATACTTTTATGAATTTGAAGAGTGGATTCACTAATATCACACTGAATTATTGCAAGGCTTTTCAGCCCCATGGACAGTACCACAAAAATCTTTTATATTGATGGAAGTACCTCCCTATAATAATATAATAATAAAATGTATTGATATAGCGACACCATATTCCGCAGGGCTTTGCAAATTCATAGGGTTCATGTACAAAACAAAAATAACTGTATAATATGCAACTGAAACAATAGGAGTCAGGGCCCTGCTCGTAAGAGCTTACAATCTATAAGCCAGAATATGCAATTTTTGGACATAGTCCATTGGGTTGTGCTATGCTATGTAAAGGCTGCTTCCACCTTTGTAGAACTTCATGTAAAGGGCAAACTTTAAAATGATAATCACTATGAGTAAATAATCAAGAGGTTGCTGGTTCCATCCTGTCACTTTGAACATGCTGTCTGAAGGAGATGAGAAGATTGATATATAGCTTTATTGGAAGATTCAGTAAATCTTGTAGTATATCCATTTATAGAGGCAGCTCTATCTGCGATTGACAACTTTCCCTCTATGACTATGTATATAGAGATAGCTATCAATCAGAGATAGGACTCGTTGGCTTCAAAACCTAGAATCAGGTTCAGATTGAGGTTTCTTGGGCCCAGCAGAGGATAAAATTCCCAGAGTCCAAACCTCATATAATCAATGAAGTCTAATGCATTTTTATTTAAAGAAATAGACTCTAGTGGCAAGTTATTGACTCCAAAGGCAGCTACAAATGTTTTTTCTTTTTTTCCCAATGGACATTTGAGCTCTACTATAGTATCAGAGCCTGGGCCCTCCAGAGGATCCTCTGGTGGGCCAGTCCAGCACTGCAAAGAATGAGCAAGAATTTATTTCTATAAATTACAGGTTTTACTGACTCTTTCTCCATAAAACTACACAGTTGAGTCACACTATTATGATCACCAGCTAATATCCAATGTGAACACCATGTTCAGCACAGATAGCAGCTAGATGGGCTGTGGGAGTGACTCAATAAGGTCCTAGAAGTTGCCCCAAGTATCTATGTAGCTATGCAGACTGCAATGAATCCACAACTGCTAGAGGGTTTGTGGGGGAGGAAGCATAAGGAGATGCTCAACTGGTTTAAAGTCTGGTGAATTAGGGGGCAGAGTAGTACTTGGAAGTCTTGATCATGCTTCTAAAACCAATCTTGGAAATTTCTAGCTATGTGACATGTCACATTCTATTGCTGGAAGGTCCCATCTGCCCTAGGAAAGACAATCATCATGTATGGGTGTACTTGATCTGCAAGGATGGATTGATACCCAGATCGGTTGAAAGTGCCTTCCATATGGATGACTGGACTCAGATGATGCTACAAAAAATTCCACAGACTATAACACTGCCACCACTAGCTTGTGCTATTCCAGCAATTGTTGCAGGGTATATGTTCTCTGATGTTTCTCACCTGGCACACTAACGCCCATTGATTTGATAAAGCAGAAAATGTGACTTATCAGAGATGGCAACCCTTTGCCTATCAGAGGATGTCAAATTACAATATGGCCACATAAATTTAAGCCTTTTCTGCCAATGCAACTTAGCAGAGGTGCAGTGACCATCCATTTGTTTCATAGCCCCATATGTAGTATGGTTCACTGAACTGTTGTTTTAAACACACATCTGGAAGCCCCATGGTCTATTTTGGTAGTGAGTAGTAGGCAGTAGTGCTATTTGTCTGCTCACAATACAATTTTACCAATAGCAGAATAACAGTTCACAAATTGTGCATTTTCCGAAATACTGCCAACTTTGGTGTGAAAGCCAATAATCATCCCTTTTACAACTTTGATAAATCACCCCTTTTACCCATGACAGAAAATAAAGGATATATGTGCAGACAGGTTATCGCACACTTTATATACCCTCCAAGCCTTCTTACGACACATGACTTCCCTTATCAGCTACACACTGCCGACATCAAAAGTAGGAAGTAGTCATAATAATATGACTTGCTCCTGTAAATGTCAATCTGCTCAGCTCCTGCAGCTCTATAACTCTGGCACTGTAATCCGGTCACTGTATCCAGCGTACATGCCAGTTTTCAGCCAGACAAAAAATGCTACACTGAACATTTTTTGTCCAGCCAAAGGTATATATGCCGGAAAGCGGCCAAATTACCGTCGGATGCCATTACAGCGAATGGTGACCTGGCGGTGCACCACGGTATGAACTCCAGCAGTCTGTTCCTCCATTGGAACAGACTGTCGTTCACAGTGCACATGGTGCCTGTAGCTTACTTTTGCCTCTGTACCTCCAAAATATACACCCCTGTAATGATATGATTCGTGATTATAGCATGTACCCAAAGATATTCGGGGAATACTTCATTAAGACAAACAGTGGAGATTAGTTTGCTAGATTGTGAATGATGTTTCCAGTTTTAACTGTAGCAAAGAAAAAGCAGAGCTGAATGGGGGTTTCACACCTCTGCCATACCTAAACTAATATACGATAAAGCATGACTTTCACAGGGGATGGTCTGAAGACACATCATATGTATAGAGTCAAGGCATCTGAGTAAATAGTTGTCAGAAATTGTTTTCTAACCTAAGTAATTGTCTGCAGCAAAACGTGCACTTATAAAGTCGCGAAGCAAGCAGCAACGGATATTTGACAGCACCAAAACGTGAAGTTCAACGATACAAATGGGTTTTTCCGTTTTTCTTCTATAAAATCAATGTAGCTACAACTGAAATGATCAAAGGTCTTTTGTTGTAGGCTTATATATGATTCTCACATTTCACATTTCTGTTTCTACTTTGATATATTGAAATTACCTTTCTCACCGCCATCTGGCCATGTAAAGCATGTTTTGATATATAACACTTAACAGATTGGCATGCATGGCATAATCAGGTCACCTTCACAAAGGTTAAAAACACATTTTTCCCAGACTTTGTGCAATCTGGCGCAAGATAAAACAAGCTTCATTGGAAAATGGATTTTATCTGGCCAACCAATTGATCTTAATGTAATGGGGCTGGGCAGTTAAAAATAATTCTGATCATTAATGATGTTTGAGATAACAAAGAGGTAAAGTATATTTACTTTCAATGCTCATTAAGTTATTGTTCTGGACTTTTGTTGAGGAAATCGCATTCTAGTGTATATTATTCATGGATATCATTACTCAATGGCCTTCCAAAATTTACTGAAATAATTTAGGAAGATAACGATGTAAATATCAGAGTGATTAGTACTAATAATAATAACACACACAGAAAGGAGCGGAGCTTGGGTGCAAAAAGAGCAATGGTAACATCCTCCTTACACCAAAGGTCAGATTATACCAAAAAGAAGGTATTATACTAAAAAGTATAATAACTCGGAAACAAAAGAAAAATGGCCTTTTAATCAGGTGAACCACAGCTTTGTGTCTATGCAAAAAGTTGGATAGGGAGGTTGCTGGTTACAGAATCCCTTTAAAACAACTCTCTACTTATTATCCAGAACAACATCTTGGTGGGGTGGGTGTTACTCAATCTCCTACACACCTCTGTTCAATTCAAACTCCTCCTAAATTCTGTTCTTACAGTAAGGAAAAGTGGGGATTTCAGATCCTCATTATAGTAATTGGTAGGGCTCCCTGCAGTAGAGTCTACAGTTATCAGACACTAATAACTAGAGATTAGCTAATCAAAGTTGACGATGTGGAATTCGACCCGAATTTAAGGAAAAATTTGATTTGCACCGAATCCGAATTTCCGCACGCTTTGTGGTAACAAATCAAATTTTTACCACCTAAAATGGCTGCTGCACATGTTAGTACATGGAGAAAGGAACTCTGGGAACGAGCGATAACCTACAATGCCATGCATGCAGCCAATCAGCAGCCAGCCATGTGATGTCACAGCTCTATAGATAGCTTCAGCCATCTTGGATTCAGACATTTTCTGTGCAGGGAGAGACATCAGCAGGAGCTAGGGACAGTGGTAGAAAATACTTTAAAACTTTTATTTTGCTGTATAGAAGTTCTGGGAAAGAATAGGGAGAAATCATTGCACAGTATTATAGCAGACTAGGGGTTAGAAGGGGAGTTTACAGCCTAGGTAAAATGAACAATCTGCACTGACTGGCGATACAAATTGCCATTATACAGCTCTGTAATTCCAGCAAACCGTTCTTGTTATTAGGGTGCAAGTGCTGTTTGATACAGCCATTAACAGGGTTTATTACAAGGAAATATTTCTACGTCTTATTTGCCCTTGTGCGTTGCAGTTATACAGGTGAAACTCGAAAAATTAGAATATCGAGCAAAAGTTCATTTATTTCAGTAATTCAAATTAAAGGAAATTGCATTAATGCAGTTTAAAATTAGAATTTTGTGAAAAAGTAAAATTTTCTAGGCTCAAAGTATCACACTGTAGTCAGCTAATTAATCCATATCCCCTGAGCAAAGGGTACCAAATTGTTACTTTGGGGTTTCATAAACTGTAAGCCATAATCATCTAAATTATAACCAAAAAAGGCTTGATATATCTTGCTTTGCATGTAATGAGTCTATCTCATATGTTAGTTTCACCTTTTAAGTTGCATTACTGAAATAAATAAACTTTGCACAATATTCAATTTTTTTGAGTTTCACCTGTATGTTCTAAAGCATTTTGTGGCTTGTATTAGTGGGAAAAAATAAAGGCCTATTTGCCATTCAGCAGTACAGTTATATGTTCAAAAGCCGTGGAGACGTGAGGAGACATGGAGGAGAGCCAGAGCCAGCAGACACAGAAGAGTTAGAAAAACTTACTGCAGAGATGACGGCATCAATAGAACATTTACTTTAGAAAATTAACTGAGTAAATCCCATGTGCCCAAAACAATAATTTTCAAATATCAAAGAAACTTTCATCATTAATAATATACTCCACTTAATTAAAAAAATAAAAATAATATATGATAATAGAGAACTGAAACTTTAGGGCTGACAACCATTACAACACAAGTATCTTATATGGAATTAATCAACATTTCTGAAGATTGTTATGTGATGTCTATTTAACAGATGTAGAAGGTCTTACCATTTATATTTTAATGAAGGGCCATTTTGAATATTGATAGAACATTTATAGGTACTTCATCTGCAATGTTAATATAATAGTGACCCTACATCACCAACGGGTACGGTTCTTTTTATGGGCACACAGAGAAGAATGTGAAGAACACGGACAAGACAAAGGTGATTTTGTTTAGAAACACGTAAAATGAAAATAATTGAAAATGAAATGAGTTACACAGTGATCACTAATACTTTTAAAGACTACCATGCAGTAAACGGCTGGTGCCATCTACTCCTTGTCACACACTTACAGTTAATAGCAGCAATCACAAGTCAGAGCAACTGGACTTATACTTTCTCTTGAAGACATTTTGCTGTTTTTCTCAATTCTAATTGGGAGACACGTTATTTACCAGGAAGAAATAATGTTACCTTTATCGTTCATATTATTTAGCAAGATATTTAGTAGACAACGCAACATCACTGACAGACTTCTGGAATCCCATATGTCTCTTTCTAAATTTAAATCTACAAGATGAACACAAACATTGTAACGCATTGAAATTAGCACTCTGTGTCTTCGTCTGTATATTATGGCAGGGCATTTAAAGTGACAGCCAAATAAATGTTTCTGAAGAAAACCTGTCTCAGAAAAGACAAGGTTCAGAAATAAACGAAAGGTTAAAACTATTCTGAAATAAATAAAAATAATACCATTACACACCTTTAGAACTGTCCTGTAGGCAGCAGAATAGTGCATATCCTCTGGGTATACCACCTAAACAGCCTAATAGACATCATGATGTATAGCCAGTGTTGGCCTGGTATTATATGGGTCAATCCTCTAACTATACAGAACATGTGAAAATCTACTCTGAAATGCATTGTAAGCCTTTGTCTTATGATTGAATGCATAGGACACAAGAAATTGATGCAGACATAGATTGGCTTTAAAGTCAGAGCCACCTGAAAGTGTTCTAACATTTACAAAGAAAAATTACACATTTTTATCATGGTAAAGGTGCTATGAAATGACCCCTCTCTTAAGACTATATACTTATTATATTATCAATCACCCCTTGTAATCTGAAAGTGTAGTGTCCCACTTATGTGTGTATGGGCCACTCCAAATTGCTATATTCTCTTTCATGTCATCTTGTATAAATCACTGTAATTTCCTTTGTAAATGCTGCTACATTCCTATCACAGGCTGTTAAAATGCATTACACACTACCAGCACTAGAGGTCACTAAAACATCATACATATAGGTCAGCCACAGGAAGCTTAGATAGAAGTTGGGAGAGGAGAGGAGCGAGGAGTCTAGGAGACAGACTTCTCTCTGTTCTCCTTGGCTTTGCCCCAGGAGTTAATCTGCTTGAACTTGTGTAGATAAGAGCAGTCCCAGTTTATGGAGTATACAGCACCAAGTTACCGGGAGAAGCCTAAAAGTACATGGACACAGTCTGACAACTAAGTACAAAGTTGTAAGTTATCATTTCTTTATGGACTATAGTTCAGACAACCTTTTAAAAGAATGGAACAGAGAGTTTGCCTGCCATGAGAGAGACTGCCCTTGGGTTGTATACTATTACTACCAGAGGATCCATATTATTGCAAGACTGAAAAGCTTGAGCAAGATCAGCAACCAAGTAGAGTATCCTTATCACTCCTGTATAAGTTGAGCTGGAACCTACATACTACACCTCACAGAGCCTGCTAATTGGGATTTGCAGCTTTACCATCTTTGTCAACTTCATGTAAAGCAAGGTACTGCTATTAATGCTATTTACTGGAAGACTACAACTGACAAGTAAAGTTCTTGTTTGGTTCAACTGCTGCCTCTCTCATAGTCCCATTTTTATCTCCTTATTGCACCTCATGGTGCTGGCATCACAAACACAGGGGCCCGGGGGCGGAGCCTGCACCGAAGCTGTATGGCCGCATGAGGTGAAGCTCTGCTGATATAGTATCCCTCACAGCCTTATTCTAGCGGCACTTACTCTCTAAAATGGTCAAGATCGGTGGCCCCAGACCCACTGAAGCACAAGGGCAGGCCAAAACACCGACAAGTGGTGAAACCATGGAGAAATTGATTAAAAAAGCTGCTCAGATCCATGCAGCTAAAGAAATCAAGATGGCGCCCGGAACGCCGAAAGCTGCAGGGAGCGCTCCGAAACACACAGCAGTAGCTGAAAAGGTAAGGGAAGTCTCCCCTGAGGCTGATACCCTACCCATCTCCAGATCTTTCCTGAAAGATGCCCTATTAGAAGCCCTGGAGCCCCTCAGATCAGATCTTTCCTCTATAAAGGAGGACATGCCTCACATAGGAAGGAGAGTTGAAATGTTAGAGGATAATCAGACGGCTATTGTGACTCACCAGAACGCAGTCTCCTCCACGCTGTCACTACATCAAGCGCATATGAACTCACTATATACGCTCCTTGAAGACCACGAAAATAGGAGCAGGCGAAACAACTTGCAGTTCAGGGGCATACCAGAGTCGATAGGCCCTGCTGAAATTCCGGAGGCCATTACGAATATTTGCCTACAACTGCTTGGTCCTGATTCAGCTCATGATATCACCATTGAGAGGGCTCACAGGGCACTGCGCCCCAAACCACAGCCTGCGGATCCGCCAAGGGACGTCATCTGCAAATTTCTGCACTACCCAGTTAAGGACGCAATTCTCAGTAAAGCGAGGAATTTTCAACAACTGGCTCTAGAGGACTGCCCTATTACCATATTTCAAGACCTGGCCCAGTCCACACTCAAAAAGAGAAGAGCACTTAAACCGCTTACTGATTGGCTT
This sequence comes from Bufo gargarizans, assembly GCF_014858855.1. Lineage (NCBI taxonomy): Eukaryota > Metazoa > Chordata > Amphibia > Anura > Bufonidae > Bufo > Bufo gargarizans. Next base: position 263,235,988 of record NC_058080.1, read on the forward strand.
CGTAGCAAAAGAATCTTATACAAATGGCTTTTTCCCTTTGGGCTATCCTTTCTATATGAAGGTTAGCATATATCCATCTCTTCTTTCAATGATCTGCCTAAAGCATACGATATTTTGCAAATCAACCAACTTCCCATTGAGAACTGGGACCATATCCAAAGTAGTAACCCACTACCGGATCTCTCTTCTCCGGATCCCTGGGAGACACCTCGTCCCGGCAAACCCCAAAGATCCAGGAGAAGCCGACAGTCAACTCCAAGACGCCTTCCACTCCATGATTCTTGAAGGACTCTAGATCCAACCCTTAGAAACGATTCAAGCTCTTCAGCGATTTTTTGAGTATATGTTTAATAGTAATCTTTAGTATGTATATCTCGATTTGGGTCTTATCCCTTCAAACTTCCCCTGAATTTGGAGCTGTGATACCACAGTGTTAATTACATGTCTTTTACAAAGTGCCTAATTATCGCATATTTTGAGGGTACTAAAATAAGTCACATTACAATGTGCATATTATCCCCCCTACTCTATTTCTGGAGTAACTTTACTCTAATTTTAGTGATCTACTTGATCGATCAATATTCCAAACTGTTCTCATTGTTGTTATTATTTTACTGTTGGTTTTATGACAGGTATCATAGAAAGTCAACTCTATATCTCCAAAAGAGAGGGGGACGCTTCTGCAGCCCTGTAACTCCGCCTTGGATGGATAAGTACAAACAAATCACACATGCACATCTTTTACATAAAAATTTCTGCGGTACACACTCAGTCATTTTATCTTTAGATGGCTGACCTATGCATTGCTACCTTCAATGTTAAGGGTTTTAATGCCCCCTCAAAACGTAGTCAGATATTTTCCTTAGCTAAAAAAGAAAAGTGCTCAGTCCTATTGCTCCAGGAGACGCATTTCAAATGTAATAAATACCCTGATCTATCTAGGTCCATGTACCCACAATGGTATCACTGTGGATCGAACTCTGCGGCATCCAGAGGTGTGAGTGTGGGGTTCCAGAGGGGTCTGCCCTTCTCATATATTTCACATATCCAAGATGTTGAAGGCAGATATATACTGTTGAAGGGTAAACTAGCTAATCAGACTTATACCTTTGCAAACTTCTACGCCCCGAATGTCAAACAGATCCCTTGGCTGATAGAGACACTAGCTCTTTTGGAGTCATTCAAGGAGGGCGTCGTGGTGCTTGGAGGGGTTCTAAACTTATCCTTAGATCCTTCTATAGACTCATCATCCCAAAAATCAGCTCTATCCGCTAGAGCACTGAGACAACTTAGGAATAAATTACATCAGGGTGCAGTACACGACGTCTGGCGTCTCCGTAACCCCTTCAGGCAGGACTACACCTTCTTTTCCCACCCCCACAATTCGTATCAAAGGCTTGATTACATATTTGTGTCAAAAGAACACCTACATTTATGTACTCATGCCTTCATAGGTGATATATTTTTATCGGACCACGCCCCAAAGCTTTTAGATGGCGACTTAATGAACAGCTGATCTCATCAGAAGAGAACAAAGTGTATACCCAAAAACTTATGGAGGAATTTTTTTCCCTCAATTCCCTTCCTGGCACATCCCCCCACATACTATGGGACACCCACAAGGCCTACATGAGAGGCCAATTCATTAGTATGGGGTCAAGAATCAAGAAGGAGAGGAAGAAAAAAATAGAAGAACTTCTAACCCAGATCCATAGGTTAGAAACTGTCCATAAAAGTTCCCTATCGGACTCCCACCTGAGGGAACTCACAGATTTAAAAAACACTCTAAAGACCCTGCTCAATACAGCTTCTGCTAAGTATTATCTCCATGCGCAATATAAATACTATGCGCATGGTGATAAAGCGTCCAAGTTCATGATGCAGCGTATTAAGCAGAGAAAATCCCATAACTATATACACAAAATTAGAACTAGTAACAAGGTAGAGTTATCTACTACCCCAGAAATAGCCAAACAATTCCAAAAGTACTACTACTCCCTATACAATATAAAGGAAGAAGAAAAAGAAAGTGGTATTCCCCCCTCCTTCCTCCAGAAGAATCAGTAACCTCCTTCCTTAATTCCCTTGCTTTACCAGCACTGGCGGATTCCCAAATCCAAACTTTACAAGACCCTTTTACATTGCTGGAACTTGAGACAGCTATTAAACAACTTCCTACTGGGAAAAGCCCTGGGCCTGATGGCTACCCAGCTTTATACTATCGCACTTTCCATAATATATTAGGTCCATATCTTCTCTCTATATTTAACAGCTCCCCGTCTGGTGTCCCACTATCCCCAGATATGACCAGAGCACATATCACACTGATCCCTAAAGAAGGGAAGGATAGCTCCCAATGCTCTAATTATCGCCCAATATCCCTGTTAAATCTGGATTTGAAATTATTAGCTAAGATGCTTGCAACCCGCTTATCATCATTCCTGCCATCCCTGATCAAAGAAGACCAAGTTGGCTTCGTCCGTGGTAGGGAGGGCAGAGACAACACTGCCAAAGTGTTAAACGCTATTCACCTCTCAAAAAAGCTTAGACGGCCTCTAGTCCTCCTTAGCACGGACGCAGAAAAAGCCTTCGACAGGGTTAGCTGGGACTATATGAGAGAAGTCCTTAAAACAATTAGATTCCCCGTCCAACATATTAACGCCATCTTTTCCTTGTATACCCACGCCTCAGCTTCTATCATCATTAATGACACTCTGTCCCCCTCCTTTAATATCAGGAATGGCACCAGACAGGGATGCCCACTTTCGCCCCTAATATTTGTCCTCGTAATGGAGACACTGCTCCAGGCCATTAGACTGGAGAAAGAAATAGTGGGGATAAAGATAAATCAAAAAGAAAATAAAGTAGCTGCTTTCGCAGACGATCTATTAATAATGAATACAAACACAGGGGCCCATCCGCCAAAGCACCCTAAGCATACACCTTGCCATTAAGGGCACATCAACCAACATCTGGCTGGTGTTCCCTGCAATAGAAAGTGTCCTGGAGGATTTAGTGCTGTCTTCCCATCCATTGATCACAGGCCCAGAGGACAACTTAACTGTGAGTACTACTATCCCCACTCGGCTCATCATCAACAGTACACTCTCACAAGATTACCCCTAGGGTGTCTGGGCGCTGCAAAAGAACCTAAAGGTAATTTGCACTAAGGTTGCAGAAGATCAGGGACATCGAAGTGATACAATAGACAGTAAGGATCCTTTTACAAGAGTAGATTTCTGCCTGTAGCAAACAGCGATCAACGATATAGCAAGTCAGTCTGAATACTTAGTCTGAATACTTAGATTCACCCACAAAAGTAGTGCCCCCCAGTGTTCTATTATACCAAAAAGGAGTCATTTGTGTATTTCCTTCCAAACCTAAATAACGCTTAACCAACATCCAAGTCTCCACTTAAGGTTTTACCATTGAAATCTTGTATGCTCCCTTATTATATATTTGTTCTGATTCAAGTAATGCGAACATGTATGGCAAAAATCCTTCACTATTGTGCACTAAATGTAAAAATTCAACTTGTTCCCATTTCATTATCAGTGCAATATTAGCCACTAAATTAAAAAGCCTCATATCTGGAACTTCCAAACCTCCTTGATCGTAAGTCCTAGTTAACCAACTTAATCTTTTCCTAACCCTCTTAGTGGACAGCCATTTTCAGGTCTCTCTCGAGATGTCTGATTGGGTTCAAGTCATGGCCCTGGCTGGTCCACTTAAGGAAATTCACAGAGTTGTCCCTAAGCCGCTCCTATTTTCTTTTGGCTGTGTGCTTAGTGTTACTATCACATAGCAGGGAACCGTCCCACTGAAGTGAATAGGACAAAGGAGCTGCAATTACACTTGCTCACCGCTGATGTCCACAGCGAGCAGGTACACAGTAAGGAGAACACAGTGCTAATACAAGTGATACGTTCTTTTTAGACAGTTGATCGGCAGGGGTGCTGGCAGTTGACCCCTCAGCTGATCTAATATTGATATCCTGAGGGTGAGTCATCAATATAGAATAAGCTCCTTTAAGAATCATGAAGGTCACTGTGTTCTTGGGAACATTCAATGGACCAGAATATTTTTTGTACCCTTTTCCAGATCTGTGCCTTCACATAATCCTGTTTCTGGACTCTACAGGCAGTTCTTTCCTCCTTATGGCTTGGTTATTGATTAAGAGCAATTGGAGGCCCCCAGAGCTAAAATTCCAAGTGTCACAGCAAAGAGTATGAATGCTTATGTCCATGAGAAATGTTAGTTTTTCCTTTTGTAATAAAATTTGTAAAAACATTTGTAAAATTCTGTTTTCATTTTTTATTTTTACTGGGGGGGATTGAGCACAGTTTTTTTTATTTATTTTTTGCACAAAGCCACAACATAACAAAATGTGAAAAAAGTGAAAGGGTCTGCAATACCAATTCAAGGGATGATATCTGTTTTGAGACATGCTCTGTGACTGTCATCTTTAAATGTTTAATATAAATGCAATATGATACACAACAATTATAGACACAATGCATAGATATGGTTTTCCCAGGGGCATGTAATAGCTACTATAGTTACACACAGAACAAATCATTATCCTTCAGCTGTTTACTGACTACAAATATATGTCGCTGATGAGGAGACCTATAGTGTGTCATATAATCTGTCATCTAAATATAATCAAATCACATTGCAATCAGCGTGAGAATGAATGTATGTTCAGCAGGCAATCAGGCAAAATTAGAAGCCCTTGTGTGTACATAATTCCATCAGCATTTATAAAGCAGTCACACTATTACAATTAGATGTCAGCTGTACACCAGATAAAAAAGAGGAAAAAATAAATAAATATATATATATATATATATATATATATATATATATTACTAGCAAATTTTAGAGGCCATTGACTGGCTGAGAATGTCATGTGTCGGCCAATTTTAATCAAGTACCTGAGGACAATTAAAGACTCTGCACTGGATCACAGGTGTATGACATATATATATATATATATATATATATATACATATATATATACTTGCAAATACCGCAGCAGCACAGTCAGAAGATGTGTACTGGGTGAAATTCCTCCAGGAGGCCGGTTTTTCCTCCAAGGTATACAATTTCCAAACAACGAGGCAGTACTTCCAGATTGACGTGAAAGGGTGAAGACCCCAAACTTTAATTCCCCAGCAACATTTTGGCCTACTCAGTGAGGCCTTTGTCAAGCTGACGTGCCCTTTCACGTCAATCTGGAAGTGCTGCCTCGTTTTTTGGAAATTATATGCTTACCTAAAGAATTATTAGGAACATCTGTTCTATTTCTCATTAATGCGATTATCTAGTCAACAATCACATGGCAGTTGCTTCAATGCATGTAGGGTTGTGGTCCTGGTCAAGACAATCTCCTGAACTCCAAACTGAATGTCAGAATGGGAAAGAAAGGTAATTTAAGCAATTTTGAGCGTGGCATGGTTGTTGGTTCCAGACGGGCCGATCTGAGTATTTCACAATCTGCTCAGTTACTGGGATTTTCACGCACAACCATTTCTAGGGTTTACAAAGAATGGTGTGAAAAGGGAAAAACATCCAGTATGCGGCAGTCCTGTGGGCAAAAATACCTTGTTGATGCTAGAGGTCAGAGGAGAATGGGCCGACTGATTCAAGTTGATAGAAGAGCAACGTTGACTGAAATAACCACTCGTTATATAGGGTATGCAGCAAAGCATTTGTGAAGCCACAACACGCACAACCTTGAGGCGGATGGGCTACAACAGCAGAAGACCCCACCGAGTACCACTCATCTCCACTACAAATAGGAAAAAGAGGCTACAATTTGCACAAATTCACCAAAATTGGACTGTTGAAGACTGGAAAAATGTTGCCTGGTCTGATGAGTCTAGATTTCTGTTGAGACATTCAAATGGTAGAGTCTGAATTTGGCGTAAACAGAATGAGAACATGTATCCATCATGCCTTGTTACCACTGTGCAGGCTGGTGGTGGTGGTGTAATGGTGTGGGGGATGTTTTCTGGGCACACTTTAGGCCCCTCAGTGCCAATTGGCCATCGTTTAAATGCCACGGGCTACCTGAGCATTGTTTCTGACTATGTCCATCCCTTCATGACCACCATGTACCCATCCTCTGATGGCCACTTCCAGCAGGATAATGCACCATGTCACAAAGCTCGAATCATTTCAATTTTGGTTTCTTGAACATGACAATGAGTTCACTGTACTAAAATGGCCCCCACAGTCACCAGATCTCAACCCAATAGAACATCTTTGGGATGTGGTGGAACGGGAGCTTCGTGCCCTGGATGTGCATCCCTCAAATCTCCATCAACTGCAAGATGCTATCCTATCAATATGGGCCAACATTTCTAAAGAATGCTATCAGCACCTTGTTGAATCAATGCCACGTAGAATTAAGGCAGTTCTGAAGGCAAAAGGGGGTCCAACACCATATTAGTATGGTGTTCCTAATATATATATATATATATATAGAGAGAGAGAGAGAGAGCAAAGTAGTTAAAACATTAAGTGTAGTGTAATCAAGATAAATCACAGGAATCACATATGTTTCATGTTATCCAAATGTATAGTACCTTAGCGTTCTATTGATATCACACATTAGCGACCATGGGTAGCACACATTATTAACAGCCTAATGCCAGATGCAACTGGATTTGCCATTGTTTTAGGCTGCAAGCCTGTGTGCCCTAGCAAATACAGCTCATTGATTGAGTTGCCGATGTAAAGTACAAATTACGCTTCATGAATTATAGCATCTAGCAGGGGTCATATCATTGTTTGCACTCATCAAGTGTTACCGTGTCTAAGGTGTCTAACATTTCTCTATGGAAAGGTAAAGATTTTAGGTAGTTTCATTGCAGCTGTTTGTCAGCTGAATGGAATATGTGAGCAGTTTTGCTAAAATGCCAACAGCACTAGATAGAGGCTGGAGAAAGTACTATGAATATATTGTTTGTTAAGCTTTTATTATCAGGAGTAGTGTGAATATGAAACTTTTGTTCTGCTAGATTATGCTCCTTAAGTGCACTGAACGTGGTGCTTTACTACTATAGTTGGATGCTACAGATATCACTCAGAGGACTGATAATTAAAGCTCCACAGATGGTATGTTTGTATGTCCTCCCTAGCCTCTACCTAGTCCTGTCAGCAGTTTAGCAAGGTCAAAACAACTTACAGACTCCATGTTGACTGTAAATCATTTGCAGTGTTAAGTGTGCTGCTATTATTTATATCCCCTGGCTCTTATGTGAATGATCGCAAGCATCCAGCAGCTCACATTTGGATTCAGAGAAGCTAGTGTAATTCTGTTTTTAATGAATCATTAAACACAGCACCCAAACAAAACTAAGAACAACCAACAAAACCTAACAATCTCATTTTTATTATTCTTTTTTGTCTGTTTTAACAATTCCAAACCATGAAAAATGAAACAGAACAGCAGTGGGTTCTTATGTTAGGTTGCAGCCATGGCTTCTCTTCCCTCTAACTCTGATTCTAGTGCAAGTGAACCAAGACGTTTAGGAGGAGAGGCTGGGTTTAGGATGCGTGACCAATTTTGAGGAAAGAAATCACAGTCTGCTTAAAGTAATAACGCACAAATAATTAAATGGTACCATGATTTTATTGAACACACCGTGTGAACATTCACAGTGTAGGTGGAAAAAGTATGTGAACCCCTAGAATAATGACATCTCCAAGACCTCATTGGAGTGAGGTGTCAGCTAACTAGAGACATGAGATTGGAGGTGTTGGATTACAGCTGCCCTGCCCTATAAAAAAAACACACACCAGTTATGGGTTTGCTTTTCACAAGAAGCATTGCCTGATGTGAATGATGCCTCGCACAAAAGAGCTCTCAGAAGACCTACGATTAAGAATTGTTGACTTGCATAACGCTGGAAAGGGTTATAAAAGTATCTCCAAAAGCCTTGCTGTTAATCAGTCCATGGTAAGACAAATTGTCTATAAATAGAGCAAGTTCAGCACTGCTGCTACTCTCCCTAGGAGTGGCCGTCCTGTAAAGATGACTGTAAGAGCACAGCGCAGACTGCTCAATGAGGTGAATAAGAATCCTAGAGTGTCAGATAAAGACTTACAAAAGTCTCTGGCATATGATAACATCCCTGTTAGCGAATCTACGATATGTAAAACACTAAATAAGAATAGATTTCATGGGAGGATACCACAGAGGAAGCCACTGCTGTCCAAAAAAATTGCTGCAGGTTTACAGTTTGCACAAGAGCACCTGGATGTTGCACAGCAGTACTGGCAAAATATTCTGTGGACAGATGAAACCAAAGTTGAGTTGTTTGGAAGAAACACACAACACTATATGTGGAGAAAAAGAGGCACAGCACACCAACATCAAAACCTTATCCCTACTGTAAAGTATGGTGGTGGGGGCATCATGGTTTGGGGCTGCTTTGCTGCATCAGGGCCTGGACGGATTGCTATTATCAAGGAAAAATAAATTCCCAAGTTTATCAAGACATTTTGCAGGAGAACTTAAGGCCATCTGCCCACCAGCTGAATCTCAACAGAAGATGGGTGTTGCAACAGGAGAACGACCCAAAGCATAGAAGTAAATCAACAACAGAATGGATTAAACAGAAGAAAATACGCTTTCTGGAGTGGCCCAGTCAGAGTCCTGACCTCAACCTGATTGAGATGCTGTGGCATGACCTCAAGAAAGCGATTCACACTAGACAACCCAAGAATATTGCAGAACTGAAACAGTTCTGTAAAGAGGAATGGTCAAGAATTACTCCTGACCGTTGTGCACTTCTGATCTGCAACTACAGGAAATGTTTGGTTGAAGTTATTGCTGCCAAAGGAGGTTCAACCAGTTATGAAATCCAAGGGTTCACATACTTTTTCCACCTGCACTGTGAATGTTTACATGGTGTGTTCAATAAAAACATGGTAACATTTAAGTCTTTGTGTGTTATTAGTTTAAGCAGACTGTGATTGTCTATTGTTGTGACTTAGATGAAGATCAGATCACATTTTATGACCAATTTGTGCAGAAATCCATATCATTCCAAAGGATACATAGTACCAGCCATAGTAAGTACATAGTATCAACGGCACTAGCGATAGCACACATATAACATCAGGTGTCACGGATGATGTTGCAGATAGCTGGAAGTTATGGATAAACATCCGACTGGCTCGATCCCAAACTAAGGAGCATATGGGTGAGCCCTATAAATCCCTAAGAGCTCTCCCTGACTGCTAAGCACATACAAGGGTCTTGAAGGTAGACGATTGTATACCCCCATACCTAGACTGAGTGACACCTGAAAACTCTATAATAGTGAGGGGACACGACCACCGGCTCCCAGCTCTAAATACGGAGGGAGTCAGGGTCACCTAGAATCAAGCCAGCAAGGAAAGACAACACAAGAAAAATACTTTTCTGAACAAGCAGCTACTGAAGCCTCCAGCAGATCACTTCAATCCAGGAAGTAGTATAAACCGCAAAGTGAAGCAGTATGGGAGGGAATATAAAGGAAGAGGATTAGACTAAATAGGTGACACCTGGGAGAAGGAGATGAGAAAGCAA